>NC_053397.1:187248329-187573820 GCF_905171765.1 Bufo bufo | reverse complement strand
CATAAAATCCAATTTACTAATTTTATGTAGTTTGTCTTCTTGGTGAGATAAGATATTAATGGTGATAAGGAACTCATTAAACCAAGGCCTTATTTACACGTCAGTGATTATCAGATGTGTGCTGTCTGTGTTCTCCACGGACAGCACATGTACCCATTCATTTTAATGTGTGTATTCACACATCCATGTTTTAGCATGGTCGGTTGGTGCATGGTTTTAGCGCGGAAGCATGCTCTATGCTCACACGCCATCTGTGTTTTATCCATGTTTTACGGACCATTTATAGGAGATGCTCTGAAAGGTCATTTTCAGCGTTAGTGGAGCATGGATGAGACACAGAGAACAAAAAACAGACACGTGAACCAAACACGGATTGTTCACGGAAATCATCATGGATGAATCTCTGACCATCCTATCATGGATTTCATCATGGACACACATGTGTGAATAAGGCCTAAGTACTGTAGTAATTAAAGCAATCTGAACCCAGGATTATCTGATCATTTAAAACTTTTTAATGTGTAGGAATAGTGATGTTAACATCTTTTGTAATATACTTTATTAAGGAAATGCATGTAATTTTTTTTTTATAAAAAAAAAAAAATATGCCTCAAAAGTGTCCCCTTAACAACACTGAGCATTGTTAGGGAGATTCCATCTTCCGTGTTCTACTTCCCAGTTTACCTCTTCTCTCTCTCACCAGCCACTGCATTCCTTTGTGTAACTAGCCTATTTTATTCAGGGCTTTACTAAGGGTACTTTCACACTAGCGTTTTTTCTTTTCCGACGCTGAGTTCCGTCCTAGGGGCTCAAATCCGGAAAAGAACTGATCAGTTTTATCCCCATGCATTCTGAATGGAAAATAATCCATGGATGCATCAGGATGTCTTCAGTTCAGTTTTTTTTTACTGATCAGGCTTTTCAGAAAACCATAGCATGTTGTATTTTTACCTCCGGCCAAAAATCCGGAACACTTTGACTGAACTTCGGATCCGGCCTTTTTCCCATTGACTTGCATTAACGCCGGATCCGGCGCCGTGTGTTCCGTCAAACCGGATACAGCTTTTGCATGTTAAACCCGAAAAATGTGAAAAAAAAAAGTTAAAGTCCATAAATGGCGGATCCGTTTTTTCTAATGCATTTTTTCATTGTGATCAAATCCACTTGATCGCGCAGCCCGGCTTCTCTTCTGTCTTCTTCTCTGCTGTGTGCAGGAAAAGGACCTGTGGTGACATCACTCTGGTCATCACATGGTCCGTCACATGATCTTTTACCATGGTGATGGATCATGTGATGACCGGAGTGACGTGACCACAGGTCCTTTTCCTGCACACAGCAAAGAAGAAGACAGAAAAGAAGCCGGGCTGCGCGAACATGTGGATTAAGGTGAGTTAATTTTTTTTATATTTTTTTTAACCCCTCCAGCCCTTTTGTACTATGCATTCTGTATTCAGAATGCTATTATTTTCCCTTATAACCATGTTATAAGGGGAAATAATAATGATCGGGTCCCCCTCCCGATCCTCACCTAGCAACCGTGCGTGAAAATCGCACCGCATCCGCACTTGCTTGCAGATGCTTGCGATTTTCACGCAACCCCATTCATTTCTATGGGGCCTGCGTTACGTGAAAAACGCACAAAGAGGAGCATGCTGCGATTTTCACGCAACGCACAAGTGATGCATGAAAATCACCGCTCGTGTGCACAGCCCCATAGAAATAAATGGGTCAGGATTCAGTGCGGGTGCAATGCGTTCAACTCAAGCATCGCATCCGCGCGGAATACCCGCCCGTGTGAAAGGGGCCTTACTGTCAGGGCTGATCACTGCAGCCATGATCCTATCAATTTTGAGTTTTTGGTTAGTGCTGGGAAGATAGGGAGAGGATGGGAGCTGCAGTGATCAGTGCTGACAGCAGATGGTATAGTCAGGGAGTATTAGTTATAATCACAGTAAACTCCTCATTGAAATAGGTTAGTTACACACAAGGAGGCAGTGACTTGGGCAGTGAGAGCAGAGGCAGCCTAAGAAGCCTACCTACGTGTCTTATAGTAAGCCATACACAGTGTTCAGTTTCTATAAACAGAGTTACAATTTTTATATAGATAAAATACTTTTTATAGAATTTATAAACGTCCAGGGGCCCATATACTTTTTGTGGAATTTATTTTTATAGGGTTCTCACTGCAAATGAAGGCCAGGGCCTCCGATTTGAGTGAGAAAAAAGGACTGCAATAGAATACAACGCAGAAAATCCAGGGGAACATTCACAACGGGTGACTTCTACCTTATAAGCCACTTTATTGGGACATCTCTTCCCAAGGCCCAATGGTGGTGACATGAGAGTCAGCATCTCATACATCTCTGTATAATGGATACGGCCGCTGGTTATGGACAGGAGGAGCCCGAGAAGGAGAAAGGGAGTGAAGTGAGAACGATGGATCAAGCAATGAAAACCGCAGCAAACCCAGAGAGGCAAAAACCCAACCAACAAGAAAAAAACAAACAAACAGGAAACAGAAAAGAAAGAGGGAAACAGAAGAGAAGACGGAGGAGTTATTAAATGCCTTCCACCCAGGAGCAGATTCAGGCGGGGTTATACCGCACTTTTAGACCTTTTTACCCACACCCAATTCATCTCTTCTGTTTTTTTTTTTTAGGATTACTACTTCTCTATTGCAATGAGATTGCAAGCATGTCGAACACTGGTCTCCAGGCTCAGCCCTCAGAAAACATCATGTGCCACCGCCAGCCATATCCACAATATTTACAGCCAGCTGCTGCCACTGAGCTGAGAATATTGGGGGAGCCGTGTATCCCAGCTGGGCATCATCTAACTTGACCAGAGGGTACAGCTGTGATAATAGATCGTAAAGTAAGGAACCCGCAGTTGCTTCCTCCTGGCTGTGTGATGTGGCTCCTGGCATGCACCAGTGCAAAGCACGCTCTAGGATGCATATAAGGAAAGACATGCGTTCTTTCTGAAAGTTCCTTCTGCTCATGCTAATTTGCAGATTTCAGAGTCAATCAGCTGCCCCCCAACACCAGTAACCCTGGACCTCTATGTACTGTGAATATATGAGACTATTAATATTGACAGACCCTACTAATCACCAGTTTATTGTATACATGTCGATTTAGGTTTATTGAATAGTTTTAACTTTACACTGTTGCCTATACTATATCTAGGGTTGACTCTTCTGGTGTCACCACTTGTTCTTATCACATCAAACTTATGATCTCAAAGGGGTTGTCAGAGATTTTCATATTGATGGCCTATCCTCAGGATAGGTCTTCAATATCAGATTTTCGGGGGTTCTTATTTCCAGCACACCCATCGATCAGCTGTTTGAAGAGGTTTGAGGGCCTCCAAAGAGTGCTGTGGTCTCTTCCTAAGTCTGTGTGACGTCACGTTTATTGGTCATCATTGTAGCGCTGTGGCCTCCTCAGACAGCTGATTGGCGAGGGTGCCAGAATTTGGACCCCCCCACTGATCTGATAGGATCTATCCTGAGGATAGGTCATCAACATAAAAAAAAACTGGACAACCTCTTTAAAACCTCCAAAGATCTTTAATAAGATGTTCTTGAGTCCCAGGGACTAGCTTGGGTGCAGCTGCTGATTTTGTGGGAGTGTTAGGGAGTGAATATCACTATTTAAACCTGGAGGCAGCAGCCCGAGGTCCCTTGCATGGTGCAGTAGTGGAGCGGTGGAGGGGAAGGGACAGTTAGGTGAGGGGAAAGGTGGGAAGGTAGAGGTAAGCTATGCCCTTGCTGAGTGGAAAGGGCTGAGAGTCTGGGCACCAAACCTTGCATGCCAGCCTGTAGGGGCAGTTCTCTCCTAGGCCGAGCGGAGGCGAGATGACTCGGACTAATTTGTACATATCCTTATAGGGTATTCTGCCACTGGAAGAGAAGCACAGGCATATTAATAAGAGCACAGCTCAAAACCATGAAGCTGGAGATGCCTCCATGGTCAGAGGCAACCCCCCCACAACTTCAGTCACTGCACCATGAGAGCTCCTGGGGCAGCAAAATGTCATGCCCAGATACTGCAACAAGGCTGCAGGTCATTCTGGCACATGGGCAAGGGCATGGGAAAGGAATGGAAACAAATACAAAGTAACCAAAATTCAGAAAACGGTTTATAAAATTACGACTAGTATAATAAAGACCTGCATAGCAGACTTTTTGGAATCTATACTATACCATATAAGTGAAACTTTGGAAGATTTATACAAGAGTAATTTTAAGAAAATAAGATAGTTTACCATGCTGCTCTATCATATTCAGCCCAGATTCGAACAAACTCATCCAGATGATGTGGACCCAAAATCGAAGAGTCTCTTGTCAAGTATTCAAAGTTGTCCATTATGACGGCGACAAACAGATTTAACATCTATGGATTACATAGAAACAATACGTACAGTGTTAATATTACAATGTCGCAGTACACTACCTCGAAAAATAAAAAAATCTAAATAAAAACTACACTACCTGCCATATGTGAAATTCAAAACTAATAATAAAAATCGTGCAACACTAAACTGTCGATCACATGTAATTGCTTAGAAGATTTGGCCAATCAGCATGAGCATTTCACTGGTAAAATACTGGTAAACCAGCACAGCAGACCATCTGTCTATGTGTCTACAGCATGTACTGTACTGCTATATACCTGCAGTACATACTGTACTTATTTATCCCTGTGCTATAAGTAGTCATGCTATCTACCCGTACTACATGCTCTGTACTGCTATCTACCTGTACTGCATACAGTATAATGCATTGCTCTCTACCTGTACTGCATGTACTATACTGCTCTGCACCTGTAAGATATGCACTTTACTGCCATCCACCTATAATACATGCACTATAGAGCTCTCTACCTATAATACATGCACTATAGAGCTCTCTACCTATAATACAAGCACTGTATTGCTCTACCTGTAATACATGTACTATACTGCTCCGTACCTGTACTGCATGTACTATACTGCTCTGCACCTGTAATTCATGCTCTATACTGCTCTGCACCTGTACTGCATGCACTATACTGCTCCGTACCTGTACTGCATGTACTATACTGCTCTGCACCTGTAATACATGCACTATACTGCTCTGTACCTGTACTGCATGTACTATACTGCTCTGCACCTGTAATACATGCACTATACTGCTCTGTATCTGTAAGATATGCACTTTACTGCCATCCACCTATAATACATGCACTATACTGCCCCCTATGTATAATACATGCACTATACTGCTCCGTACCTGTAACACATGCACTATACTGCCCCCTATGTATAATACATGCACTATACTGCTCCCTACCTGTAATACATGCACTATACTGCTCCGTACCTGTAATACATGCATTATACTGCTCCGTACCTGTAATACATGCACTATACTGCTCCGTACCTGTAATACATGCACTATACTGCTCCCTACATGTAATACATGCACTATACTGCTCCGTACCTGTAATACATGAACTATACTGCTCCATACCTGTAATACATGCACTATACTGCTCCGTACCTGTAATACATGCACTATACTGCTCCGTACCTGTAATACATGAACTATACTGCTCCGTACCTGTAATACATGCACTATACTGCTCCGTACCTGTAATACATGCACTATACTGCTCTGTACCTGTAATACATGCACTATACTGCTCCCTACATGTAATACATGCACTATACTGCTCCGTACCTGTAATACATGCACTATACTGCTCCGTACCTGTAATACATGCACTATACTGCTCCGTACCTGTAATACATGAACTATACTGCTCCGTACCTGTAATACATGCACTATACTGCTCTGTACCTGTAATACATGCACTATACTGCTCCCTACATGTAATACATGCACTATACTGCTCCGTACCTGTAATACATGCACTATACTGCTCCCTATGTATAATACATGCACTATACTGCTCCGTACCTGTAATACATGCACTATACTGCTCCGTACCTGTAATACATGCACTATACTGCCCCCTATGTATAATACATGCACTATACTGCTCCCTACCTGTAAGACATCCACTATACTGCTCCGTACCTGTAATACATGCACTATACTGCTCCGTACCTGTAATACATGAACTATACTGCTCCGTACCTGTAATACATGCACTATACTGCTCCGTACCTGTAATACATGAACTATACTGCTCCGTACCTGTAATACATGCACTATACTGCTCCGTACCTGTAATACATGCACTATACTGCTCCGTACCTGTAATACATGAACTATACTGCTCCGTACCTGTAATACATGCACTATACTGCTCCGTACCTGTAATACATGAACTATACTGCTCCGTACCTGTAATACATGCACTATACTGCTCCGTACCTGTAATACATGCACTATACTGCTCCGTACCTGTAATACATGAACTATACTGCTCCGTACCTGTAATACATGCACTATACTGCTCCGTACCTGTAATACATGCACTATACTGCTCCGTACCTGTAAGACATGAACTATACTGCTCCGTACCTGTAATACATTAACTATACTGCTCCGTACCTGTAATACATGCACTATACTGCTCCGTACCTGTAATACATGCACTATACTGCTCCGTACCTGTAATACATGAACTATACTGCTCCGTACCTGTAATACATGCACTATACTGCTCCGTACCTGTAATACATGCACTATACTGCTCCCTACATGTAACACATGCACTATACTGCTCCCTACATGTAATACATGCACTATACTGCTCCCTACCTGGAATACATGAACTATACTGCTCCGTACCTGTAATACATGCACTATACTGCTCCGTACCTGTAATACATGAACTATACTGCTCCGTACCTGTAATACATGCACTATACTGCTCCGTACCTGTAAGGCATGCACTATACTGCTCCCTACCTGTAATTAGAGATGGCCTTGCGGTTCGCCCGGCGGTCGTTTCGCGGCGAACTTTGCGTGTTCGCAATTCGCCGAACATGCAAACATATGAAGATATTCACGCCCGCCATATTCTTTTACATTATGAAGAACTTTGACACATCCATCAGGTGGTACAGGACAGCCAATTGAGACATTTCAGCACATGGACATACTCCCTACCTTATGAATAAACCTGATCTGGCCGCCATTTTACATTCAGTCTTTTGCCAGTGTAGGGAGAGGTTACTGTGTGGAGCATGGACAGGCTGTTAGGGACACCAAAGTATTTTTAAGGACTGGTATAGGTGTGCTATCGATAGGTGTGATACACTGAGGGGTGCAATATACTTATAATATACTTTTATAATGAGTCAAAAACACATAGATCTACCGTATATAGTGATCACCTGGAAGTCAGGGGGCTAGGGGCTTACTAGGGCTATTTTTATATAGGGTAAGGTTCCGGACGGGGTCGCTCTTATCAGGGCGGGTGGTTTGTGGTTAGGCTATCAGGGCCAGTATAGCACCCCCTGTAGGGCAATATCAGGGACAGTTCTTTGCCCACCCTGTCCTTCAATACCACATCATCATCTAGCCCAGGGATGGATGTTTTTTGCTTTCCCTCCGGGATTCATGGATGTGCACGGGAACCCCCCGGATTGTGGTAGGACATATGGTTTCTGATTTGGTGCCGCCGAGCACCTGATTTTGTGCCGCCGAGCACTTGTTATTGCCGACCACATCTATGCTTTTTGCTTAACTTTAATAATTTTATTTATTTTCATTTAGAGGGATATCTTTTCCATTCACACGTCCGCAAAATGGGTCCGCATTCGTTCCTCAATTTTGCGGAACAGGTGCAGACCCATTTATTTTCAATGGGGCCGGAATGTGCTGTCCGCATCCACATCCGCATTTGCGTATCCGCACTTCCGCATCCGTGCTTCCGTTTCCGCAAAAAAAAGAACATGTCCTATTCTAGTCCGCAATTGCAGACAAGATTAAGCATTTTCTATTATAGTGCCGGCGATGTGCGGTCCGCAAATTGCGGAATGCACATTGCCAGTGTCCGTGTTTTGCAGATCCGCAAAACACTTACGGACGTGTGAGGGGGCCCTCGTATTAACATTATTAAAGGTTACGTTTTATCTTTATGTATATTCTAATGGATTGCCTTCCTTGTACAATGTTATAATATACTTTCTATGTTAGAGAGTATATTATAGTGCATTTGTATTGTGCGGCGGCAGTTGTGTGCGGTTCTGCTGCGATACTGCAGGTATATAGAGGGACGAGCGTTATTGGAACAAATAATTTCTACTGGTGTGATATACCAGTCGTCCCCCAAAAAAACTGATTGAAGCGGGGTGCTATATACCAATATACTTTCTTTATAGTGCATTTGCGCATGCGCGTACGGAAAAATTATATTGCCGATATTTCGAATTGGAAAAAATAATGAATGGAGATCGCAAATTCGAATAATACATCTGGTATGTCACTGTCCATGTTGTGGGACTATTTGTGCACTTCTAGAAATAATTATTTCTAGGCTGCAAAAACCGTCCCGGCAGATGTTCGCCCATCACTACTTGTAATACGTGCACTATACTGGTCTCTACCTGTAATACATGCACTGTATTGCTCCCTACCTGTAATACATGCACTATACTGGTCTCTACCTGTAATACATGCATTATACTGCTCCCTACCTGGAATACATGCACTATACTGGTCTCTACCTGTAATACATGCACTATACTGGTCCCTACCTGTAATACATGCACTATACTGGCCTCTACCTGTAATACATGCACTATACTGGTCCCTACCTGTAATACATGCACTATACTGGCCTCTACCTGTAATACATGCACTATACTGGCCTCTACCTGTAATACATGCACTATACTGGCCTCTACCTGTAATACATGCACTATACTGGTCCCTACCTGTAATACATGCACTATACTGGCCTCTACCTGTAATACATGCACTATACTGGTCTCTACCTGTAATACATGCACTATACTGGCCTCTACCTGTAATACATGCACTGTATAGCTCCCTACCTGTAATACATGCACTATACTGGTCTCTACCTGTAATACATGCAGTGTATTGCTCTTTACCTGTACTAATACATGTACCAGAGCTATCGCTCAGTGTTTATTGATTACATTCTCGATCTGCAGCACAACAGCTGTAATAACTGAATCTTATCTTTTCAACAATAGTCAACATGTAATATTTATTGCCTGCAAAAATCCATATTTAATGAAGCTCCGGCTGTAATTATTCCACTGATGGGAGCTTCCTTAATCCCTCATTACATAATTGAACATGTCAATGTTTTCTCCAAATGTTTTTTAACTGGGATAAAAGTTTCCAGGCAGCTGTCTGTCACCCCCAATGTAATAAAGTAAGGTAACTACGGATCACTTAGCAAAAACTGCAAGCACCGACCTTAGAGGCCTAATCGGTACCAAACAGGAAGAGGTTTCACACACATATTACCCTAATTTATGTAATTCTTAGCATTTCCCTCAGCTTTATTTGTATGACAAGAACACCAAAGAGAGAATCCCTGTGCCATGAGGCTCTGCACAGAAGTGCACCCTGCATCACGGTGCGGACTAGAGATGAGCGAAGTTTTGTAAAATTTGATTCGGCTGCTTTGCCGAATTTTACAAAAAATCTGCTTTGTAACTAATTACTTTGTCACGAAGCGCATTTCTTTGTAAGTAGTGGGTGCAATGACAGGGAACGGCGATTGAGCCACCCTCCGTCATTGTACCCTTCAGATGCCGCGTTCATAAATGATCGAGGCAACTGATATACATAATAAAATAGTGTAAAATGTAAAAAAAAAAAAAAAAACTTTTCTGATCCATTTGCTCGCTAAGTGCCTGCCCTTGCGAAATCTCATGCGACCCAAGATTACGTCATCACGCTGTCCGGCGACGCTTACGGGATTTCGGAATACATTCTAACATAATATATCAGTTTTGCCTGAATTGGTATGTGTCATGCCGCCGACGTTCTGTTCCTTTCCGGCAGCTGCAGGAGGTGCCCTCCGCGCAGAGCGGGGAGCCGCTCGGTGTCTCCGCTGCCATGGCAACGGAGGACGGAGCGCGCCCGTCCGCACGCTCCTTCTATG
The DNA here is from genome assembly GCF_905171765.1 of Bufo bufo. NCBI lineage: Eukaryota > Metazoa > Chordata > Amphibia > Anura > Bufonidae > Bufo > Bufo bufo. The sequence goes on along the minus strand of NC_053397.1, from coordinate 187,563,714 downwards.
TGCGGCCGGCATCCTCTGTTGCCAGGAAACCTGTGTGGGCTGTGCGCCGAGCTGGACACTCGGCACTCAGCTATCAGTCCTGGGACAGGTCATGTGGCGCTGGCCACGTCACATGACCTTAGCCCTTCAGTATATAAGCAGGCAACCTGCTGGCCACAGGTTGCCTGTGATATTGTTTATATAGGCTCCTGATACTCTGCTCCATTACTCTTGAATTTGACCAACGGCTAGTTATTTGACCACGCTCCTGCTTCTCCCTTGTACTCTGACGCGACCTCCAGGTTTTTACCTCCGGCTTGTTATTGGTATTGTCTTTGCATCTCCCTCGTAGTTTGACGTGACCTCTCGTTGTGACCTTTGCTAGTTTATTGACCCTTCTCTACTGCTGAACGCTCCTGTCGCCGCACGCCGCCTGTTGCTTGTCTCTGCTTTTCTCTGTCCCTCCCGCACTTACTCAAGTTAGGGATCGCCGCCCAGTTGCGCTCCGTCGCCTAGGACGGGTAAGTGCAAGTAGGCAGGGAAAGGGGCGTGGATGCCAGACTAGTGGGTGCACGCTCTCCCTCTCTCCTTCAAGGGCGGCGTGACGGTATGTTTTCCAAAATCCGTTTTTTTCTTTCTTACTCCTTGACCTTCATAGTCTGTCTGTGTATATATCCATTATCTATCTATCTATCTAGACCTATGGTGCCCCTCAGCTCTTCGATTTTCCAGTGTTGGCCACACCCATTAGTGATATGTGGTCAAATCTGAGATGTAAAAATCCCCCCACCCCTCATTCAGATCCGGGAAGACATTCTTTAGTAGTAATAGGCCTAAAGGTGGCCATACACATACGATTAAAGTAGGCCAGAATGGCAGATTACGGCCATTCCAGCAGACTGTCGTTTAAAAAAACAGTGTGAACAAGCATCCGTGATCGCAGATTCTTGTCTGCCGAAAATGTAATCTGCAATGCTGCAAAAGTTTGGCCGTTCATCAGCCAAAACCGCATGTTGATGGCATGATCAGCTAAATTCAGCCAATAAATTGCCATTGTGCTCAAGCACATTATCCCAAATGTATGGCCAGCTTAAGCCTTTACAAGGCTTCCAGGCCTATTACTGCTACAGATGTAGCCGCGCTAAACTTGATGGTTAACGCATGAAGTAAACAATGGCAAGAAAATGTTAATTTACTTTTCAATGGATTTCAATGGCTTTTGTCTCAAGATAACACTGTGACATGTTATCAGAGTCAATTTTAGCTTGGCTACAGCTGTATATTCCAATGCAGGTCTGCAGATGGCAGCACTGTATTGGAATATACAGAGTTTTCTATACCGTAATGGAATAAATTCTATTACTGAATAGAAATGGCAGTCTGATGTTATTAGGCCTAAGAAAAGGAGCAAAAAGTAAAAAAAAAAATTGCAAATATAAAAAAAATAAAATAAAAATAAGCATTTTAATAGGCGCTTTTCCCCAAAATAAAAATAAAAGTAAATAAACATTAAAAAATAAACAGGCATCATCACATGTAAAAACGCCTGTATTATTAAAATATTAAAACATGTTTCTTATCTCCTATTAGGCCTCAAAAAGGGGGGAAAAGGTTAAAAAAAAGTTTGTATTAAGCAAATATATTGCTGCATTTGTGGGAGGGGAGGCTGATTACAAGGCTATTTATACGTACCTGTGGGCCCAGGCTGGCTGATTACTAGGCTATTTATAGGCACCTGTGGATCCAGGCGGACGCCTATTCAGCTGATTTCACCCACCACACACACACACCATTTCACATTAGGGTGGCCCCCTTTTTAAGCTGCCCTACCACAGCAGTTATGGCATCACTCCACTGCTTGTTGTAGATAGGGTTAGATAGGTTAGGTTCACCTTTCTGATAGCCGATCCGACCACAAGTACAAATTTTAAAACATTTTTAAAAATATATAAGCGTTTAAATCACCCCCCTTTTCCCAAAATTAAAATAAATAAGTAATAAAAAATAAACATCATAGGCATTGTCACATGTGAAAACGCCTGTACTATTAAAATATTAAAACATGTTTCTGAAGGTGGATTTAGACGCACAAATAATCATCCAGATGATTGAGAATGACCGTTACCGATCATATGACCGTCTAAATGTGCCACCAATCACCCAATGAATGAGCAAAATGCTTGTTCATCAGGTGATCCTGTCGTTCATGCAGGCACCACCGATCATGGCTTCTGGGCGGCAAATCGTGCAGTCTAAACAGCGATCTTCTGCTCAGAAACCATGATTGTGTATGAGGACGAGGGATCGCTACAGTGATCCCCCGTCCTCATACAGTGAAGGAGATCGCTCTCATACTCTATCCCTGCTGGGGCCTGGGCTGGGTCGTGACACAGTGCTGTGCTGCTGCCTGCGCTGCTCCTGGTCTCCAGAGGGCGCACATGTGACCTGACTGGGTACAGCGCGTCAGGTCAAAGTGCGCGCTGTACGCAGCCAGTCAGGCAAGCGACTGAGCAGAGACCAGAGCAGCGGAGCGGCCGAGCCAGGAGGCGGAGCGGGGAGGGAGCACGTAAGTCAGTGCCAAGTGCTCACTACTCCCTCCGTCCTCCAGCGCGGCCGGCAGCCCGGCAGGCGCAGCAGCAGCAGCGACGTGGTCAGTGGCCTGCCTGCCGCCCAGAGGCTGGGGAGCTGGCCTGTGCCCTGAGGCTGGAGCCTCCCCAGCCTCTGTGTCGGCCCGGCCCTGGCTGCATGTAAATGCGTGGTCTCCTTCACTGAACGAGCAGCCGACTGTCGGGAAGGAACGCTTCCTTCCTGACTATCGGCTGCTCAGTCGGCCATCTAAATCCACCTTAAATTTGTACAAACAGATAAGGTTCATTCTAGTGCTAATCCACCGCTTTTCGAATGCATGTTCTTTACAGTATGTATAGTCATCAAAAGGCAAACACAAAGAGCTGTAATATTGTATGTATTCTCAGTATGGAGTAGGTTCCACATTATAATATGTGTATTCAACTTTTAAGAGGCACAAGTTCTTGGATAACGTGTTTACGTCTGACAAAAAAGTAAGTACATATTATGTGAAAGAAGCAATAGACGCGTGAATAACCTCAGTAAGAGCCGCTGTACTTTCCTTTAGTGCCAAACAAAATAGGCCTGTAATTTGACTGTCGAACACTTTTAAAGATAGCTGAAGAGCAATTATTATTATCAGACATTTTCAAATGTCATCGGTTGTGAACTATGGGCCTAACCCTGAACATCATTTCCGATAAACATGCAACTGAGCGGAAAGAATTTAGGAAATTGTAACTGTCGCTAAAGCCCCCCTATCTGGAGGTATTGTTTTCTCTACCAAAGCGTGCATAATATAGAGCAAATGTAATTATATGGAGCTTATTTCAGGAGGAGTTTGTTTTCCACGTCACTGAGGCATTAGCTGGGTTAACTATTGGTTACCTGGGCTAAAAAACACAGATATATGATAGTTATACCATACTGTACATTTGTTTTTGCAACTTTGTGCATATAATAGGAGAAGAATGCATTCTGGACAGGATTATAGGGAAGCTACCATGGACCTCCACCACCTTGGGCATCTAGGTTGCACCCAACTCTACAGCCCAGGCTGTTTCTTTTGATTTGGATGTTCAGAAAAGCAGGGTATTGAGATGGTGCAAGGGAGCTGCTTATATGGATAGTGCATACACCGCTTATTTTAGTGACTTGGATGTCTCTAACTCCCATAGGTTTTAGAGGAGAGGACAACATGCACACATGATCATGACAACATGCACATATGACCACCTTTCCTACATGTGGTTCTGATAGGATGTTTTGTGGGGTCTGGGTCCCCGAGGTGGGAGAGGGGCCTCCACCCAATAATATTACAGTTCAGTCTAAACCAAACCAAAAATAAAAAAAAATTGACAATAACAGAAAATGTATGTAATGAACAATATAAGCAACACCAGAGGAGACTTACCAGAAATGAGCAAAAGAAGATGAAGGAAACAAAATAGACATAGGCCAGGTCAGTCCCACAACGTTCATTCTCGTTTTGCCCAGAGGGTGCAGTGGTGTCTGGCTCACAACCCTTATCACCGAGACATGATAACATGATCTCCTGCCAGGCTTCACCTGTGGCGCTCCTGCCATCAAAATATTAGTTAGTGAGGTTAATTACATTTTTATAACATCAGTGCCCGCAATTAATATCAACTTACAATTTTTAATTTACCATTGTCACAAATTTACCTGTCCGGGCTCCATCTGGCTTCGGCGCGTCCCCCTGTGACGTGGTCGTGTCCCTAGCAACAAAGCGCAATGCTCTGTTTCTCCCTGCAACGTGCGTATGCTGGGGGAAATGGGAAAGATGGGGGGTGGGCTGAGTTACAGCGCAGCTGCCAGTTACTGTGAAACTTGCAAATTGTCCTATGGAGCTCCAAGTTCATGAACCTTTCAGGTTCTGATCCAGGGACTTTGCCAGTGAAAGTCCTTGACTCCCTAGCTGTGCTCCCAGCTCCAGTTCTGTGTGTGCTTTTGGATTGTTTGTATATTTGACCTCAGCCTGCTTTTGACCACTCTCTACCTCATGATTTGGTACTTTATTTCCTGTCTGGTTTTGATCTCTGCTTGTCTATTTGACTACCCCCGTCCAGGGGCAGATTTGGTCATAGACCTTACATGAAAATTTGCCGGTAGGCCAATGCCCAGGGGGCCTTCTGGGCCCTCCTCACAGCAAGCCATTGGAAGTTTTTGGGGATGTATTTTGTGCTGCTGGCAGTATGTTATGATGAACTGTGGTATTTGGCTCTGTTGGAGTTATATAATGTGCCACAATATGGTATTGCTGGCTCTGCCTTCCATCAATTTGGACACAAATACAAAATGGGGCCACTTTTAGTATTTTTTCCAAGGCCACTTTAAGTTTCCAGTCCGCCCCTGCCTCCGTCTCATGGTTTGGTACTGTATCATCCACCTGGTTCCAACCCATTTCTGTGCGACTCTGCTTTTGTGTTGTTTGTCGCTGTGTAGAGTAAGGAACGTCGGCCAGTTGCGGACTTACTACCTAGGTATTGAACTGCAAGTAGGCAGGGAAAGCGAACGGGGTTCCAGTAAGGGCTCACTGTCTGTGTTTCTACCAACTGCCGTTACAACCATCTTCCATACAACCCTAATAAACCAGGCATTCAAAGTTGCGGTATTTACATAAATAAAAACAGCAATGAAAGAGGAGCATGCCATGCATGCATGGAGTGCTTTCCATCACTTCGGGGTCCCATTCTGGAGATAGGTGGTGGAACGAGCACCTATCTGATATTGATGGCATATCCTAGCAAAAGCATTGCAATAATACATACTTCCAACATTTTTTGTGCTGGTGTTAACAAAAACATAAGAAAAGTAACAACAATCGTAATTGGACAATGTGAAAATCTAGGAATACCAACCTGAAGAGGAGCATAAGGGAACTGGAGAAACTCCTGAAGTTATTGTGTCTGTTAATATGGCTTTCCTCTTCTAGACGGATGTTTCCAAACACCTAAACACACAAGACACATAAGTCAATACTTACTTGCAGGTTTGGTTAAGCTGCAAATGTAGTGGTCACTTGTGGTCAGATATACTCTATTACAAGGTTGCAGCCCATCAATATTGTAAGTTGTTCTAAATGAACCATAGGCAGTGTGGTTTTTACAACCTATAAAAGAGCAGATTCTTTCTTCTTCCCATAACCCTTAGAACTGTGGGCAGATGCATTTCATACATAATCTAAAGACTTGTTCAAACATGTATTTCCTAAGCACACAATCATTAGATACAATGAATAGGATATTAATGTTATAGCAAGTATATCGTAATTGCGCAACCACCAAATTGTTGTAATGGCATCTCCCCCGTTGCTTCTAGAGGCTCATTTGCATGTATTAAAACATAATTTTTCTCAGTAATGCGGACAAATATGAACATGGGACCAACACAGATGTCTTCAGCTGCCAAGTGCACATGTAACAGGTCAGCCAGTGTCATAGGGACAGAACTGCTGACAGATGCCCTTTAACAGTTTCTCTGTTTGCCGCTCTTTACATACAGACAACATGTTCTATAGCAGGAGGAGCTGGGCAGACTGATATAGTTTTGTGGGAAAAGATTCAGTATAACTTGTACTTTACTGATTGAAATCCCTGCTGTATCTGTGCAAAGAAGTCCAATGGGTGGTCCAAATGAATGACTGACATCCATGATCATTCAATCCCTAGTAGGAATGCCCATAGGACCCCTAAGCACAGAAAGAGTGGGAAATTCAATTTGATACATCTTATTTTGAATCTTTTCTCACAAAACTATATATCAATCTACTCTGCAAATCTTGCACTATAAAATGATGCCAGTAGATTGGACAGCGTTTCAAGGTGAAAAAAAGACACATGACTGGATAATAGACTCACCTGCATACCAATAATGGCATAGATGAAGAACAGCATTGCAATCAAGAGACAGACGTACGGCAGAGCCTAAAAGGAAATACATACATTTATTTTATGAATATTATGAAAAACCATGACAAATTAGAGACATAACTTGGGCCTCGGTGCAAAACCTTGTACAAATGACCCATATTGGGGTCAAAAAATAACTCATGATCATGTACCTGTAGAGAATGTCAACATAAGAATGGCAGCGACAAACAACATAGTGTTAGGAGATAAAGGATAGCATAAAGGGTGTCAGATCAGATTTTTGGCCCACAAGTGATATAACATTGAACATAAGCTTTTACAGGTCTTGTGTGTGGCAACAAGCTTGATGGCTAGAACAGTCTTACAAGGAGGCAATCCGGCTTAATGGTGACTATCTCAGGTGGGGCAACAAGTTCACGGTTATGAGTTAAGAGTCTGAGTGCAAAGCAGATCTGACCCACTCCACTGAGACCCTTGGCTATTTCTTTAGCCCTATCTAGAACTCAAGGTGGGACACCCTTTTGACTAGTTCTAATCACCACCACTTGCTTGCTGTCTAGCAGGCAGGAGTATTGCTGGCACCTTTTGCAGCTTCAGCATTCTTCCAGCGCACACTTTCTGTGCTGCCTCCATGCTACTCACTGCAACATTTTACATCATACACTTAAGTGCAGGGAGATATAATAGCATATAAAAAGCATAGTAATGCAAAGCTGTCATGTCCTCAACTGCAACAGTTCAACAAAGGTATTATTACGACTGAAATAGGGCCAACTAACCCAGGGGAAAATGCATAACTGAGAAGGATACATGGTTTTCTTGCAAGATTGTTCGTAAAGGGTTTCTGTCACCTGAAAAATGGGTATTAAGCTGGCTGACATTAGCGATGTGCTAATGTCAGCTGAACATAACTATATTAGTGCCATCTCACTGCCTGCTGCCGTTATTGAGAAAAACGAACTTTTATAATATGCTTATTAGCCTTTAGGAGCAGGGGGAGGGGGGGGGGCATTGCCCCTGTTCCTAGAGGCTCTGTTCTCCCACCTCTGGCCACGCCCTGCTACACTAGATTGACAGGGCCAGGCATCGTTGGTCTCCTACCTTCGGCCCTGTCTGCAGTGTAAATACCGCGCTGTTCAGTATTCGGCGCAGGCGCAGTGAGGAAGCTGGCAGCCCGCGAGCGCCCTTCACTTACTGCGCCTCTGCCGAATACTGAACGGCGCGAGATTTACACTGCAGACAGGACCGGAGGTAGGAGACCAACAATGCCTGCCCCTGTCAAACTAGTGTAGCAGGGCGTGGCCAGAGGTGGGAGAATGGAGCCTCTAGGAGCAGGGGCAAGGCCCCCCCTGTTCCTAGAGGCTAATTGGAATATTATAAAAGCGGCGGCAGGCAGTGAGATGGCACTAATATAGTTATGTTCAGCTGACATTAGCACATCGCTAATGTCAGCCAGCTTAATACCCATTTTTCAGGTGACAGAAACCCTTTAATAAAATCTTTTACAAGATTAAAGATTTCTGAGATCTAGAAAGTAACTTCAAAGAAACTTCCCATAAATACAGGGTTCTTGTCAGATTCACAAAGGAACTAAAATATTTTACATGCTCATTTTATAGCTTTTGCTGTCATCCCGCCTTATATTACATAAGTCAATAGTGTATGTTCAGTTTCTTTACCAATCTTCAAAAAGGCAGTGTCATACTGTTGGTTATAAGTGGTCAATGATGTCTAGACCTCCATAGTCTATTTACCGGAAGACTATTTATTTTGGATGTATTTTGAGTGGAACTGCTGAACACATGTTATGCGTTGAGGAACTGTAAGGAAAAGCGGAAGGTGCTGAGTATCAGCCAAGTGGGCGAATACCTCCTATGGAGATTATGCTCATGGCATTGAAGAACTTGAAGGCCAAGATAAGAAGACATTCTGGAGAAACTGTATGAATATGGTGTGCAAATTGACATGAACATGTATATAATAATAGTCATATGACTGAATCTTGTATGATGATGCTGTGGGTTAGATAATCAGTACTAATCTCATAATGTATCACACATGTAAAAATGTAAAAAATATTAATATTAACCTTGAAAGACTGCACAAAAGTCCATAATAAAATCCGGATTGTGTAACCCTGCCGAAGAAGCTTAATAAGTCGCGCAGCTCGGAAAAGCTTCAGGAAACTCATATTGAAGCTGCTTGTGTTCACCAACTACATGGGTCAAAAACAAATATGTTAATCTTATGCACAGGAAGATCTGCTTATTAAAAACAGTGTACAGTAGATGTGTCCACTATTAAACGGGTATTACCATCTTGGAAATTTATGGAATATCTTGTGGATTTGCCATAAATGTCCAAGGTGGGATTACCCCCTTTAAAGGCAATCTGTCACAATTGTGGAGTATTATCTGCAGTAATAAATATTAGTGCTGATAAGGAGTCCAAAATTACTATTTTCTATTAACTTACTGCCTCCCATTCCTTCATTGTCAACATTTAAAACAAATGTGTCACCAAAAATGTTATCTGTCAGTTGAAACCAGATAGCGACACATATCCTTTTTTCTAATCTCTTTATTGCAGATTTATTTATTCTATTTCCTGAACATGATTAGGAGGCGGCCATGTTGCCCGAGCTGTTTTAGCAGCATTTAGAAAGCATTAGGAAAATTGCTTTACGGCAGCCCCATGGTCCATAGACACAATGGTCAGGAGGGGACCTAATTCACTTATGTAGGAGAGTTTTCTAGGCTGTGCAGAGGTCATTGTACAAGGAATGAATAGATAAGCTTTGGCAATCACTTATAGAGAATGCTGGATCCTGTCTTATCTGTACACAGAGGTGATATCATTACAGGCAGGATTAAAATTACAGATAAGCAGGTAACTGCAGTAAAGTTATCTGATTATGAGGCATAGTGGCCAGTATGAAAACTGCAGGATTTTATGGGTTTTGCTTGAATATAGATATTGACATGGAAAATTTTAAATTATAATTTTGATGTTATGAGATTAAACATAAAAATGTGATGTAAACAATTGGTCATTGTCTGACACATTCCCTTTAAAGCTACACTGAAATATTTTGCTGGGACTGCTGTGCATGTGCACAGGAGTCCTTTCCATTATGTTAGAACAGCACAACAGTCCTGACAGTGTATTTTAGTGTAGTTTTGTGTGCTGACAATGGGGGAACGGGGAGCAGTAAGGAAATTTAAAAAAAATTGGATGTGGACTCCTTATTGTCACTCCTGTCACAGGTGTTAGAAGGTCTGAAAGACTGACTGCACATGAGTGATCTGACAGCCTCTTTTGGTTTCACTTTGTCTGTGTGTTGCTGGTATGTCCACACCTCCTGTTCTGTTCAGGTGTGGATCATGTGACCCTTACCTCTCCCTATTTAGTCTGACTTTACCCATCACTCCTTGCTCTGGATAGCTTTATTTGGTTTTGGAAGAGCTGGAGTGTGGTTCTTGTTGAAGTCCTGTTCATCCATCATCCTCAGAAGTTAAGTGTTCCGCTTGTGGTCTTTTGGTGTTCTCCCCTACTACATCCGTGACACTTATATGTACTACCACTCCTGTATTACTGCAGATAATAGTCCAGAATGGTGGTAACAGGTTCCCTTTAACTATTTTTTTTATACAGTATCAATCATTCTCTAATAACATCAGGCTGTGGAGTAATGATGGATCTCTATATGAACCTGGGTTCCCACATTGTGTTTTTGTTGCAGAAATTTGGTTGGAAACAGGTGAAAAATTAAAATTCCAATTACAGAAAAAGATGAAACATACTGACCAAAACATGGATTTGTAGTGCTTTGATATGCATGATGTCTAAATAATAAGACATATTCATAATGAAAACCTCAAGCAGAGTTGATCTTTTAATTTTTGATTGAAATGCTGTTTTACCAACTAAGTGACGCCGAGCATGCACTTGAAGGTATTTATAAGAGTGGCTATTAATTATAACACTGGTTATTAATCAGCTCCTAGGGATGACAAATTAAAATTACACCATTAAGATCCAACATCTGCATGACTCTGATGTACCTTTTCCACAAGAATGCTCTATAAGAGGATTAATTATTAGCACTTAATGAAAAAAAATAAGTGACATTTAAATTCATCAGTAGGAGTCAGAGATACAGGACATTGTAATTTTTAGCAACCATATAACATAAAGAGATAGGTGACCTGCATATCACAAGATAGACTTGCATTCAACTTCCATTGAGGAACATAATACAAACAAGAGTAAGGAAAAACGTCACAGAGTTGTCAATATCAGTCTGTGAGAGTCCACATCTCATTTTCCAAGGGCAAATTGGTAGCCATGGACTATTATTCAACTTGGCTCTTGTACTCATTTTCATCAGTTTCCTCCATTATGTGAACAATTCTAAGGGAATGATGTCTCTACTGAAGGTTCTACATTGCACACAGCCATAACACGGCTAATTGTTGAAATTCAAAGGGGTATTTCCATCAGCGTGGCCGCCGCTCTATTAACTTCTATGGAGCTTACGGAAATAGCCAAGCATGCCGCTCAGCTATTTTCTGCTATCCCATAGAAATAAATCTATAGCAGCTATACATGGGCACTTTGCGGGCTCTGTTCTAAGTATCAGACACCTATCAGACATTGGGGGCATATCCTAGTGATATGCCCAAAATGTCCAAGATAGGAAAACTCCTTTAAGGGACAAGAGTACACCTCTCAGATGGGAGCATACAGTCACTTGCCAGTCACCCAACATTGCAGATTAATGTTCACCTTAATATAATATATTATTAAAGTGTAACTGTCATTCTTTATTTTATTTTTTTATATACTTTAATTACTGAAATCATATATTTCATACAGTCAGTGTTGAGCAAGTCTCCACAGTTATGTATACAGAAGACAGAGGAGCGTTGCTAAGGCTCAAAATGGGCCACTTTAGAGCTATTTCTCTAATAGAAATGTATGATTTCAGTAATTCAAGTATATTACAAAAATGGTCAGTATTACTGCCCCTATACGGTACAAAAATGACAGTTACATGTTAAAGGGAGTCTTTCACGCAGATTCACCCTATTAACCTAATAAGTGTCATGTCCACGGCATCCCTCCTATTAAAACTGTGCTTACCGTTTGTTCCTTGCTATCATCGTTCTGCAGAAAAACACTTTTAATCCACAATGCAAATGAGGCTGTGAAGGTGCCCAGGGGCAGCGTTACAATGGCCGATGCCCAGGCACGGTAAACTGTGATGCCCCGGCCCGACTGTGCTCATTCAATACGCACGCGCCGATATCGCGTTCATCGGCGCATGCGCAGGATTACGGACGGGAGGAGGGAGGTTAGAGCAGAGACTAAGGGCGGGCCGACGCAGCAGAGGGGGAGTGGCTTCGTATGAAAATGACCCAGGGGCCTGGGCACCGGCCGTTGTAACGCTGCCCCTTGGGCACCTTCACAGCCTCATTTGCATGTGGATTAAAAGTGTTTTTCTGCAGAACGATGATGGCAAGGAACAAACGGTAAGCACAGTTTTAATAGGGGGGATGCCGTGGACATAACACTGTTATTAGGTTAATAGGGTGAATCTGCGTGAAAGACTCCCTTTAAGGTAAGTATTCCTATGCAATGAATAGGGAATTTGAAATGAAGTATTATTGCATGTATATTCAATGAAAATACTATAAGTGTTCTATGTACATTACATTTTCCTCTCTGGTAGTGCCCCTATTCTTCTGGTTCACCTTTTTCCTGGATTCAGTTGTGGACAAACATGCTCAGTGGCTTCCCTGACCCCTTCCACTCCCCTCAGAACTGGCATAGGTGGAGTGGTCCAGACACCTTTCATTCAGTCACCGCTACTTCTAAATTCATAGAAATTTATATCTAAACCTCTCTCTATGAAGAGAGAAAATCTGCAGCAAAGTGCTAAATTTTCTCACTTCATGTATACAGGGATCCGGAACCAGGATCCAACACTGTGTGCACAAGATATCCTGGATAATTATCAGATACCCAGTTACTGGGAGTCAGTTCTACCCAATTACGGGGTTTGGAGTTCTGCTTTTCTTCAATACTTTTTATATCTCTCTTTAGACAGTAGAAAGGAGAATTGTGGGGCCATTACATAACATATATCTCTGGACTATATGTGAGGGACTATATTGTATGCAGGGGAGAAAGGGGGTGTGGAGAACTAATTTCAATGCTTACTGTGAAGTTAAGCAAGCTGAAGATGAAATGATCTCCAAAAGCAAAAAGTTGAAGAGGACCTTTCACCACTCCTGACTTGCCTGTTTTAATAGCTTCCTGCATTCTCCATGTAATAACAATTCTGGAGCATCTATTCTTATTGCTCTATGTTGTTTCATTCCTTTAACCACCTCCGGACCGCCTAACGCAGATTCGCGTTCCGGAGGTGGCAGCGCTGCGCACAGTCACGCATATACGCGTCATCTCGCGAGACGCGAGATTTCGCTCCAAGCCGGCCCGCGCATGCGCATCGCGGGCCGGCAAAAGTTAAAGAACAAGTTAGTCACCAGCCTGCCAGCAACGATCATTGGCTGGCAGGCTGGCGATTTTTAAAAAATCCAATCACAAGCCATATAACAGATCATATTAGTAAATATGATCTGTTATATGGCTTGTCTGCTCCTGTGCTGGTCCTTTTCGTCGGTTGGATCCAGCACAGGAGCAGACTTCACAGTGAGTAGCACCAACACTACACCTTAGCCCCAGATCACCCCCCTGCACCCCAATTAACCCTTTGATCACCCCTTTGATCGCCCCTGTCAATCACCAGTGAAAGGAAAAAAAGTGATCAGTGTAAACTGTCACTTTTTTTTTTTCACTAGTATTGGCTGTTAGGTTTTAGGGATAGTTTAGGCCCCTTGGTTAGGTAGTTAGCGTCAGTTAGCGCCCACCCCACCGCACCGCAGTCACTTTTATTCGCTGAATAGCGTATCGCTAATCAGCATTTGTACTTTTATAGTATCTGTAAGTGATCAAAACTGATCACGGTCAGATCTATAATAGTATTAGTGTCACTTTAGTTCGCCCTCCACCCAAAACGCAGTGTTTGCCCGATCAGGCCTGATCGGTCGCCCACACGTGCGTTCACCCACGCCCGCCCCACCGCAGTGACAAAAAATATATATTTTTTGATCACTGCACATTCATTTTACACGCACTGCGGCGATAAAAAAATCAGTTTTGATATTTTTTATCAACCGCAGCGGCCTCCGGTACTTCGCTAGCCTCCCCTTTGTAAGACAGGTTTGCTTTTTTTCTTGGGTAGTCTCAGGGAATACCCCTAAATTTAGTAGTCCAAAATGTCAAACAGGGGGTATTCTTCTGAAGAGGCCTACAGGATTCTGACCCAGTCGGATGAGGAGTGGGAACCCTCATCTGATGAATCTAGCGGGTCAGAATATGAACCTGTGGAAAGCAGTGGCTCTCTGACCCAAAGTTCGGACGAGGAGGTGGAGGTCCCTGGCAGCACCAGGCGTACCCGGCCCCATGTCGCTAGACCACAGGTTATGCAGGATCCGCTTCAAGAGCAGCAGAGTGGGGCTGTCGCTGCCGGATCACGTGGTGAGGCATACACCAGCAGCGCAGCCCTCCCTGGACCTAGTACCAGCACTGCCGTACAACATGGTGACGTGGCGAGCACCAGAAGGGCAGTTGAAGCTGGTACGGTGGCACGTGCACTAGTTACCCCGTCGCAGCCACCGCAAAGACAGGCCCGTAGAGCCCCTAGAATCCCTGAGGTGCTGGCAAACCCTGATTGGCAGTCACCAACTTCAGCCGCACCTGTAGTTCCCCCTTTCACCGCCCAGTCTGGAGTTCGGGTTGAGACGGCTCAAATCGGTTCGGCCCTGGGATTTTTTGAGCTGTTCTTGACTGCGGAGCTCTTGGACTTAGTCGTGGCAGAGACCAACCAGTATGCCACACAATTTATATCCGCCAACCCGGGAAGCTTTTATGCCCAGCCTTTCCGGTGGAAACCAGTCCAAGTTTCCGAAATTAAAATTTTTTTGGGCCTTCTCCTCAACATGGGCCTGACAAAAAAGCATGAATTGCGGTCATATTGGTCAACGCACCCGATTCATCACATGCCCATGTTCTCTGCTGCTATGTCCAGGGCACGATTTGAGGCCATCCTCCGTTTCCTGCATTTTAGCGACAACACCACCTCCCGTCCCAGAGGCCACCCAGCTTTTGACCGGCTCCACAAAATTCGGCCCCTCATAGACCATTTCAACCAGAAATTTGCAGATTTGTATACCCCCGAGCAAAACATCTGCGTAGACGAGTCCCTAATACATTTTACCGGGCGCCTTGGCTTCAAACAGTACATCCCAAGCAAGCGTGCCCGGTATGGGGTCAAATTGTATAAGCTCTGTGAAAGGGCCACAGGCTATACCCACAAATTTCGTGTCTATGAGGGAAAAGATCAGACCCTGGAGCCGGTCGGTTGCCCTGACTACCTGGGGAGCAGTGGGAAGACAGTCTGGGACTTGGTGTCACCCTTATTCGGCAAGGGGTACCATCTTTATGTGGACAATTTTTACACAAGTGTGGCCCTCTTTAGGCATTTGTTTCTAGAACGGATTTGCGCCTGTGGCACCGCGCGAACTAGTCGCGTGGGCTTCCCCCAACGGCTTGTAACCACCCGTCTTGCAAGGGGGCAGAGGGCTGCCTTGTGTAACGAAGAACTGCTCGCGGTGAAATGGAGAGACAAGCGTGACGTTTACATGCTCTCCTCCATTCACGCAGACACGACAATCCAAATTGAGCGAGCAACCCGTGTCATTGAAAAGCCCCTCTGTGTCCACGACTATAATGCGCTCATGGGAGGGGTGGACTTCAATGACCAGATGTTGTCTCCGTATTTAGTTTCCCGCAGAACCAGACGCTGGTATAAGAAGGTGTCTGTATATTTAATTCAATTGGCGCTGTACAATAGTTTTGTTCTCTACAGTAAGGCTGGGAGAACACGATCTTTCCTCAAATTCCAGGAAGAGATCATCGAGAACCTCCTTTACCCAGGAGGTTCCGTGGCCCCATCCCCCAGTGTAGTTAGCCGTCTACACGAGCGACATTTCCCCAGTGTCGTTCCTGGTACCTCAACCCAACCGTCACCCCGAAAAAGATGTCGTGTCTGTAGCAGGAGTGGAATAAGGCGTGACACCCGCTATTTCTGTCCTGACTGTGCTGACCACCCTGCCCTATGCTATGGAGAGTGTTTCCGGAAGTACCACACACAGGTACACCTAGCATAGGGATTGCATCTCACAGGACAGGCACACAGGGCTATTAGGGCCCTTTTACTCTCAGCTGCTGCAAACCTCTCCTTTCACCTGGGATAAAGTGCATAACGTACTTCGCCACATCTTTGGGCGATTTGCGCTTTGCACATTGTCCCATGGGGAAGGAGAGGTTTGTTCTATAAAGGTAAAAAAAACTAAACAAAAAAAAAATTACCGGTAAGTAAAAAAGTTAAAAAAGTTTAAAAAAGTTAATATGTTCTGTTCTAAAGTTAATAAAGTTATTGCTTTGCGGCCTGGTTTTTTCTTTTTTGTTTTGTTTTTTTTACCTTCCAGGTGGACCAACCGATCGACCAGCTGCAGCACTGATGTGCATTCGGACAGAAGCATTGTGCTGCTGTCAGATTACACGCAAGTCGGTGTATGCGGCGCTGCAAGACGAGATTTCTCCTCTGCAGTAAAAGATATGTTTGCCGAGGCATATGAGCTGAGGAGGTGGCGGTGTTCATATACTTTGGCAAACACTTTGTATATATAAAAAAAAAAATCCCGGCAATGATTTATTCATCCACATCGATTGATGTGAATGGAGAAATCTGGTTTGCCAGGGCATACGAGCTGAAGTGGGTATGGATGTTGGGCGGAGCTCCTATGTCCTGGCAGACGCCTTTCCCCTCCTTTTTCTTTTTTTGGCAGAGATTTTTTCATCCACATTGATCGATGCGAATGAAGAAATCTGTGCCGTTCATTTTTTTCTTTCAGCCCAGAGGCTGAACGGAAAAAAAAAATCTCATTACCCGTATGCTCAATATAAGGAGAATAGCAGAAACTCCTAATGCTGGGCATACATGTAATGATTGCGGAGACCCTCAAATGCCAGGGCAGTACAAACACCCCACAAATAACACCATTTTGGAAAGAAGACACCCCAAGGTATTTGCTGAGGGGCATATTGAGTCCATGAAAGATTGAAATTTTTGTCCCAAGTTAGCGGAAAGGGAGACTTTGTGAGAACAAAATCCAAAAAATCAATTTCCGCTAACTTGTGCCAAAATTTTTTTTTTTCAATGAACTCGCCATGCCCCTCATTGAATACCTTGGGGTGTCTTCTTTCCAAAATGGGGTCACATGTGGGGTATTTATACTGCCCTGGCATTTTAGGGGCCCCAAAGCGTGAGAAGAAGTCTGGTATCCAAATGTCTAAAAATGCCCTCCTTAAAGGAATTTGGGCCCCTTTGCCCACCTAGGCTGCAAAAAAGTGTCACACATGTGGTATCTCCGTATTCAGCAGAAGTTGGGGAATATGTTTTGGGGTGTCATTTTACATATACCCATGCTGGGTGAGATAAATATCTTGGTCAAATGCCAACTTTGTATAAAAAAATGGGAAAAGTTGTCTTTTGCCAAGATATTTCTCTCACCCAGCATGGGTATATGTAAAATGACACCCCAAAACACATTCCTTACCTTCTTCTGAGTACGGAGATACCAGATGTGTGACACTTTTTTGCAGCCTAGCTGGGCAAAGGGGCCCACATTCCAAAGAGCACCTTTCAGATTTCACAGGTCATTTACCTACTTACCAGACATTAGGGCCCCTGGAAAATGCCAGGGCAGTATAACTGCCCCACAAGTGACCCCATTTTGGAAAGAAGACACCCTAAGGTATTCGCTGATGGGCATAGTGAGTTCATAGAACTTTTTATTTTTTGTCACAAGTTAGCGGAAAATGATGATTTTTTTTTTTTTTTTTTTTTTTCTTACAAAGTCTCATATTCCACTAACTTGTGACAAAAAATAAAAAGTTCTATGAACTCACTATGCCCATCAGCGAATACCTTGGGGTCTCTTCTTTCCAAAATGGGGTCACTTGTGGGGTAGTTATACTGCCCTGGCATTCTAGGGGCCCAAATGTGTGGTAAGGAGTTTGAAATCAAATTCAGTAAAAAATGACCTGTGAAATCCAAAAGGTGCTCTTTGGAATATGGGCCCCTTTGCCCACCTAGGCTGCAAAAAAGTGTCACACATCTGGTATCTCCGTACTCAGGAGAAGGTGGGGAATGTGTTTTGGGGTGTCATTTTATATATACCCATGCTGGGTGAGAGAAATATCTTGGCAAAAGACAACTTTTCCCATTTTTTTATACAAAGTTGTCATTTGACCAAGATATTTATCTCACCCAGCATGGGTATATGTAAAAAGACACCCCAAAACACATTCCTCAACTTCTCCTGAGTACGGCAATACCACATGTGTGACACTTTTTTGCAGCCTAGGTGGGCAAAGGGGCCCATATTCCAAAGAGCACCTTTCGGATTTTACTCGTCATTTTTTACAGAATTTGATTTCAAACTCCTTACCACACATTTGGGCCCCTAGAATGCCAGGGCAGTATAACTACCCCACAAGTGACCCCATTTTGGAAAGAAGAGACCCCAAGGTATTCGCTGATGGGCATAGTGAGTTCATGGAAGTTTTTATTTTTTGTCACAAGTTAGTGGAATATGAGACTTTGTATGAAAAAAAAAAAAAAAAAAAAAAATCATCATTTTCCACTAACTTGTGACAAAAAATAAAAAATTCTAGGAACTCGCCATGCCCCTCACGGAATAGCTTGGGGTGTCTTCTTTCCAAAATGGGGTCACTTGTGGGGTAGTTATACTGCCCTGGCATTCTAGGGGCCCAAATGTGTGGTAAGGAGTTAGAAATCAAATTCTGTAAAAAATGATGAGTGAAATCCGAAAGGTGCTCTTTGGAATATGGGCCCCTTTGCCCACCTAGGCTGCAAAAAAGTGTCACACATCTGGTATCTCCGTACTCAGGAGAAGGTGGGGAATGTGTTTTGGGGTGTCATTTTATATATACCCATGCTGGGTGAGAGAAATATCTTGGCAAAAGACAACTTTTCCCATTTTTTTATACAAAGTTGTCATTTGACCAAGATATTTATCTCACCCAGCATGGGTATATGTAAAAAGACACCCCAAAACACATTCCTCAACTTCTCCTGAGTACGGGGATACCAGATGTGTGACACTTTTTTGCAGCCTAGGTGGGCAAAGGGGCCCATATTCCAAAGAGCACCTTTCGGATTTCACTCGTCATTTTTTACTGAATTTGATTTCAAACTCTTTACCACACATTTGGGCCCCTAGAATGCCAGGGCAGTATAACTACCCCACAAGTGACCCCATTTTGGAAAGAAGAGACCCCAAGGTATTCGCTGATGGGCATAGTGAGTTCATGGAAGTTTTTATTTTTTGTCACAAGTTAGTGGAATATGAGACTTTGTATGAAAAAAAAAAAAAAAAAAAAAATCATCATTTTCCACTAACTTGTGACAAAAAATAAAAAATTCTAGGAACTCGCCATGCCCCTCACGGAATAGCTTGGGGTGTCTTCTTTCCAAAATGGGGTCACTTGTGGGGTAGTTATACTGCCCTGGCATTCTAGGGGCCCAAATGTGTGGTAAGGAGTTAGAAATCAAATTCTGTAAAAAATGATGAGTGAAATCCGAAAGGTGCTCTTTGGAATATGGGCCCCTTTGCCCACCTAGGCTGCAAAAAAGTGTCACACATCTGGTATCTCCGTACTCAGGAGAAGGTGGGGAATGTGTTTTGGGGTGTCATTTTATATATACCCATGCTGGGTGAGAGAAATATCTTGGCAAAAGACAACTTTTCCCATTTTTTTATACAAAGTTGTCATTTGACCAAGATATTTATCTCACCCAGCATGGGTATATGTAAAAAGACACCCCAAAACACATTCCTCAACTTCTCCTGAGTACGGGGATACCAGATGTGTGACACTTTTTTGCAGCCTAGGTGGGCAAAGGGGCCCATATTCCAAAGAGCACCTTTCGGATTTCACTCGTCATTTTTTACTGAATTTGATTTCAAACTCTTTACCACACATTTGGGCCCCTAGAATGCCAGGGCAGTATAACTACCCCACAAGTGACCCCATTTTGGAAAGAAGAGACCCCAAGGTATTCGCTGATGGGCATAGTGAGTTCATAGAACTTTTTATTTTTTGTCACAAGTTAGTGGAATATGAGACTTTGTAAGAAAAAAAAAAAAAAAAATCATCATTTTCCGCTAACTTGTGACAAAAAATAAAAAGTTCTATGAACTCACTATGCCCATCAGCGAATACCTTAGGGTGTGTACTTTCAGAAATGGGGTCATTTGTGGGGTGTTTGTACTGTCTGGGCATTGTAGAACCTCAGGAAACATGACAGGTGCTCAGAAAGTCAGAGCTGCTTCAAAAAGCGGAAATTCACATTTTTGTACCATAGTTTGTAAACGCTATAACTTTTACCCAAACCATTTTTTTTTTACCCAAACATTTTTTTTTTATCAAAGACATGTAGAACTATAAATTTAGAGCAAAATTTCTATATGGATGTCGTTTTTTTTGCAAAATTTTACAACTGAAAGTGAAAAATGTCATTTTTTTGCAAAAAAATCGTTAAATTTCGATTAATAACAAAAAAAGTAAAAATGTCAGCAGCAATGAAATACCACCAAATGAAAGCTCTATTAGTGAGAAGAAAAGGAGGTAAAATTCATTTGGGTGGTAAGTTGCATGACCGAGCAATAAACGG
Source organism: Bufo bufo (assembly GCF_905171765.1). NCBI lineage: Eukaryota > Metazoa > Chordata > Amphibia > Anura > Bufonidae > Bufo > Bufo bufo. The sequence continues at coordinate 187,543,383 of NC_053397.1, read as the reverse complement.
TGAAAGTAGTGTAGGTCAGAAGTGTAAAAAGTGGCCTGGTCTTTCAGGGTGTTTAAGCACTGGGGGCTGAGGTGGTTAATATTTCTAATAGAAGTTATGAATGAATTGCTAGCAGGCTGCAGTAAGGGTACAGAGGGGTGGTAACCAGTTGAGGGTGTGTACCTGCACAGACTCACTCTATCCAATCAGTGCTGCCATTTTAAGACTGTGCAGGTACACACCTCCAACTGGTTACCACCCCTCTGTACCCTTACTGCAGCCTGCTAGCAAATTCATTCATAACTTCTAGTTTAAATAATACAGGAATGATACAACATTGAGTCATAAGAATAGATGCTCCATAATTGTTATTACATGGGGAATGCATGAAGCTATTAAAACAGGAATGTCAGGAGTGGTGAAAGGTCCTCTTCAACTTTATGCTTTTTGGAGATCATTTCATCTTCAACTTGCTTAACTTCACAGTAAGCATTGAAAATAGTTCTCCACAACCCCTTTCTCCCCTGCATACAATATAGTCCCTCACATATAGTCCAGAGATATATGTTATGTAATGGCCTTACAATTTCCCTTTCTACTGTCTAGAGAGAGATATAAAAAGTATTGAAGAAAAGCAGAACTCCAAACCCTTAATTGGGTAGAACTGACTCCTAGTAAAGAGGTGAAAGGTTCTCTTTAAAGATGACACATTTCCTTTGCATTTTAAACAAAAACAACTTTTTATTTTCAAAATAACTAAAAAGGAAAAGGTCTGCGTGGTTAGTAAAAATAGTAGCACCCCCCTTGGCAAGTATCACAGCTGGTTAATGCTTTTTGTAACCAGCCAATAGTCTTTCAATCCTTGTAAAAGTCTTCCAGTTCTGTGAGATTCTTGAGCTGTTTTACATGCACTTTTTTGAGGTATATCCACAGATTTTCAATGATGTTCAGATCAGGGAATTGTGAGGGCCATGGTAAAGCCTTCAGCTTGCTCCTTTTGAGGTAGCTTATTGTGGATTTTGAGGTGTGTTTAGGATCAGCTTTTTTACAGTTGGTGTTATGTCTGCTCCATTGAATCTATTATGCTCTCTACCCACAAAATGTTCCCCATGCCATTGGCTGCAATACAACCCCAAAACATGATTGACCCGCCCACTTGGTGAAGAGGTGTTCTTTTCATGAAATTCTGTGCCTAGTTCTATTTCAACCTCATTGGTCCACAGGACTTGTTTCCAAAATGCATGAAGCTTGTTTAGATGTTCTTTTGCAAGCTTCTGATGCTGAATTTTGTGGTGAGAATGCAGGAGAGGTTTTATTCTGCTGACTCTTACATGAGGGCTATATTTGTTCAGTTGTCACTGAACAGTAGAAAAATGTGCCACAACTCCAGAGTCTGCTAAATCTTCCTGAAGGTCTTTTGCAATCAAGTGGGGTTATGATTTGCCTTTCTAGCAATCCTATGAGTAGCTGTCTGCCACTGTAATTACATCTTGGATTCTTCCAATTTAACAACTAAGGTACAAGTCCATACTCTGCCCTATAAGACTGAGCAAATATTGCTGCATTTTGTATCAGTACATTATATGAGCACAGTTAATGTTTTTACTGTTTCTCCCCACTAGTCTTGCCATTCCTTGCAAATAAGATGTTTAGATTGTTTTTCATGGTAATTTTTATGTTTGGGCACATTTATTTCTTTGCATTTTAACTGTGCTATTTACCCTGCAATATATTTATGCAGACATGTCAAACCAACATTGTGATTGCCTCTGAGACCTGCAAGTTTTGTGCAGTTTATTGGTTTTGCTTCTCCCTATTCCTGCGACTTTCAGGAAAATCAATAAAGCGAAATTTGAGTAAACCCTATAGATTAGACTAGAAGAAAAGTTATTTGTTGCTTCTCACCTTACTGTCTGTAAGAATAATCTCTGTGATGCTGCCAATTACTGTAATAAAGTCAAAAATATTCCAAGTGTCCCTGAAATAGTTCTGTAAGAAAGAAGAAGGCATTTCGTATTACATGAAATGACTCAATCCATCTAAAATTCAACTCTCAGCTGGTACAACAAGCCTTGCATCTACCAGAACACAATTTAAGAGACAATAGATAAGTAATGGTTACATACCAGGAATCCAAACGCAATGATTTTCAGGATGCACTCCAGAGAAAATAGCATAGTAAAGGCAATGTTTAAATATTTTAACGCAAGTTCATAAGTGTATGGAGCTGAGTAATACTGAAAGAAACGGAGAAAATGCATTTTAAAAGACATGATTTACTGATGAATTCACTATATGTGTGGATTTCTAAATTTATGCCGCCAATGTGATTTGCTCATGCATATCCTACAGCACAATATACTCTTTTTCTAAACGGTCTTTAACTCAACAGGGTGTCACCAGGAAATTCACTGTTATACACCAGGCACAATGTCTTGTAGGACTAGCTCAGCTGAATGTAATGATATGATACCTTTCACTGAGTGATCCATTGTTTCCTTCTGGATAAAATTTACTTGTAAATCCAAATGCGCAGTTAAGTGCACAGAGTGTGAGCCCAAGCGAGTGTGAGCCCAAGCTAGAATATGCCATCAACGTCTGAGAGGTGTGAGTCCCAAGTCTAGGACCCCCACCTATCTCTAGAACGGAAGCCACAAAATTGAATCCATCCATATGCCATCAATCTGTGACATAGGTCATTATGTGCATATTGGTCAATTTGATGCATCCCATGATTTTATTTGTCTTAGCAACAGCTCCCTGGCATTGGTTATTAAAGCTGGGTTTTCATCACTACCTTCAAGCCCATTTCAGCATTGGTTTTCCAAGTGTTTAACCATGTAAGGTTTTGTTTTCAAAATGGTTCTCTCATCCAAAGTGCATAATCTTACATTAAACTGCATTTGACATATCTCGACCTCAACTGAAAACGGTGACCTGCTCACAAGTATTGTGAATGAACATTGGTGCTTGGATTTTGCTCCAAGAATCAGATTACTTCGATATACAGATTCTATCTGCTGGACACCTTTAAACTTGCAATTTGGTTGAAGGGGGAGGTAACAGGGAGTAAGATTAAGTTTGCACCAATTTCAGATATTTTTTTCAATATACATACATCAGAAAACGTGTTTCCCCTGGGCTCAAGGGATTGAGAGTAGAATTATGAACAATATTGAAAAAATAATCAGAAATGAGAGAAAAACGTTAATCTAAATAAATGAAAATAAAAACAATCACTTTTTGAATCCATCTCCTTTCTTTTTTCTCAAAAAGCCATATTTTGTATGTTTTTCATTAGTGATATCGCAGCTGTTATTACATGGAAACATGATTACAGTACATGCCTAATTTAACATGTGGCATGACAGTCCTCCTATTTCTTGTTAAGTAACCTTGTCTCTCTCTGCCTTTAAATGCATTTTATTCACAATGCACATAAGCCCAAGACCCAACCCAAGTTTTAATAGAAAAGTTTTACTGAACATCTCCAGAATTTGATGGTCTATCCTTACACGGGGCCATCCATGAATAAAGAACACACCACCTAACCTTAGAATAAAAGGAGCCCTCCCTCGACATGAACACCTTCAGCAGAACAAGATTTTTTTTCCTCCTTTGGGTCTCTCCCAGTTATCTACATTTATTTTTCATAAGACTAGCAAATGAAAAATAAATTTTTTATAAATCTGCATAAGAATCAACTTTTTTGGATATTGAAACGGTTGAAACTTTTAAGGCAATATTAGGCTAGTTTCACACTAGCGGCAAGGAACTCCGGCAGGCTGTTCCGGCAGGTGAACAGCCTGTCGGATCCGTGCTGCCGCTAGCGCATGCGTGCCCCCGGACTACCGCTCCGGCCCCATTGCACTAGTGGCAGCACGGATCCGACAGGCTGTTCACCTGCCGGAACAGCCTGCCGGAGTTCCTTGCCGCTAGTGTGAAAGTACCCTTAGTCTTATCTATGTGAATTATCCAGTGATGGAAATCGATATGCCAATATAGAAGCTGAGCACGTTCGAAGCTAAAGTAAACATGATACTTCTTCTTTTACTGCAATGTCATGGCTTACTGGTGTCAGACGTACAGAGACATACGGACGTCCCCGCGACAGCGAGTGGCAGGAGATATTTGAGACTCGCAACATGTGGTTTGATTTGACATGTTTACCTTGTGGATCAATAGGCGTCTGTGTTGTTTCTGGTACTGGCCACACCCTTAACCTCCAGGTGTTGCTATTGTAGTCATTTAACTTTCCCTATTTATAGTTGTTTCTCCCACTATGCTGTGCGGTTTATAGCTTCAGTTGGACCTGTGGATAGCTGGTGTTTGGATCTCGGCTGAGTTCCTGGTGTTGCCATAGCTTCTTGGAAGTTAAGTGTTACCTTTTCCTTTTGTATTTTGGCTTTTCTGTTTGTTAAATTTCCTTGTCGTTTTGTATTAGGCCTTAGGGAGCCTCCTGTTCATCCTTCTTTTTGAAGGAACAGGTTGTCTCATTCCTGTCATTAGTGCCAGGGTCCTTTAGGGTTAGATAGGACTTTAGGTATTCCTGTGTATGAACTCACCTACGTCTGGTGTCTGTTTATACTGGTAGTCAGTCAGGGCTTTGGTTAGGGTTTTCACTAGGAGGTGTCCATCTTCCTTCCCTAGTTCCCAGGCCTTATTTCCTTTCCCCTTTCCCTCCCACACTAAAGCTTGACAACTGGACATTTCATCAAAAGTATGAAGTACCAAAATAACCATAATTATATTCTTACCTTCATCATAAGTATAACAGTGTTTAGGGCAATCATAGCCATAATGGTGTATTCAAATGATGGAGAGACTACAAAATGCCACACACGGTACTGGAAGGTATGGCGATTCTGTGGCATGTAGCGGGTGAGAGGCTTGGCACTTATAGCAAAGTCTATGCAGGCTCTCTACGAAACAAGGTTAAACATTTCTCAGTATACAGAATATAATTTACTTGCTCATCTGATCGTATTGAAGTCCTTTCAGCAGCCATAGTTTTATGTGCATCATTACAATTTGACTTACATACTGTACTGTACCATCTGTTATATCTTCAACAAACTCAAATGCATCTCCTAATTCATTTGAAGTTCGACAATTTTTTTTTAAAGTTCAGGTCAGGTAAGAATCAATTTGTCACAAACCAGAAAGAGTGAAAGCCTTGTATATGAATGTGTGTTTCTCGACAATACTGAATATATGCCTTGTCTAAGGAGTAGTCTTTCTCATTATGGAAAGCCAATAGTATGCCAAGTACATGTGTGCAGTATTGTAGGCCAGATGATGCCTCTCTGGGTTTCTGGGAAATATATTAGCTTTCCTAAACCCATCTGATGCCAGTAGATTAGTAGTGAGTGAAGTTATGAAAAATTCGATTCGGCTGCTTTGCTGAATTTCATAAAGAACCTCGATTCATGACAAATTACTTCATCACTAAGCGCATTCCTTTGTATGTAATGGGCACAATGATGGGGAACGACGATGGCCCCCCATCATTGAACCCCTCAGATGCCGTGTTCATCATAGCATCTGATGCTACAATTGTGGGCTTTCAGGTGTTAATCCAGTAAAAAAATATAAAAAATGAATACATACTCACCTTACCCATTTGCTTGCGGAGAGACTATCGTGGCCACCTTGATTGAAGACACCGTACAAAATCTCATGCGGTGTGTGATGACATCATCATGCTGGCCTGGCACGGTGACGTCACTGCACCCGGCCAGCAAGCTGGTGTGGTGACATCACCCCATGCAAGATTTTGTGCGGTGTCTTCAATCAAGAAGGCCACGATGGCCTCTTTGCAAGCAAGTGGGGGAGGCGAGTATGTTTTTTTTCTGCAAATTCAGGAAAAATAGATTTGTTACCACAAAGTGTGAGGAAATTCAGATCAAAGTCAATTCATTTGGCTACGATTCGCTCAACACTACAGCAGATGTTTGACAATTTTAATTCACCATTTCGGATCAACTTCAGATGAACCATAGAGATCTCCAAACTATTGCCTGGCCCAGTGGCCTAGAATACTGTGCGCACATACGCGGCCTACTACGGGCTCTCCATAATAAGAGTACCTCTTAGATAATGCATATATATTGGCAAGAAACAGACATTTGTATACTAGTCAGTCTCTGTCTCACCTGAAATGAACCACAAATAAATTTTGTTTTGTGTGAATCTGAATTGGACTGAATCAAGAATCGGTAAAACCAGTTTGCTCATCCTTAGATCCATTATAAATGGATCAACATCGAAGTCTAATAGATCCCGATAAATTTATCGGATTTCCCATATTTTTCTAATAAGTTGAATATTGGTGGAAAGCAATGTAACTGATGTCCACTCATGGAATAATAAATCTCGTTGAAGTCAAAGACAGTCCCTTTCTGATATGAGTCACTGCTGATATCAGCCAGGGGAAATTGTAGGTCAACAGGTATTTCCCAATCAGGAGAAATGCAATATGACATAGCGGCATATGCCAGTCCATATAATGCTTGAGTATTTCAAGTCCAACAAAATGGCCCCTTTTTATGGCATCCTAATGCCTTTAAGTGTCTCTGTACTTTGGGGAGAAATTTGATATGTCATAGCGATTGATTAGATTTTTTGTAGACATAAAGAAACTTTTTGAGCTCAACGTCTAAGTGTGAAAAACTACCTATTTTATATTTTAAAGTGTCCGAATTGATTCATGAAAAAGATGAAGGATTACTATTCTAGTCACTGAACTCTACTGTATTTATGGTAATATAATAATTTCAAGAAACAAAATGTAACCATATTGTATCAGACAGCAATAAAGCATTAAAAAACCCTAATATAAGCCTCACCTCATTCTTTTCGAGCCGGCATTCCTCCATCATTTTATCTCCTTGTTCTTGAAAGGTAATGATAATAAGAGCCACAAATATATTGACGAAAAAAAAGGGGAAGACTACAAAATAGACGACATAAAAAATGGACATCTCCATGCGGTTGCTCCGACTTGGGCCCCTATCTTCTTCAGTCACATCCACTGAATGCTGAAGAACTCTAAAAAACAAAATATGCCCCCCACAGAAATGTAATTCCTCATCAGTGTGCAATATTCAGAATTATGTTTGTGTGAAAAATACTCACTGAGGCCAACCCTCCCCAGTAGACACTGTGAAGAGCGTAAGCAGCGCCCATATGATATTGTCATAGTGGAAATCATGTCTCTTCCACTCTCTCCTTTTTACTTCCATCTTGTTTTTCTCATGGTCTATATAACTTCCTCTAAAGGATAAAAGAGACAAGCTGTTTACATGCATTCCCAATCTTGAGAGTTGGCCTTTGGAGTCTCACAACAGTTCTGAAAATCTTTTTAAAGTTTATATCTTTTCTACTGTCTATGTACCACGATTGTCTTGACCTACAAATGTCTGGAGTCATTTCACCTTCTACCAGTGAAAATAATCACTTCCTGCATGTCAAGCTGGGGCCAGGAAGTGGAGAGCAGTGGGGACCAAAACAGCATCAGATCAGTAGCAGCTGGGAATCGATGAGGTTGAATATGGCTTCTATTATTTTTAACTCACTGTGAGCCATATATAAAAAATAATACTACTCGACAACACTTCTGAAGTTCTGATAGCCCACTAGCCACCACTTTATAGTTATCTGTTTATTATAATTATATATTAATATGACCTTACAGTATTCAAGTTTAAAGTGGATTTGTTTTACCATGCTGCCCTATGTAAGGACCACATATTACATCTACAGGTTTGTGCTACTAGTAGCCAAAATGGCACAGAAAATGTGTTGTTTGGCTACTAGGACCACCTAAAGAATACAATGGGCGCATAGCTTATGAGTCCAGGGTATTCATGAAGAGAGTACTCCCCCTCTCATGCAGGTTAATGTGTATATGTGCATACACAGCAGGTTGTCAATCATCTCCCTGGATGGAGAATGTTTCTCATGAAAACTCTGGACTGATAAGCTATGAATCTGGTGAATTTGTTCAAAGTCTTCGTAGCTGAACAGTGCAACATTGTTTTTGTGCTGTTTAGGCTAACTGAAGCATGGGCTTGTAGCTGTGATATGATGCATTTACAAAGGGCAGCATGTTACTCCATCATACAGCAAAGAAATTAGAGAAGAGAATACAAATACGCACCTTAGTGCCTGTTCTTTTTGAAATTGGAAAGTGTTTGGCTCTTCAGCTGTAACCCTCCGCCCCCCAATCCTCCCCTCTGCTGCCGACTTACATGGCTAGGAGTGTACACTGGGGTACCAGCTCTTGTGCTGTGTCTTTCTCTTCTTGGGACAAAGGCTTCACTGATGTAACGCCCCATGGATCCCTCTAAGCTGCTTTACATTCAAGTCTAATACCAGTCTGGAAATTATGCATGTGCACTACATCAATGGAACCCGCAACAGGAAGGTATTACTACTGTAACAGTTCCCCAGTGCACACTTTCAGCCAAATCAATCAACAGCAGAAGAGAGGGGTTAGGAAGGATTTACAGTTGAAAAGTTAGGACACCTTCCAGTTTCAGGAATGCCCAGCATGCACTTTGTTCATTTGCATGTGTTGCATGAGTTATCAAAACTTTAACTTCTCTGTTTTCCATGGGATATGATTGATGACTTTGGAATTATTTAAACTTAATTCCACAGGATCTATGTAGTGGTGTTAGAAGTTGGTGGACTCATGCTGACACATTCCCTTTAAACATCAGTTTTATATTTTATTAATTTACATTTCTATTTTTTTTGCATAAATAGCAGTGAAATTTGCATAACTAATACTAAAATATGTTTCTTTTAAGCCTCATGTATACAACTGTAATAGATCCATGCATGTGGCAAGGTTTATTCTAGTGGTTCTCTCCCTTTAATTCCTTGTAATGTAGTTGGTTATTGGTACCAGGTAAGTGTAGGCTGTATCAGCTATGTAACAGAGCCCAGGACCTGACCACCGCAGCAGCGCCTAGGTGCTGCCCAAGTTAACAACCACTGAAAAGAGGCTCTGAAACGTGTACTTAAGGTTATAATTACACCTATAATCGCCTCATACATCAACATGGAGGAAAAAGGAGTAAGAGACTGTCCTAGACAAAGTTACAAAGACTGCTTTTTTTTTTTAGCAAGAGCGGCTGAAAACCAGAAAAGTTCACAATAAATGGAGAATTGACTAATTGGGGAACCCTTTAATTAGATGGGCATCAACTGCTGACGCCATTGCCTTTAATGAAAAGACGACGTCGACGAGAGTAGAATTTCAAAGAGAAGATCAAGAGATGATCCTTATGAAAGAACCTCTTGTTAGTTCAACATACAGTACATAGAGTTGTTTATTTGTTTTTTTGAGAAGCCCAGTGGCGCCAAGCTGGTTTCCTGTTAAACAATGAGGGGTAGTATTCTTTAATTAAAGGGTTTCTATCACTTCGTTTCACCTATTTAGCTTTCAGACACTAGCGATCCGCTAGTGTCTGCTTTATCTAACCATCCTAATATAAGAGCTTATTGTCCTGCCGTTTAGCTAAAAAAATAACTTATATAGATATGCAAATGAGCCTCTAGGTGCTATGGGGGCGTGATTAGCACCTAGAGGCTCCGTCTACCTTAACAAACTGCCGCCGCCCAGCGCGTCCCTCCAGCCCGCCCATCTCCAGCTGAAGCGATCCTCTCCGTGCGCGTCTCTGTTCTGCGCATGCGCAGTGAATGTCTGATCGCTTCCCTGCTCAGACATCTCCACTGCGCCTGTTCCTCGGAGCACTATGACGTCATCGGCGCAGGCGCAGTGGAGATGTCTGAGCAGGGAAGCGATCAGACATTCACTGCGCATGCGCCGAATACGAGGAGCATCGCATTCCGGAGGAGATGGGCGGGCTGGAGGGACGCGCTGGGCGGCGGCAGTTTGTTAAGGTAGACGGAGCCTCTAGGTGCTAATCACGCCCCCATAGCACCTAGAGGCTCATTTGCATATCTATATAAGTTATTTTTTTAGCTAAACGGCAGGACAATAAGCTCTTATATTAGGATGGTTAGATAAAGCAGACACTAGCGGATCGCTAGTGTCTGAAAGCTAAATAGGTGAAACGAAGTGATAGAAACCCTTTAACAAGGTTTATAGGTTATGTAGAATAAGTTATTTTGTAAATACCAGGTACCAGGCCATGTTTCTGAGGTCTGAAGTAAATGTACACACATACTGCATACTGAAGACCTTTAGGAGGGGCTTTATAAAACATCTAGGCATGTAACCAAGACCTTCAGCTCCATTGAGGACATCAGGGTAAGATGTGTCTTGCTATCAACGCATCTATTTGTATCACATGGGCATTGGCCAGATGCCATATTGGGAGCTGGTCGATTGGGAGCTTGTTCATTTGTTCAGGGCTTTAGGTAACCGTTACGTGCTTTTCTCTTCATGTTATCTCTTGTATATCTGTATTCTATCATAGTTTAGTAAACGTTTTATGTACCTAAGCTATGTCAATAATATATAACCAGAAAGTCCTATTCTATATTCATCCATCATCATAACTAGAACAGCTCAAATATCAACCATATAAGCAGAAAGAATACCAAGAGCTTTTCATGTTTCCCATTAAAAACATGATTTTATTAATTAAATTTTAAAATTACCAACAGTTATTACATGGATCTAATAAATATGCCGGCGAAACTAGCAGGGCTGTACATACATAAGTAACATCTATATGTAAAAGTGATCTTCATCAGGATTGCCACATATTCACATTGTTTTGTGTATTATCACATATGTATGTGTATGTACAGCCTTGCGGGGTTCGCCATCATATTTATTGGATCCCTGTAATAACTGTTGGTATTTTCTAAATTCAATTAATAAAATCATGTTTTTAATGGGGAAAATGAAATGCTCTTGGTATTTTATCTAAGCCTTGTCTAGCCTATTTTGTTTCCGAATCTGAGAATTCATAATAATACACATAATAAGGTGCTCATAGCTGTGTATCTCTTTGTGCCTCATATTTTATCAGTTTTGCTATATTACACTGCATTCATTACATAGAAAGTGCCTCAAGAAGGAGCCATGTGATGGCACATGAGTCCGTGTATGTGGCCTTCCCACAGGTATGAGAAGAATATGTATACAGTATGTTGCAAATTAAATTCACACCATAGGTTCATCAATAGATTTACCTACCGCATGCAGTTTCTATATGAAGTTGCCTATTGGCAGGCATACAACATATGAAGTCTGCTACTGAGTTACTTAACGAGGACCTGTCACCTGACATGTCTGTTTTAGTTACTATTTACACCCCCACTTGTAATAAACATTTTGGAGCATCTATCTTTATGACTCTATGATGTGCCATTCCTATATTATTCCTATTAGAATTTATGAATGAATTGTTAGCAGTTTGCAATGAAGGTCCAGATGAGTGTTACTAGTTGGGAGTGGGTCCCTGCACAGTCTGATACTATCCAATCAGTGCTGCCAGTGTCAGACTGTGCACAGACACCCCCACAACTGGTAATACCCATTTGATTGTAAACTGCCAGCAATTCATTCTTAACTTAAAGAGTGACTAGCCTTCCAACAAACTCTGCATTAATTAATATTACAGTGTGTGTGTATGAGGAATAACATGTATGGTATGGTGAATGTCTAGTTTGCAGTTCTCCTACGTCTTGTGAGTGGACACCAGCTGCCATCTACTACACACAGAAAGTAGAGGAGAATCTTCTTCCTAACTGTCTACTGATTTATAACAAGCCCTAGGAAGCCCCAAAACATAGATGAGATTAAACAAGGTACTGAATATAGCACTTTCCTATGTAGCTTGCAGTTCCTTTAGTTTGTCTCCATGAGTCACCTGTCTCTCATGCTCCTGCTCACTGTTTCCCCTCCCCTCTCATAGACTTGTATTTACATGTCTAATATGATCCCTCTGTGACTCGAGACAGATTCAATGCATATTTCAAACGCAACAAGTAAGGGGGGGAGAGATAAACAGTTGATAACAAGAGAACTAAACATTTCTCTCTGATAAGACATATTACAAACTTTTCTGTGGTCATTTGCACTATTGATTTATGTAAAGTTGTATGAAAAGTTAGTGACATTTAAGAATTAAGAGGCACATTTATTAAGACCAGCATCTAAAACAACTAAGCTGGCAGTGGTTCCGCCGAAGTTACGAAGAGGCGCCGGCCTCTTTATAACTTCGGCGGATCCTCTGCCAGTTCTAAATGTCATTTAAAACTTTTTCTATGCCTGAAACAGGCAATCATCCCCTTCCCTGCCCACTATTTTAGACCTGGCATGAGCGGGGAGAAGTCGCAGATTGCGCCGCAATCTACACCTGAAATATAGGTGTATTTCAGCTTAATAATCGACCCCCTAATAGTCATAAAAATAAATGTTCCAGAATTGTTAATACAAGCGGAATGCATGTAGTTACCTAAACAAACATGTCAGGAGAGGTTGCAGGTCCTTTTTAAGACTATAAAAATTGTGACCTGGAGCCTCACTCTTGTGTTTTACTTTGAAACATGAATGATGTCTATGGTCTGCCCTTGTCATGATGTACAGTAGACAGGCAGTAATAGAATGATCCATTGATGTAAGAATTATGCATATGATTTTCCTTGTGCATTTCTGGCTGCATTGTGAGCGAGGAACATATCCCCAGAGACACATTAATTCTCAAGACGTACATGCATTCTTTCTCTGTATCCTTTGAGCTGTCTGTGCAGTAGAAGAACTTGCCCTTGAAAAGTTGAACAGCAATGACGGCGAATATAAACATGAAGAGTTTGTACACGATGAGGATATTAAAGACATTCTTCAAAGAGTTAACCACACAATCAAACACTGCCTGGGGAGAAGATCACAAAGTCAGTTTTCGCATGCAATAGTAAAAGACTAAAGTGACGATATTGTTACCAGCCTTTTACATACAACTGTATACTTATATACACACGAAATACAGAATATAAGGGTTGAGTTGTCACTTCGCTGTCAACTTTTAAATGCTCTGTTAAAGGTGGGGTCCGTAGACTGATGCGACAGGTGGTCGAAATGCCACCTACCATGCGGTGAGCAACAGTCGTACGATTTTACTGCAAAATCTCATGGTCATTGGCTTCACTGGTGGATGTAGCCAATGTGGTGGATGTGTTGTCTGGATGTGGCCTCAACCTTAGCCTTTTATTTATTTGGGAAAGCTGTGTGAAAATCAACTATTTGAATTTCAACATGCGTGATCCTTTCGTTTTCATGATACAAAAGCCACTATCGCTCACCTCATTCAGAACACATGTCTGAACTAAGCGTGTGCATGTATGGGGCTTTGAGAAAGATACCTGCTGACTGACAGCCACCTAGAGCGTATTGGCAGCCCTAAAGGGGTTATCAAACTTTTATAATGACCCCCCCCCACCAATGCCCGAGCACCTCATATAGGTTATAGTTACTCCGCTCCCCGACACCCGCATTGCTCTTGATCACCACACGGCCACAGCTGCTGAAGTTTTGATCCACGCAACGGGAGGTTCGGCCAATAGCAGGCCGCAACGGGGACGAGCCTCCTTAGCATCGCAGGTTACGCTAGGGAGGCTTGTCCCTGTCATGGCCTGCTATTGGCTGACCCCTGTTGCCGAGACAGGGAGATGCAGCGGCAGCCGTGCGGGGATCAGGAGCGATGCGGGAGCAGGGTAAGTATAACCTATATGAGGTGCCCGGGCATTGGAGGGGGGGGTTATTAAAGATGCTCTGTCAAAAAAGAAAATAAATTGTTTAAAGAGGATCTTTCACTAGAATAAAAAATCTAAACTAACTATACAGACATGGAGAGTGGCGCCCAGGGATCCCCCTGCACTTACTGTTATCCCTGGGCGCCGCTCCGTTCTCCCGGTATAGCCTCCGGTATCTTCACCTGCCAGCGTCTCCTTCTCCCATGCTGTAGCGCTGGCCAATCACAGCGCTCAGCTCATAGCCTGAGAGGCTTTTTTTTCTCGCTATGAGCTGAGCGCTGCGATTGGCCAGCGCTACAGCATGGGTGAATGAGACGCCGTCAGGTTCCCCTGGGTGGAGCCTAACTATGAAGATACCGGAGCCTATAACGGGAGAACGGAGCGGCGCCTGGGGATAACAGTAAGTGCAGGGAGATCCCTGGGCGCCGCTCTCCATGTCTGTATACTTAGTTTAGATGTTTTATTCTAGTGAAAGGTCCTCTTTAAATTACATTGTTAAAAGTTGGTCTTTTAAATTTTCCATGTCATTTTACTTGAACAAAAAATGAAATACTAGAAGCTGACACTTTTTGTTCTGTATAGATCACTTTGCAGCCTGTGTGGGGCCAGGCTCGGCAGTCATCTCATTACCATCACAGACAAGATTACAATGATAGCTAACACATTTATTGCAAAGTTGGAGGCAAATAAAACAGGACCACGCCACTGAAAATAGGTAATGTGGATAGCTCACTGCTCCTCCCCCTCACTGCACAGTGACCTTTGCATGTCACAGAGCATGACCACAATAATTTCCCATAGAGGTCATTTTCTGATTTTTGCAGTAGCTCAGGCAAGATCCCCACCACTAGTAATTTTCCTGGACCTTCCCACCCTTTAAAGACGACTTGGAGACAAAATATTACATGAAACTAGAGAAAATAGGTACCAATTTTAGGCTTAGGATCCATTTAAATAGCATTTTCCATTGTGGATCTATGTTTACCGGGACAAATCCAATTCTCACAGCAAAACCTTTGAATTTAGCATATCCTATACTGTGCATTAGTCACCATAAAGAAGGGTCACCGCCACCAGTCCTGATAATAGCCTCCTACGGTCACTGGGATTCAAGTATCCCAGTTTACAGTTCAAGCACAGCTACAATGGCACACTTACTACTGGAAAAGCTTCCCATTTAAAATAATCTATCTTAGGACACCCGCTCTGGACTGGCTTTGAAGCTGCAAGGCTTTGATAAGTAATTCCTCGAATCCTTTTGTTGATACACTCGTTTTCTTGTTACCTTCAGCTTTGGGAGACGTTTGATGGTTTTGAGCGGACGCAGCACTCGAAGAACACGCAAAGATTTAATTGTCTTGATGTCCCGGCCTTTGTTAGTCCTAGGAGATGCACCGCAAGTACATTATAAACAATGGAAAGGAAAGAATGATAAATCCAGGCATAATGACTTCCAGAAATATCTACATCAGACACAATGCAATGACATAGTCTGCAATCCCCCTGCTACACAGAAAGGACCTGCAGCATGAAATGTACTATTGTGTGGGTAGAAATGTAAGAAAATCAGGCTTTGTTCTGCTTTAAACCATTGCATAATTTCTGACAAAGTGGGAATATGTTTTTCCTAGGGTTACAATGACATGACGGAAGCATATCACCAGACAATGTTCATCTATAATGTTGTATGTGGACATAAATGGGTTAATTCTTCACAATACAAGCATATATTTACCCCAAGACATTCCTGAGTGTTCCAAGAAAGGAGGAAAGATGGCAGACAGAAAGTGAGAGAAAGTACTCCATGAGAATTGCTCATAATGCCATATAAACTCTATAATAACCAGACATTATGGTGGGTTGAAGTACTTACGCCAAGGCGAAAGCCACTAGGGCCCCCACTACTACCACAAAATCCAAGATATTCCAGAGGTCACGGAAATATGAGCCGTCATGTAGAATTAAACCTTGATCTATCATCTGCAGAGAAGGCAAATGTATAAGAATTAGGTAAAGGTTAAAGAAGCACTACCACAAAAAATGTTATTCTCTGATGTAAACTGTAGTGATGATCATTTTCTTACCCAGTGACTGTAATTCTCAATTATAACCTCCCATCTGATCCTCAGCTGTGGCATCTTATATGTGGACAGGAAGCCAGTTTCTCTATGTATTCCTATATGAGCCTCATTTTTTTCCCTTATAGGAATGAAAAGAGAAGTAGCCGACTTCCTGGCCTGTGTCAGTTGGAGAGGCAGAGTGTTGGTCACATGACACAGCTAAGGATCAGAAGGGAGGTTATAACTCACAAATACAGTCACCGGTACAATTTACATCATGGATCTTTCTAACAGGTCAGAGAATAAACATTTTTGTGGGAGTGCTCCTTTAATAATGTAAACCATGGCATTTTACCTATGGAGCTACTGCAAATGGGAATCACCATTAGTAATTGCACATTTACTTTCACAGTAGCGTTTTCGCTGGATCCAGCAGGGTTAGGCAAAAACGCTTCCGTTACTGATAATACAAACATCTGCATCCGTTATGAACGGATCCGGTTGTGTTATCTTTACCATAGCCAAGACTGATCCGTCATGACCCATAATGCAAGTCAATGGGGGATGGATCCGTTTTCTATTGTGTCTGATTGTGTCAGAAAAAAATTGATCCATCCCCATTGACTTGCATTATGGGTCATGACGGATCCGTCTTGCTCCGCATCCCAGGACGGAAAGCAAACTGCAGCATGCTGCAGTTTGCTCTCCGGTATGAGAATGGAACGGAATGCATTTTGGAGCATTCTGTTCTGTTTAATTACGTTTTGTCCCCATTGACAATGAATGGGGACAAAACGTAAGCGTTTTTTTCTGGTATTGAGACCCCATGACGGATCTCCATACCGGAAAATATTAAACATAGTGTGAAAGTAGTTAACAGGACTATTTTTTCCCATCATGTATAACTGAACCAAATGGAACCGTTATTTGTTTCCACAGACATGTATTAGGACGGAGCAAAACTGAATGCCTTTAAAGACTTCCATTTTGCATTCAATCCTAAAATTCCATTACATTCCGATTATAACTCTGTAATAACGGAACTTATAACTAGTGTTGAGCACGAATATTGGAAAAGCTAATTTATTTTTGCGAATCTTGTTTTTTTTTTGTTTTTTTTTAACACAGTAAAATATCAGGTGATCATCCCTCCCTTCCTCTAGCTTGTGGGCCAATGAGAAGGCTTTGTCACAGCTTAGCAACATCCCTAGCAACCAATAGAAAAGTTGCCTACCCCACGCCGGTTTACACGAATAATACATTGACGATTTTCGTAATCAAGAATATAATCTCAAATTCACGAATACAGTGGGTTGCGAAAGTTTGGGCAACCTTGTTAATCGTCATGATTTTCCTGTATAAATCATTGGTTGTTACGATAAAAAATGTCAGTTAAATATATCATATAGGAGACACACACAGTGATATTTGAGAAGTGAAATGAAGTTTATTGGATTTACAGAAAGTGTGCTATAATTGTTTAAACAAAATTAGGCAGGTGCATAAATTTGGGCACTGTTGTCATTTTATTGATTCCAGAACCTTTAGAACTAATTATTGGAACTCAAATTGACCTCTGACCTACATACACAGGTGAATCCAATTATGAGAAAGAGTATTTATGGGGGTCAATTGTAAGTTTCCCTCCTCTTTTAATTTTTTCTGAAGAGTAGCAACATGGGGGTCTCAAAACAACTCTCAAATGACCTGAAGACAAAGATTGTTCACCATCATGGTTTAGGGGAAGGATACAGAAAGCTGTCTCAGAGATTTCAGCCGTCTGTTTCCACAGTTAGGAACATATTGAGGAAATGGAAGACCACAGGCTCAGTTCAAGTTAAGGCTCGAAGTGGCAGACCAAGAAAAATCTCGGATAGACAGAAGCGACGAATGGTGAGAACAGTCAGAGTCAACCCACAGACCAGCACCAAAGACCTACAACATCATCTTGCTGCAGATGGAGTCACTGTGCATCGTTCAACCATTCGGCGCACTTTACACAAGGAGATGCTGTATGCGAGAGTGATGCAGAGGAAGCCTTTTCTCCGCCCACAGCACAAAAAGTGCCGCTTGAGGTGGGCTAAAGCACATTTGGACAAGCCAGCTTCATTTTGGAATAAGGTGCTGTGGACTGATGAAACTAAAACTGAGTTATTTGGCCATAACAAGGGGCGTTATGCATGGAGGAAAAAGAACACAGCATTCCAAGAAAAACACCTGCTACCTACAGTAAAATATGGTGGTGGTTCCATCATGCTGTGGGGCTGTGGGGCCAGTGCAGGGACTGGGAATCTTGTCAAAGTTGAGGGACGCATGGATTCCACTCAGTATCAGCAGATTCTGGAGACCAATGTCCAGGAACCAGTGACAAAGCTGAAGCTGCGCCGGGGCTGGATCTTTCAACAAGACAACGACCCTAAACACTGCTCAAAATCCACTAAGGCATTTATGCAGAGGAACAAGTACAACGTTCTGGAATGGCCATCTCAGTCCCCAGACCAGAATATAATTGAAAATCTGTGGTGTGACTTAAAGAGAGCTGTCCATGCTCGGAAGCCATCAAACCTGAATGAACTAAAGATGTTTTGTAAAGAGGAATGGTCCAAAATACCTTCAACCAGAATCCAGACTCTCATTGGAACCTACAGGAAGCATTTAGAGGCTGTAATTTCTGCAAAAGGAGGATCTACTAAATATTGATTTCATTTCTTTTTTTGTGGTGCCCAAATGTATGCACCTGCCTAATTTTGTTTAAACAATTATAGCACACTTTCTGTAAATCCAATAAACTTCATTTGACTTCTCAAATATCACTGTGTGTGTCTCCTATATGATATATTTAACTGACATTTTTTATCGTAACAACCAACGATTTATACAGAAAAATCATGACGATTAACAAGGTTGCCCAAACTTTCGCATCCCACTGTATATGATGAATATTTTACAAAATATTCACGAAATATTTAGCAAATTCAAATATTGCCTCTGCAGCTCGTCACTACTTATAACAGAATTCCATAACGCAAATGCGAACCCGACCTGTCACCTCTCATGACCTGTCTCCTCTCGTGACCTGTCTGTTTTAGTTACTACTTATATCCCTTTTAAAAAAAACTATTCTGAACCATCTACAGTATTTATGTGACTCTATGTGAGCAGAGTGCTAACCACAGTGATAACTACTGATTTTAGAAAGTTCTTGGATTCCCTTTGCAATAACAAATCTTGGGGATCTATTCTTATGACTTTATGTTGTGACATCCCTTGTGCTAGGAGTTATGAATGAATTGCTAGCAGTTTGCAATGAAAGTCCAGATGGGTGTTACCAGTTGGGTGTGTGTCCCTGCACAGTCTCATTTTATCATATTATCCAATCAGTGTTACTAGTGTCAGACTTGTCAGACTGTGCAGGGACAACCTCCCCCCCCCCCCCCCCCCAGCCCGCCCGCCCAATTAAAAAAAAAAAAGTGGTATAAAAGCTTAATAATAGGAATGTTTGAACTATTCTCCCCATCCTCTACCAAAAGCTGCCAGCAATTTAGCATTGTCAAAACTGCTGCCAGATTCCCTTATTGTTTGTAGCCCATTATATGTTGGATTACACTAAACATTTAGGGGCACATTTATTAAGACCTGCCCTAAGCTGGCAGTGGATCCGCTGAAGTTATATGAAGAGGCGCCGGTCTCTCATCCAGTGCCAACTTAAATGTAAGCCAGCTTCCTTGCTGTATTACATTTAGACCATTTTCTAAAATAGGCGTAGAAAATGATGAATGAGATGGGCCTGCCGGCACGTCCCCTTCCTCGCCCAGAATTTTAGACCTGGCGTGAGCGGGGCGAAGTTGCAGATAGCGGCTCAACTAACCGTTGCGCAGCCTAAGATAGGCATATTTCAGCATTCCTAATATAGGCGTATTTCAGTATAATAAATGACCCCCTTAGAACTGTGACACATCAGGGCAATATTTAGCAAATATTTGATCCGTTTCTAACAGTGAAAGTCTTTGGTATGTGCCGTCGATAATTAATAGATTGAGTTGCACTGGAATTTTGAAAAGTTAGTGGCGATTTATGTGAAAAGCTCTTGCGAGTTTCTTACTTTAATAACCATCTCAAAAGTGAAGACTCCAGTAAAGACATAATCGAAATAACGGAGAACCTGTATGAAAATAATAGAGAACATGAGCAAAGCCAAACGATTTAGAGCCATACAGATATGTAATTAATGCACAACCACTTACCTTGTTGTGATCAGAGTTGGTCAGCACAGGGTCTTCTGCTGCTAAAGCTATACTGCTAGCGGCGATCACAAGTAAGATGCACATTTCAAAATAACGTAGGTTCACAATATAATGACATACTTTCCTTATCCTAAAGATAAAAATAGAGGTTTGGAAATTGAAAGATTGAATTGCACTTGTTGAAGTATCTGTCAATAAACACATTATCCCCGAATAGGCCAGCAAACTTGAGACTAAGGCTACTTTTATACTTGGGTTGTTAATTCTGTTATTGGGATCCAGCAGTGGATCTCAATACCGGAATTAAACGGTTCCGTTTTTATTTTTCACATCAGGATGCATCCGTTCCGTTAGAATACAGTTGTGTGAAATCAAAACAGAAAAAAAAGGATCCATCACTGAATACATTGAACATTAATGGATGAAGGATCCATTTTTTAGGCTCCTAATAAAACAGATTTTTTTTCCGTTTTTATGACCGGACACAAAACTGCAGCTTGCATCGGTTTTGTGTCCGGTTACAAAACAGAATGCTGACGGAACGGAAGACATGCTGAACGGATCTCTTTCCATTCAGAATGCATGAGGACTAAACGGAAACGTTTTTTTCCAGTACTGAGATCCTCTGCCATATCTCAATACCGGAAAACAACAACTCAAGTGTGAAAGTAGCCTCAAGCTGGCCATACACTTTACATAGCTTTGGTGAATAACTTATATGACAGACAGCTATTCCTCACAATCTCCCCCATACTAATGTACATTTGGCTAAGCCCTGTGTGCAATTTTGTTTAATAGGGAGATAATCTGGTGCTAGACACCTCTGGCTCATCACTCCTGTGAACAAAATGCTTGGACACTTTGAAATTCAATAAACAAATCTTTCTCTTTCCTGATACTGCATACATATTAGATGGTCAGCCACTCTCAATGAAATTAATAGGTTAAGTTGACATTATTTAAAAGAGTCATTGTACTTTCAGACTGTTTCATTATATTTAATAAAGAATGATGTAACTATGTAAAATTTCTAAATCACTTCATTTAAAAAATCTGCCTGCATCCCCTTGAAAAAAGCTGTAAAGTTATTGCCACTAGGGGTCTCACTTCCACCTAACGTGCAGTCCGCTGCCTGTTGTCAAGTCCCTGGTAACAGAGACTCTGAACTCCTGAGCCTGATAGAAGCACTGCCTATACACTGCTTCTGAAGAGCAGAGAAGCTCCTGTATGTCTGTAAGCCTGATCTCTCCCTACTTGTCAGCTTTCTGAGCTCCCTAGATGAAAACAAACATGTGCCATGTAAAGGAAGTGAGGTCACTGCATACAATGCTGGCAGATTTCACAGAAGGGAGACACCCACTGCTTTTGAGTGAAATGCATCTAGCTGTGCAGTTTAAACAGGGAATAATATGGTTGAAAGAGACTTTAGGGAAACAACAGTTCCTTCACAGTTATGGTTGTACAAAGAAGCACAGCCATTATGCAAGCTGTTTTTGAAAACTCAGGTACGCTTTAATGTGTATGGCCACCTCTATATTTAGAAGACATTGAGTAATTTTACCAAGTAGTAGTATGCTCAAGTTTATTAAAGGAAGCCTGTCAGCAGTTTTGACCCCTCAAAGGTGATAGGAGGAGCAATGTAAGCATACCTGGGGTGATGGTCATAGAGGGCTCATGATGGAGAAATCCAACTTTTAATCTTCACTCTGCATCATGATCACAAGTGCCATGGAGGAGTTGTCAGTGCCCTTCGGGTCTCTGCACTAAACTGTTCTCAACTCCCTCCCTTCTGAATGAAGGCTCTAGCAGTCTCCAAATCAGATGCTACAACTGTCACTCAGAGCAGAGGGAAGTGACTGGGGAAGTATTCAGTAGAGAGAGCTAAGGGCATTGAACATGAAATGACCACCTTCATGGCAGTTGCAGTTACGGCATCGGAGGGATTAAAAGTTGGTCAAGATTTCTTGGTCATAAAACCTGTATGCACTTCTATACAGCGCCATGAGCAGTTTTGAGGAGTTAAAACTGCTGATAGACTTCACTTTGGGGAATGCCAAAGGTATGATAAAGACGTACGGATTGGTAGAGCTGAAGATAAGCATTGAACTGTATGGTACAATGGCTTTGGGGGACTCTAATAGTTTTTCTTTTCTTTTCACTGTCCTCTCTTCTACATCCTCAGGTTCCTCTTCATCCTCCTTTTCTTGTTCCTGACATACAAGAGCAACCTCTCCATCCTTTCCTTCATTCACTATAGCAAAAAACAAAACAAAACATCAATGTTGACTGTCTGGGAGACCATGGTGAATTCAGACAGATCAGCAGAGAGCATATTTATTGGTTAAAGCAGTAGAAATGTAATAGGACAACACAGACAGCTAGACGAGTCCTCACTCTGTACCACGGTGCAGTCGGAATGCATCCCAACATCTGGTATGGTGATCACTGTGCTCTCTGTGATCCTCTCAGTGCTGCTAGACACGTCAGCCAAACTACAGCTGGTGGGATTTGGACTTTCCTCTTGACTTCGCAGACTGCCCAGTAAGGCCTGCTCACTGCAATCCATGTCTGGGGGGCTGCCATTCCTCCCATGGCTCATTTCCTGCAAAGGAGCAGTGTTGGGACCAGTGCTCTCACATCCCACTGTCCTGTCATTTCTTCCACACCAAAAAATGGTGTGACATAACAAAAAGAGAAAATAATGGTGAGAATACTGATGGGTGAAAGAAGTTGATGTGATGGAAAGACACAATAATGCAAAAATGTATCTGGGTAAAGCAAGTTGTTCTGGTAAACAATAAAGGGGATTCGACACTTGCTTGAGCATTACAGCCCCTTTAATCAGCCAATATGCCAAAAGTCAATAAATGAACAATTTACTAGGCCATAATGTAAGACTAATGTGAACATGATTAACAGTAGTGCCAATCTTAGGAAAGAGTAACACTCTTAAATAAAAGAATTTATGAGATCCATAAACGTTTAGAATTCAGCATTGGTTTGTGCCATTTTCATAGTCCTGCCCCAGTCTGTCTTCGACAGTTCTTGGCAAAACTGATTGTAGAAGAGATGTTTAAAGGGTTGTCCGGGATTATAATATTGATGGTCTACCCTTGATGGAAAGACCATCAATATTTGATCGGCAGAGATCCAACACCCTGCCCATGAGATGTTTTACAGTAACGCCGGCACCTGAAGTCGGCATCGGGACTACAGAGTTCTGTTTAGTGTGTACTGGACAGAGGTGATACCTACAGTGCTGCTCCCATTTACTTCTTTGGGAGCAGCTTTGCAGTTGTCTGCTCTGTCCACTATACAGTAGCAATGGATGGAGCTATATAGTTCCACTGCTGGAGTCACTCTGAAAAAGCTTATCAGCAGGAGTGCAGGGTGTTAGACCCCTGTTGATCAGATATTGATGGACTATTTATTTAAAATGGACTCACAAATATATATAATATATATATATATATATATATATATGCAAGTGCCAGCTGCACCCACCCCCTAGGCAGCTCTGCAAGTGGAGAGATCCACAGATAGAAAACTACCTCTATTTCACAGTACTTCAGAAAAAGAGAGAGAAAGACCAAGAAGGTCCAGAATCTGCATGGATGAACATTGGAGTGTGTAGTGAGCGATATTGTTAAAACACCCTTCACACTTGGACACCATATGGCCCACCATATCTTTATCCTTTACCCCTCAGCTGGGGATTACTGCCACCATTGCAAGAATAATATTGCCAGCCTTAGATTCAGCATAGAGAGACTTTGCAGAGATAGATGAAAGGAGTACTACACTACCCAGCCTGGCCTACATTGACACATTGTTATCTGGGAGGATTTCCAATGTCATTTGTTTGGAACTGTGTTTTGATAGTGTTGGATGAACTACAACTCCCATTCTTCACTTAAGTAAAGAAAGACTTGTTTATTTCTGCAACTGTTCTGGTTACTGACTCCAGCACCATACGTCAGCCACAGCACCTACATCATCTGCCGTGCACCCGTATAACACTAATAACACCAAGGGTACGCCAACTACCTTTAGGGTGCACCTGAGGGAAGAAACTTATCACTTTCCTGGCCTTAACATCGGTGCGTGGATTGTTACTGTGAATAATTATTGCAGCTAGAGCCATTTCTAATTGCATCCTCTACTCTCACTCCTCCAGGCTTGCAGCAAAATCTGGCATCACAAACAGGATACAAATTATCTGTGCCCTACCAAGCAAGTGGCCTTACTACTGGGTTAGAAGACCTATAGACTTTATTGTGCTGCCAGGGCATGTTTTTTGTAGCGCTAACGGCCACACTGCTGCAGAGACTCATTGTGGTGTTATCACTCATCCCAGCATGCTGTCAAGTCATAGAGTAGCATTATTGGCTGTGCGCTGGCACACAAGAGGTTAGTCAGCAGTACCATCTAGGCTTCGCTCCGTCTATCCATGTACAGGAATCGGTGAGAATACGCCCTGCTGGTAGCAGAAAAATCAACAGTTCAATTACCCTGGAAAAACTACAGTCTCGCAAGCGGAACCAAAGTGTCTATAACAAGTTCCTGGGGGCACAGAAAAAGGAACCATTCCTTTCCAGACCTTTGAGGCATCTTGGAAATAGACACTAATGCATTAATCCTACTATATGGGACCCAAGATTGAAGTGCCAGGTAAACTGCACACCTTTGCTACATCCACTGTGCCGCAGTTGCAACCCTTAAAGGAGCCACGTAACATGTATGCTGCCATTGCCCATTTCAACATACCTCAAAAGTGTACAATAGCCTCCCACAGACCTAAGCATCTGAAAGAGCACATCATTAACCATGTCTAACAGTGAGAACAATATTTAGCTGCAGCAACCCTGTAACTACTGCTGCAACTCCATGCTTAATGTCTCCTACTATGCTGTACTATTTTGCAGTACCATGGCTCTCATGCCACATGGGAGAGCTCCATACTCTAAGAGACTTCAAAGATGTTACCTACCTTCAAGTTGTACCCTGTAACCGCAGACTAGAAAATAGAAATTCTAATTGGTCGACTAGAAGGAGCTTCACTTCATGAAGTCTGGTCAGAGAAAAGCATCCTTGACTAATTTAGAACAACCTTTGAGAATAGAACTGCTTGAAAACTGAAAATACCATTCTTTGGCAAAAGACAACAGCCCAAGGAGTCACCTAGAGATTATTATTTGTCTTTGCAAGAATCCCTGAGGGCTGTCATCCACATAGACCCTCGTGAGGCCGAGCAACCAAAACCAAATCTTAAGGAAAAAGTTAATAGAAGATACTGCTATAGAGACTCTAGCAAAATGTTGTCTGCTCAACACCCAGACACCCCTTTCCTAGACTTCAAGGTAACTAGAAACTTCAAATATGCCAAGGTGGGCAGAACATTATATAGGAGACCTGATTACTTCAGCAGAACAAATTAAAGGCGTATTCAGGATGGTGAAGCAATATCATCAAGCTTTCAGCAACAAGCCTACATCCACTGGACTTTGGCAAAGACAGGCTCATACTATTCAAACTGGCTCATAGCCTCCAATTAAAGAGACAAATAACCCTATACCACCTGCCATGTACCAGTTAGTCGAGAAAATGATCCAATAAATGAAAAAGGCAAACATCATCCAAGACAGACACACCCCATGGGCTGCCCCCTTAGTCCTGGTCAAAGAGAAAGATGAATGCATTTGATTCTGTGTGAGCTATCAAAAAATTAACAGTATAAAGCACAAAGATGCATACCCCTTGCCATTCATTGAAGTATCTTTGACAGCTCTTGCATCTGCTGCCTACTTCTCTACACTGGACCAGTTGCTACTGGCAAGTACCCATGGCACCCAAGGACAGAGAGAAGACTGCCTTCACTAATCCCATTGGCTCGTTCATGTTCAATTATATTCCATTTGGACTCTGCAATGCATCAGGAATTTTCAAGAGATTAATGGCACAACATCTTGGTCACAAAAACTTTGAGACCGTTTTGTTGTACCTAGACAATGTGATTGTCTATTCCAAGTTATATGAAGAGCATCTACAGCACCTGGCAGAATTAGTGCAAACCCTCATTAAACATGGGTTAAAAATCAAACCGTCCAAGTGTCACCTGTTCAAGCCTGAAGTCAAATATCTGGGACACAATGTCAGTGCAGAAGGTGTGAAACCAGATCCATAAAAGGTAGCCGTAGTCCAAAGCTGGCCAAATCCAATACTGTCAAGGAAATAAGAAATTTTCTTGGCTTCGCAAGCTACTACAAAAGATTCATACCACACTTTGCAGATTGCTGAGCCTCTTCAAAAACCATGAAGTGCCATCCTAAGGCTTATCAGAATACCAAGATCCCTGTTGAGTGCAGTGCAGAATGTGAGATTGCTTTCCAACTTCCCTAGAAGAAGCTAACGGAACCACCAATTCTTGGTTATCCTGACTACAACCATCTGTTGCGTCTGTATACAAACGCAAGCAAAAAAGACGTGGGAGCTGTGATATCTCAAGTTCAAGCTGTGAAAGAAAGAGTCATTACCCATGCTAGCTGATTCTTGAGAGACAAAAATAATGGCCTAAATTACAGCTCTTTCAAGTTAGAATTCCTTGCTTTAGTATAGGATGCAACAGAAAAATTCAAGGACTACCTAGCGGACACACTTTTCATCATTTACACAGACAAAAATCCCCTTGTTCATCTAAACATCGTTCGACTAGAAGACCTAAAGCAAAAGTGGGCTTCCAAGCTTGCTAATTTGACTTCATGATCAAATACTGCAATCTTGTCCAGATTGCCCACAAAAGGAAGCCCTACTTATTCAGATGACGACTGGGAAGACATAGAAATGTCATCTTTTTATTCTAGCAAAATATCAGCCAAGCTAAGACCAAAACTCCAAGAGCTGACAGCTCTCAGCAACAGTCTCATCCTGAACCACCATTGGAAAAAGGATCCAGCTCCAGATTTGGAGAACTGCAAGATTATTTGACAAGTGGAAGTGATGCCAAAGAGGATTTAAAGAGGAAAAGCTGATCCTGTACTAATTCACTTATGGCGGATATACCACATACAGATATATAACACAAAAGATAAGGACAGTTTGGCACTCAGAAAACTGAAGCTACCATCATACACCATTTCTGCTGGATAGGGATGAGACAAGACATTGAAACCTGGTGCCGTAAGTAGCGGAGGAGAACGTTAAAAAGCCCCTCTCCATCCAATTGTCAACAAGAGACCACTTGGAATCCTGGCCTAAGTCAAAAAGTTGGACTGGGTACACGTACGCAATTAGCATAATTGACCACTATACTAAATTTGTTGTTGTCATACTTATCAGAGACTTGACAGCAAAGGCCACTGCTGCAGCCTTATGGAAAAGTTTCTTGATGGGTGCCCAGGCAAAAGTCAGTCAGTAAGTATTTGCTGTTTAAGGCCTCATGCACACGACCATTCAATTTTTTGCGGTCTGCAAACCGCGGATCTGCAAAAAAAGGAAGCAGCCAGTGTGCCTTTCGCAATTTGCGCAACGGAACGGACGGCCCATTGTAGAAATTCCTATTCTTGGCCGCAAAACAGACAAGAATAGGACATGTTATATTTTTTTTGTGGGGCTACAGAACAGAGCAACGGATCCGGAGAGCACACGGAGCGCTGTCCGCATCTTTTGCGGCCCCATTGAAGTGAATGGGTCCGCACCTGAGCCGCAGTCATGTGCATGAGGCCTAAGGCTGTTATCAGAGTTATTAGAGTCAATTTTAGCTCGGCTACATCTGTATATCCAGACATTGCTATTTGGGAAGATTTGCACTGTCAATTGTTTGGAACTGTGTTTTGATACAGCAGGATTCACTGCAACTCCCATTCTTCACTTTAGTAAAGAAAGACTTTTTTATTTTCTACAACTGCCCTGATTACTGACTCCAGCACCATATGCCGGCCACAGCATCTACATCTACTGCCTTGTACCCATACAACACTAATAACACCAAGGGCACCCTAATTACCATCATACAGGGCCCTTATATCAGGGTGTGCCCTCCTGTCACTTCCTTGGCCCTAATGAGCATCGGTGTGAGGATTGATCCTGCTCACATTCTAGGATGCTGGTGGCCATTTTAAATAATTCCCAGAGAACCCCTTTAAGTGACAAGACTATGCTGCATTTTCACATCCGCAGAAGTAGACATTAGCACCCATTACATAGATGTACTCATTTAAAGGGTCACTGTCACAGATCCCATTTCATGACTTCCCACCCAACATTCACACTATAAGAATTGGTGAAGACAGTAAAGATGATATCTACATTCATAAATCTAAAAATTTGGCCTACAAAAAACAATACTATTTTCTACCTATGTTAAGTAATTATTCAGTCAAGCCTATTAAAGTGGTATTCCCAACCAATATTATATGGCTTGTCACTGTGACTTGCCATAAAATTCTGATCATGATGGTTTGCCCATTGGTTTACTTGCATTAGGTTGTTTTGTAGTTCCCTGCACATGGGTTGGCCAGGAACATTGCGAGAGAAAATCTGTGAAGAATCGGGGTGTTTAAGTAGAGCTCCATTACTGTAATAAGGTAACTTACTGATACTTCATCACTTATTATTGTGGAAAAACCTCTTTAAGCAATTACATCTAAATGTAAGTTAAAGGCTACTGTATGTAGACCTTTGAAGGCAATTTTTTTGATCATTCATGAATTGTATTCATTTTTTTCAATTGGTCTTTTGAGACCCTTTCTCTGTTCAGCCTTGGGATTCTCTAGTTGCAGGCTCTGTATTTTTACTATTTCTCATCAGGCAGCTCAGCTGACTGCTCCTTATCTCTAACCTCCTAAAAAACATTTAGTAATTTAAAGATATGGGTTATTAGACGACCGGCACAAAATGAAAGTGAAAGTATGATGACAAAACGGCTGAACATATTTAATAAGACCAATTGAAAAAACTATTTTTAGCCCCAAATGAGTAAAAAGCGTTCATAACAAAAAAATTGCCCCAGAAGGTGTATGTAGCCTTTAAGTTTAAGGCCCATCCAATGAATATCAAACCCATGTATTTTATTGGACTGCTGTGAATGCAATTTCCTAAAATTTATGACTGAAATCCCTCCACTGCCCAACAACTATCCATCATCAAACTGAAATTTAATGTCAAGTTGCAAGTGTACCTCTCTTCACAGTGTCTTGTACAGCTCTTGGGTGGGTCCTCTTCAGATCCTTTCACTTCTTTTGCTTCCCCGTTGCTTTTTTCCTCAGTAAGTATTTTTGCATCCCCTGTATTTTCTTTGTCAAGGCCACCATCCTGGCTAGTCGTCGTGCTGTTAGCTGTGCTGGATGTTTCTCGACCCTCAGTTCTAACTTTTTTGTGACGGCTCCGTCTCTGGCTCTGCCTCCTCTTTATAGTGTCTTCAGGGGTAGTACCATTCTGTTCTGCAGTTTCAGCATTGCCATGCTTAGATTTCTGTCTCCAGTTTTCCCTGAGATTTCTGTGAGAAGGGCTTTCTTCGCCATTAATGTGACTCTCACTGGCATTGACATCCGTTTTCTCCTCTTGTTTATCTACATTTTCATCTATTGCAGCTTCTAATGCTTTAGTCTTGCGATATATACTAGAATGAGGGTTCAGAGCTGCCAGTTCTTCATTCTGGAGAGCTTCTTGACTGGACATCTGTATATGCCTCCTTAGCTGGCTTGTGCGTTGCTCCCAAATAGACATTGTATGCCGCTTTCTGCGTTCCTTCCTAGTCAGAGAGAATTAGGAAACCATTCACTAGGGTTAGTAGAAAATGGCATTGTATTATAGCTTAAAAATGCCAACAAATTCAAAATCAATTTACACATAATATATTTAGTCAATTCCAAATCAAATTAAACAGTTTATGTTACATGATGACTCCATGACACAGTATACATTAAAGGGCGTCTGTCAGAAATAGAGCTGAGTGAATCGATTCGTACCAATCGAGTCATCTCATTACGCAGAAGGCTCTACACCTGTGACGGAGTGTCCCTGAAGCTGAGGATCCTCTCCCTGTAGCTTTATTGACAGGGCCTGACATCTTCAAGGAGCAGCGCAAACACAGAGGATCTGCTTCGGCTTCTGGAGCAGCGATTGTTCACGTTCTGCTACCCGGAATTGTAGCGGCACATGCACAGTCGCTGCTCCAGAAACCAGATCCTCTGTGCTTGTTCTGCTAGTAGGAGCAGCAGCATAGGTGCAAGATTGTCAGGGCCGGCCAAGATGTCCAGCCCTGCCAATCAAGTGGTGGGAGAGCATTTCAGCTTACAATACACCACATCGCAGTTGTAGAACTCTACTTGAAGAGACGAATTGGTATGAATCGATTCGCTCATCTGTAATCAGGTCACTATTACAGCAAGCCAAGCATAATACCTCCCATTTGTTGCTGCATTCCAAAGAAAAAGGCCTTTTGATTCCATATGTAAGTGAACTCTTGAAGGGAATGTGTCATCACAAAACAAAGTATTGTTTAAACCATGTTTTTATGTTAAGCATGTTTCTTTAGAATTTTTGGTGATTAAAAAAAATCATAAAATCATGTTGTTTTCACACTGGCCACTAGACCTAAAATATGTTAACTGTAAATCTTGTATAGGACCGTGCTGCCGAATTTCTCTCATCCGATTCCTCTTTACATCATAGGGCTCATTTCTGGTAACCCGGACATAGGAACTAGGTCTTGAATCCACCAAGGGGTTCGCAAGATAGTGAAGCACTGCCTCGTCCGTTTTAGATAAAATGGTTTATTATACTCAATAAATATCCACTTGTAACAGGCATATCACAAAGATAAAAGATAAAAGATCTCCACACTGCTCAGCGTGGAGATCTTTTATCTTTGTGATATGCCTTTTACAAGAATAACAAGAAGAATCGGATGAGAGAAATTCGGCAGCGTAGTCCTATACAAGATTTATATTGAATTACATGGTGACTTTGCCCCATGTCACTTCTTAGGATCAGCAGCGCCAAGATTCCAGGCAACGTATCAGAGACTTCTGTTTTGTTACTTTTACTAAAATACGTATGTTAAGACTTCCTGTCTTTTGAGAGCAGCACTATGGGCCATAGACACAATGGGCAGGAGAGGACCCTATTGACTTCTATACGAGAGTTTTCTAGGCATGCTTTGTGACCTACTGTATGCAGAGGTCAAGAAGGAGCAGATAATCAGTAATATCTCCAACTGTAAACGGTGGATCCTGTGTTATCTATATAGAGATGCTATTTGTTGTTGTAATTCTGCCTATGATGATAACAAGTACTGAAAAGTTTCCAGTTTCCTATTATTAGGCCTAGTGGCTAGCGCACAAATTGCAGGATTATACATAATATGTTTTATATAAAATAAAACATTAAAAACTCTTAAAAATATATATTTTAAAGCATAGGTCATTTTCTGATGACCCATTCCATTTAAATGCGCGGATGGCTGGCCGTAGCCCCTCGGTGCACTTTACCCCCGCCGCTATTCTGTTGAAGCCCCTCATTCCATTAGTTGATTGACAGGAAAAGGTTTTGAATCCTCCTCTCACTTTGCTCAGTAATATTGCACCTGCTGTATAGAATCGGCACATGTACAGTACAACACATTCTGGTGAACTGTACTGTGCATGCGCTGATTACATATGGAAAGCGACCACTTCCACCTCCACATATTAGCCAGCAGCAGTGACATGCGTGTAGATAACACGCCACACTCCCAGTACAGCAGAGACTGGAAGCAGAAAGGGAATGGAGCTTGGCACTGGAACCACAGCAATGGTGACAGGTGAATCATTTCTTTTTTTTATTAAACCCTGCACCCTGCCTGTCCATATGACAAGGGGTTCACAGTTTTGTAGCACCCCTTTAACTGTGTTATGAAAGGAGGAGGAGGTTCACTTTAGGCTACACTGGTTTGTTTTAGTGAATATTTAGACATAATGTTATAATCGACTCGGCTAATACATTAGGTGGGTAATTTTAGCTTTTAATTTCAGGGTTTCCCATGTTTCCAATTACCAGTTAATTAAGGTTGAAACCAAACATTATGTTATTCTCTTAATGTTTAGGTAATACATGCTGTCAAACTGGTAATTACTAATGCTACTGATAAGGCGCTATGTCATTATATGACTCATCATGACTGAACCATTCCATGAGGTTCCTGCACTCATCAACCAGGCACTGTATTCAGGAAAGCCCATGCATGGATTCCTCACTAAGTCCACATACCGCGTTACATAGTTTATTTTGCTATGACCAGAGTGTAGCTAATCTGTAATTCTTAGAATCTACTGGAGCAATTTTCCATAATTTTCCAAGATGTAAATTGAAGCTCCTGAGCCCCAATAAAATACCTGTAAAAGGGCCCCACCTACAGTACCATCTCCCACTAATACTGGAGACTTTTTATGTGACCTCCTCAGGCACTAGGGCTTGGTCGCAACTGTTGCCCGTGCACCACCTATGGCTACCCCTCTGGAATATCAAGACCTCATGTACATGGCAGAGCCATAGGGACTCTGAGTGCCACCATAGTCTTCTCAGGCTCCACATTTTAGAGATACTTTTCCACACGGCATACAGTATGAAGGAATAAGACTGATAAAACTATTTATGTTTGTATATAAAATGGCAGGTATATGGAAGTGCCATAATGCCTCATGTTGACTGCTTTGGTCAACATATTACAGTTCTTTGGGGGACTCGACAGCAAGTGTTTCAATTGCTGCAGCACCACCACAGGGAAAGATGAAACATTACACAGTGGTTTCAGAAGAGCGTTGCCTATCCTATAAGACTCCTCACTCCTTTTAAGGCGCTCTCCATAAGGAGATATTATATTCCCCTAGCTGATCTCTGCTCTGGCTAGTTTATGGAAGTTCTGAATGAACCTCCTCTATTAAATGGTTTCCCAGTAATATTGATAGACAAATCTCAGGCTAGACCATCAATGGTGAGGAGTCTGACACCCGGTTGGTCAGCGGTTCTGCAGCAGCTGCAATAGCTCCGGTACCAGAAATTGGCACCAGAACTACACTGCTCTGATCATTTTATAATGGACAGAGGTGGTTACTGCAGCGCTGCTCCCATTAAAGGGAATGGGAGCAGTTCCCAAACAGCTGATTGGCAGGGGTGTGGGGTGTCGGACCCTCACCGATCAGATATTGGTGGCCTGTCCTGAGAATAAGACATCAATATTAAAGCACCATAAAATCCCATTAATGGGCTAAAGGACATCTGAATCCGAGTTTGCCATGCCAGACAACTTCTCTAGTGTTCAAGCATATTCAGCAGAAACTGGCTCTAAAACTAATCTTCCTAACACGTGTTTTATGCTGCACACTACACCTTTTCAAGGTGCATGGTAGAATGCATTGGTAGTTACCCCCTTTATCTTATCTGAACATTATAATAAAGATTTGTTATTTTGTTTTAGTGTCCTTCTCATACATATATTTTGCATGGTAGAACTCTGGAAAAAGTGTGTTATGCCGCTTAATTAGAAAACTTGAGACCTTTGAGAGCTTTTGCTAAAAATCTACTGAAGAGGCTTTCACATTAAGTTAATGGATCTATATCATTGGATGTGTGCCATGGTTACGTTTCTTAGTGCTGAAGTGCATCTTTGTGTCAGCCAGTTTTTCACATTAAGGGTACTGCCACACAGTCAAGTTTCCTGATGCTGTGAAAGCCAAAATCAGGAGTGGATCACACAAGGAGAGAAAGGATAAAGGACGGATACAACTTCTCTTTTTTTAATTCACTCTTGGTTTAGGCTTCAAAAACTGCATCAGGAAACCTGACTGTGGGAACTTACCCTTAGACATAGTGCTGAAAATATAGCTATTCTAATCATTCTACTGATGGCAGCCTTCCAAAAATTGTAAGTAATCAGACCATGAACATCTTATAAAGCTGCATACAAACTGTCCATATGAGTTGCAGCAGCATAGCCAGAGGGGATGCCAAGGCAGTATTTGACCCAGGCCTTAGTGTCTGAAGGGCCCTAAGTTCCTTTTGCCGCTAAAGCATCAGACAACAATTTTAGGAACATTTTTTTACACAAGGACACATTTACCACTGGGGCACAGGAGTTATAAGTTATGCCTCTGGTGGGGTGAATGGATGTTCTCTGTGGACACAAGTTAAAATATGGTATGGAGGATTTAAGTGACCACAAGGATAATTGTATATTTTTTTTAAAAAAAGTATGGAATTCAGGGGAATTATTATGTACAGCATTAAAAGACAACATGAAAAACAACATATGCAGTTTGTAACTAACTCACTCAACAGATGATGCATTAGGTGCAGACATAGGGCTGACCTCCTTGGCTTTTTGAAGAGCATGTTTCTGGTTAAATGCCTCCTCTTCTTCCTGCTCATCCTATGGAAATCAGGTCATAAAGAATTGGTTACTCATCCAGTCCTATAGCACATTTACTTAACACTTAAAGGGGTTGGCCCATCTCAGACTTACAGTCACATAGGTGTGGGTCCCTAAAGTGAATTCCAGTTCCTGTCTCTAAAAAGCAAAGAACACATCACACATGCACAGGAGCTCTTCATTTACTGCTATGGAAGTTCCGAAAATAGACAAATGGGCATACTTGGTTATTTTCAGAAGTCCCATAGTGATGAATGGATGGTGCACCATGCATGCCTCCTCTCCATTCACTGCTATGGGACTATGGAAATAGCCAAGCCAGCACTCGGGTATTTTCGGAACTCCCATAGAGTTCAATGGACAGTGGCTTTGCATGCACGGTATGCACTCCTTCACTTTGAGAGGCCTGTTTGGGAGATAGGAGTTGGACCCGTCCCTATCTGACCTTGATGGCAGTTCCTAGAGATATGCCATTAATGTCTGAGATGGAAAACCCCCTTTAAATGTCTTAGTTTTAATCCATCTTACAGTTTTTGTAGTGTGTTTTGGTATGGTTTTTGATGCAGTTTTTTTTTTGTGAAAGACAGAAGGTAGAAGAAATATAAGTCCTTATGTTATATTTTTGCTTTTCGAATCCACTCAAGGCTTTTGGCTCAAAAAAATATATCTGCACCAAAACAGCACTAAAAATGGCCATGAAAACTGCTTGTGTAATTTCAGCCATACAGAGCATTCCAGATTTTATGTAAGAATAATACATGTCTACCATACAAGCACCACTCTATTCAGTTATTCACCCTCGATGCAAAGGATGTGAGTGGGTATACTTGAAAGCCGTAAAGGGGTTCTCCAGACCATAACATTTTTAAGTCAACTGGATATGTGTTAACATGAGAAAGAAATTGTACTTAACCTTTCAAATTTCCACTCCAATGCCAACAGTTCTGTTGTTATTACTGGTCTTTGAATACATCACACCATTTATAAAATGTAATTTTGAAATGTCTACAGCAGCCAATCACTGGTCGCCTAATTGGCGTCAATGGCAATTGTCACCACCAGACTGAAGTGAATGGTGATGTCAAGGTAGCGCACCACCAGTGAGGCAGGGTAAATGCAGAAAGTAGGAGTGGCAAGGGATTTAAAAGATGATTTTATTTTGTTATGGTGCTAGAAAATACCTTTAAGAAGAAAACAAGGGGGGGGGGGCAGCTATGGCTATGAGTGAGCACTTACCTTGGTCAGCTCCTGTGCATTGGCCAAATTATCCACAGCAATGGCAAGAAATACATTGAGAAGTGTATCTGGTAGAGTTAAGGTTCAGGTGCTTTAAATATGAATATAATAATCAACAGATGAATTCTTTTGAAATTGTAGAAAAGAGAACATCATTGAGAACATTAGGCATGT
The DNA here is from genome assembly GCF_905171765.1 of Bufo bufo. Lineage (NCBI taxonomy): Eukaryota > Metazoa > Chordata > Amphibia > Anura > Bufonidae > Bufo > Bufo bufo. The sequence goes on along the minus strand of NC_053397.1, from coordinate 187,507,546 downwards.
GGCTCAAAATCTTGACAGATTGTTGAATAGCAAGAAGCAGAACAGCCTCAACTGTCTTCAATATTGCTAATATCTGAGGGATATATTCTTATGAAAAAATAGAGAAAGGGCCTACATGTATTGTGTCTGATACCAGATTCAGTATATAAACTAATTTACATCCATTTTTGGTGGTAGGAGGATCACATAAATAGGGCAGATGAAAGCGCTAACAATTCAACATTGCGCAATTAGGAACAGGTGAGTAGTGATGAGCGGCAGGGGCAATATTCAAATTTGCGATATTTCGCGAATATTTTGTAGAATATTCGTCATATATTCGCGAATTCGAGAATTCAAGAATATATTCTTGATAGCGAAAATCGGTAATGTAATATTCACGTAATGCGCGCAAAATACAGGCGTGGGTCACTTATGCTACATTTTTCAAACTGGTATAAGTTTCCTGAGACTGGAGAAAATGGTTGGCATGGCAGAACATTAGAATAGCTTTATATGAAGATAGAGTGCTCCAATATGTTCGCACTTGCGACTTTTAGGCAATATCTGCTACACTATAGATCAATCTAACCTCCACTGACTATCTCCCCCTAACTATCTGAATTATATATATAAGTTAACTGTCTAATGTAATACAACAAAGCACAGAGCACAGCAAGGACACTGCTGTCTCTTTCATAACTGCAATAAACTTTCGAAAATAGCTGCTGGGGAGGTTCTTATATACTAAGGGGTAGGCAACTTTTCTATTGGTTGCTAGGGATGTTGCTAAGCTGTGACAAAGCCTTCTCATTGGGCCACAAGATAGAAGAAGGGAGGGATGATCACCTGATGTGTACTGTGTTAAAAAACAAACAAAAAAAGAATATTCGTCATTATGAATATATAGCACTATATTCTAAATATTCGCGAATTCTCGAATATTCGTGCTTAACACTACAGGTGAGATGGAGTTCCTTGTGGTCCACAGTATACAAGTAAGAATAAAATAGTCACTGGGATTACAGATGCTCAAATAAGTATATTCAGGGCATATAACAGTGTATAGTTTGGTTGCACTCAGGAGATGTCCAATTGGACTTTTTTCTGTTTCCCAAAAACCTGTTGAAATTTTTCTACTGTTCATAAGTGAGCATTGTATTTTAGGCTGCATCGATTCAGACCCAAATAGAATTTTTTTGGACCGACTTGCATTCAGAAATAAAGGTGTGTCCTTCCTTACCTTTCATCCTGACTCAAGATATCCCAAGAAGAACCGGCTTTGAAAATGATAGCTATTTGTTTACTCGACCATGTGTCGTGTTTTTTTTTTTTTTCAAAGGTCATCTTCTACCACTCATCTTGAGTCAAGAAGAAATGTATGGGAGAAGACATCTGGAAGAATTAGTCTCATCAAGACAAACCCTTCTCAAATTGAAACAGAATTCTTTGGTAATGAGCTGTCATTACAAATGTAGTCATACAAATGTAGCATAATATGCCATTCAGATAATTAGCTATCTATGAAGCACCTGGATGGGTCACATCCATCAGATAAAAGCCGCTTATAATCAGAACTCTTTTCTGGTAAACAGAAGGGTGCCCAGAACCATCCTCTATGATGTCTATATGCCCTAACAGAGCATATGGAAAGAGGATGTCTTCAAGAAACAACCTCTTTCAAAAATATAACATAATATGACAAAATTTTGTTAACAGGTTGTTATGTACTAACATTTTGGGTCACATCACATTTTTGTTTCAGAAACTGTGTATTTTAAATACTAAAATATAATAATCTAAATAAAATAAATCTAATTTACACAGAATAGACCTGGACAGAAGCTCCTTTTCTCCCTCATCATTACCACATGGCTTTATAATGGGATTTTATATAATTATTATGTTATATGTCAAATTGTTTTATGATTTACCTGTGTGTGCTGACTGTGAGGGCACTAGAGAAGAAGCTGAACTAGCTCTTGATTCTAACTCATTCTACTGAAATGATGTACCTTACTTATTTGCTAAAGTTACCAATACGTCTGTGGATATCTTTTATTGAGAAAGGAAAAATGAATATAAGATCTTTGCAATCCATTAATCTAAATGACAGGTGCAAGCCCACACATTATATTGACAAAAGGTAAAATTAAGACTTTATCTCCTTTGTCACTAAGTACTCCCAAGATTTCCTTTTGCAACTGGGACCTTAGATTTTTTTGCTTCTCAGTTCACACAATTTTCAGTTTACCAAGTGCTAAATTATGCGAAAAGCTTGGGAAAAGTGTTTTTAAATTATTTACTGATGGTGATAATTAAAGAAAACCACAAATGAATAAAATAATGAATATGTATGTTTGTTAATTTATCATTTTTTTTCCATGCTCAATGAATGTGACAGATGTGAATAGCAAGTAAATATTAAATAAAATAACAGCAATTGAAATGGACAATAATTTTGGGAATTTAGCATGAGGGTAACATTTAGGCCTCTTGCACACGAACGTGTGCTGCCCGTGCTGCAGACCGCAAATTGTGGTCCGCAAAGCACGGGCACCGACTGTGGGCCAGCCGCATGCGGATTGCGACCCCATTCACTTGAATGGGGTCCGCGATCCGTCCGTTCCGCAAAAAGATAGGACAAGTTCTCTCTTTTTGCGGAATGGAAGCATGGAGCAGAACCCCACGAAAGCACTCTGTAGTCCTTCCGTTCCGTTCCGCACCTCCTGATTTGTGGACACATTCAAGTGAATGGGTCCGCATCCGTGATGCGGAATGCACACAGCCGATGTCCCGTGTATTGCGGACCCGCCGTATGCAGGCTGCAATACGGCCACGGGGGACACACGGTCATGTGCAAGAGGCCTTATAGTCAGTTTTGCTTGAGCCTGTGTTGAAGTACTTTATGCCACATTTATCAAATGTCACATGCTGTTTGATAAATGTGTCTAATCTTTAAACCTAACGCATTTGTCTAGGAAAGCTACTACAATTTTCCTACTACTCTCTCCTACTGGAGTCATATTGCAACTTTTTTGCGACTTTTTAAAAAAGTCTTAGCAATAAATTTGGAGTGAAACTCCATTAACATAGCTGACCAGGCTCACTTTCCCACCCATCTTTCAAAACTCGAGATTGCAGCATAAGAATGCAAAAAATTGCAAATTTTGGTGCAACTAAGTCGAAAAAGTCACAAAGCCGCTATTTTGCTAATTTTTTAAACCAGAATTCTGGAGTGGAGGCATGATAAATTCCCTATGTTTTTCATAAACAGTGAGTCTCCTCAGTATAGCTAATCTTCTAAACTATAATATTCAGCTTTGTTTTAAAACTAGTACCCCCACAGGAACAAACAAAATTAACATTCTCCAGTTTCCTTTGGAATCACCTTTAAGGTCCCTTTAGGTAGGACTACAGAGCAGCAGATTGTCGGGAGGGAAGAGTTCCTTCCCTGCAATCGCCTGCTCGTCTGCGGAGAAGACTGCCGCATTTACATGCAGCGATCTCCTCCACTAATGCCATCGCTCGTCCCCATACTGACTCATTGTTTGCCGGCATCTATACCCTGTAACACTCTTCTCACTAAATCAAGCACTAACATTGACTCTTTGGTATTTCTCCAACCTAAGAGTACTTAGCTCACTTAATAAGGACCAAACATTGGATTTCTATGTAGAGATAGAAAATATATTTACTCTAAAATTTGGATATTCAACCTGATTTTATTTTATTTTTTATCTGATTGTATTGAACCTGCATTTAGTGTGATTCAATTCTGGAGAATCTGGTGAGGGATAGAGAAATACAGATAGACAGAGAGAGAGGTTTTTCTGCCATGCAATTTGGCACTTTCAATCTGGGTTGAGTTTAACGGGTCAATTGGCCAATTTGGTCGAATTGGACCCGAATCGAATTTCAAGAAGTGTGATAATTTCTAGAGATGAGCGAATCGAATCCAATGAAGTGGAATTCGATCCGAATTTCAGGATAAATTTGATTCGCCTCGAAGTCGCATTTTCTCGAATCGATATAACCAGAGATAGTGTAAAAAAAATAATAATAATCATACTTACCTCCTCCATTTGCTCGCGAGGGGCCGGGTGCCGCCATCTTGATTGAAGATCTCAGCCAAAATCCTGTGCGTGTTGACATACGACGTCAATACGCCGGCCGGCCTGACAACGTCATCTCGGAATGATGAGGAAACAGATGTTTGATTTTAAACCGACATGTGAGTAAAATGGATCTCTATTTTGCTTCGATTCTTTTAAATACAAGGTATTTTCAATGTCGTATTTCTCAAAGTCTGCCTCCTATACAGAATACATTCATCCATACAGCAATTCACACGTAAAAGTAATAATTAGGATACAGTTGCCAAATAGCGTGAGAACGATGAAATAAATGGAAGACCACATTCCAGAACTGACTCCACCCTGTGACCGGATACCATTGTACATCACCTCATTCCAGTCTTCTCCAGTTAAAATCTGATAATGACAAACAGCAATACACGTTTTCTCTTCGAGTAAGAACTTACAGTCTATGGGGTATCAGTATTATCAGCTTATGACTAATGCATCTGTTTGGGCATATCAGTACCTGAAACACGGTCATGATGGCTGCAGGAAATGTATCGAAATTTGCGGAAGGAGTGCCGTCATTAAAATTAAATCTGCAAGCAAATAAGACATAGTGAACATCAGGACAAAATACATAAAATCGGTAAAAGCATTGACACTTAAAATACAAAAATTACAATTAAATGTAATTTTTGAAGCTTTCATCTTTTTAAAATACCTATGTGAAAACCAATGTGGCCATCAATTAAGCCAAATACATTTGCGTTCAGCAGTTTGGAAAGGTTGTGTGACAACTTCTGTTAAGCTACCATCTTAGTATTCATAAAGACTGCTTCAAGGCTTACAATATAAGGGAGCCTATGGACTATGCCACCCAAATGTTGATGTGACATTGGGGAAGATATTACTGTCTTAAATTTAGACAGCTATAAACTAGACCAGAAAGGCAAAAGCTGTGCCAACTTTATAATAGTGGCTAGAGATTAGCAAATTTCTTAAAAGTTCAATTCGGCTGATTCATCGAATTTCACCCAAAAATTTGCTTTGTGGCGAATTACTTTGTCACAAAGCGCATTGTTTTGTAAGTAGCGGGTGCAATGACAGGGAGCTGCGATAACGCCGCCCCCGTCATTGTACCCCTCAGATGCCGCGTTCATTTTTATGAAACTTACCTCCTCCATTTGCTCACGACGGGCTGGCCGCCGCTATCTTGCTTGAAGATCTCGGCCACAAAGATGGAGATTGGCGGCCCATCGCAAGCGAATAGAGGAGGTTGTTTTTTTATACTATTTCAGGTTAAATCGATTCGCTGACACAATGCACGAGGAAATTAGGCTTCTAAGCGAATCGAATTTATCTTGAAATTCGGATCGAAATCCACTTTGTGGGATTCGATTCGCTCATCTATAAAAGCGGCCCATGCTTTCATTTTGTGCATCTTGCTAGACATGGTAGGGTAGACACTTCTCCGCACTGCACCTTATGGTTATCTCATGTTGGACTGAAATTTTGGCGCGGTTTAAGACATCTCTAAGTCATGCCCTATTGGGCATTTTTCATAAGTGTGTAGTGAGACTCAACATGTGTCATAAACATGTAAATCTGAACATAATGTATGTACACCATTTGAGCCTGAATTGCGGCACTTTTTTTTAGTAACTGTTTATTTTCTGACTCTCTCATCTTATCTCTTTCTAACAAAGCTCGATCCAGTCCCGTACTTCACATAGATCCAGAGCTCCATTCATTGCTTCCATTGCTCTGTACAATTTTTTTCAAGCTGAGCACTCAGGGTGTTTGTCCTTTCCTAGGGCTATGCCCTTTCTCAGGGGATGTGTCCTCTCTGTTGCAATGCTTTGTCTATAATGTCACAGCTTCTAACAATAGATCTGGTGGTGGCAATTGAAGGATAAAACTGAGCATGTGTGTCCACCTCAGCAATGTTATTGAGGTGACCAGAAAATAAGGAGAAAAAACTAACACAATTTTATTGAATAACAAAGTTGCTATGCTAAGTTATTAATTACATGCAATTACAACAGTATTGTGATTAGGGCTAAGAAGTAAAATGGAGAAAATGTCCTTTGCGACTGTAAAATCTCTCCTTTGTATAGGGGACTCTTTTGGGAGGTGGTTACCTCTATGACATTTTAATGTCAACTTTATAGGTGGCTGCTAGACTAGGAGGCTATCAGGCTAAAGGGACTGTTCAGGATTAGAAAAAAGGCTGCTTTCCTCTAGAAAGAGCACCATACTTGCCCATACTGTCATGAAAGGTAGAGAACAGTGCAGCCCTGTACTGCACCTGCACTACTGTCTGTGCCTACTTGCATGATCTGCCCTAACTTGGCGATGGTTCCTGACTTAGGCTACTTTCACACTATCGTTCGGAGCGGGTCCGTCTGATGTTTAATCAGACGGATCCGCTCCTATAATGCAGACGTTTGCACCCGTTCAGAACGGATCCGTCTGCATTATAACTTAGAAAAATTGTGTGAAAGTAGCCTGAGCGGATCCGTCCAGACTTTACATTGAAAGTCAATGGGGGTGGATCCGTTTGAAGATTGAGCCATATAGTGTCATCTTCAAACGGACCCGTCCCCATTGACTTACATTGTAAGTCTGGACGGATCCGCTTGCCTCCGCACGGCCAGGCGGACACCCGAACGCTGCAAGCAGCATTCAGGTGTCCGCTCACTGAGCGGAGCGGAGGCTGAACGCCGCCAGACTGATGCTTTCTGAGCGGATCCGCCTCCACTGAGAATGCATTAGGGCCAGACGGCTGCGTTCGGGACCGCTTGTGAGCCCCTTCAAACGGAGCTCATGAGCGGACACCCGAACGCAGGTGTGAAAGTAGCCTTAATTAAGTGCAGAAGCCTAAACCTAAATGTGTAAAAGAGTAGTCAGATAGAAAGAAGTTAAAACCAGACAGGCTAGACCAGGATCAGATCGGAAACTAAAAGCTAAGTCAAATACACAGCAGAGTGAAACCAGGAGATAACATCCGAGGCAATCTTAGCAGGCGAAGGCACAGACTAGCAGAGTCTAATACCAGAGTCCAAAATCAAGCAAGGTCAAATAACAAGTAAAGTCAATTGACAGGAGTTCACGTCAGAGGCAAAATCAGTATCCAGAGGCAAAGTCAGAAAAACAGGCAAAAGGTTAGTGATTCAGAGTAACAAAAACAAAATTAAGGTAGCTAATGAGGCAGGAATACCAATCACAGGAAACTGTGGCCAGCAGCGGCCTGTTTACATAGCCCTCCGTCAGAAAGCATGTGACACTGGCGCTGAGCCTGATTGATTCGGCATCCCTGCTCCCTGGTAGGTTGACCACCCCACTGTCAGCAGGGCTGGTTTCTGTAGCAACTGAAAGACTCTGGTGGCATTACCATCAGACTCACCACGGGATGGAAACCGGTAATTATGTAATGCATACCTTGTATTGATAAGGCAGCTCAGCTCCATGAACTTAATAGGGCTAAGCTGCATTACTACACACAAACTGTGCTCAGGTGTGGAGGCACATTTACATTTAGGCACATTCATTGGCTATACAATATCCATGGAATTTTAAGCCTGAAATGGGGATTTAAGTGTGTCCTCGGTGTGGCCACTAGCTTGACTTTACCTGTGGCTTCCTGGCTGGGGGCAGTTGTACTCCAGCCTTGTTTGGTGTTGGGGCTCTGCTCCTTTCCTGGATGATTCTGCCCAGTCCTGCCACCTTGTTGGACATAAATTTTTCCGTGCTACTAGAGACTCCTGTTCTTCCGTGTCTTGGATGAACAGGACGTCTCTCCCCTGCTCCCCTGCTCCTATGTGAGAAATTATCAGGGCAACTCAGGGTCCCAGGTTTCCAGGGTATGAGCCGTCCTACCATCGGGGTCCGCTCATACAGTGAAGAGTTAGGGAGAGGATTAGGGACGCTATAGGAGGTGACCTGCTTCCCTTTTCCTGGATTCTTGGCCTTGCAGCTATCCTCTATCTTCTTACATTATACGGTGGGGGGTTTTCCCCACTCCCCACCGTGACACTGTGTCCCTCTTCTCCTACTCAGTCGGCCCAGTTTTCACAGTAGTGCTGCTTCCTCCAATGCACGCAAGCTGAGGTCTGCTTCTTGGTCTGCCCATAGGATTTATGCACACTATCTCTGACTCTTAAAGGGCCAGTGTGTGCATCCTAATCCTTCCCAGCTGGCTGCCCTGGGGTACCTTCTCCTGTGGGAGTGTGCCTGAGCAATTGGTTCTCGTTCTCTAGTTTCCTGCAAAGGTACACTCTTGTTTTGCTCTCCCGTAAACTTCTACCTGACTTCGGACTTGACCCTTTGCTGCCTGACCTGATCTCCACCTGATCACCATACCTACCCTGAACTGTCTGCCCTTCAGACTGACTTTGGATTGTACAATCTCTGCCTGCCCTGCTCTGGCTTGGTATGGACTATGGTTTTGCCTCGGTTTTTCGCATCAGTGTCTCTTGACCACTGTGGGTCAGCAGTCTACTGAATAGAGACTGCTTCAGGAGGCAGTGGCCTGGCAGTTCCCCTGCAGCAGAGTCCAAATCCCTAAGCAGTGGTTACTGGGGAGCCAGTTAGATAATACCCTTAGGAGTAGCCTCAAGTGAATTCTGTTCATCAGATCCACATCCACTTTGTAACACACGGCACAAAACTGTTTACCTGTGATTAGTGAAAAGAAGATAAACCTTGAAGGATGGAAATGATAATGTATTAGTTTCTACAGATGTCTTATAACTGGGTACAATCATTATTTATATTCTATGTTATACTCTCATTCAGTAGATATAGGTAACATTAATCATCTGCATGGAAATCAGATGTAAAATATATTTGCTTTTCATAGGACCATGAAATGGTAAAGTCGAATAAACTGCTAATGGAAATAATGTAGACATTTTGCTTTGATTATTAGCAAAACGGTGCTGAAGCTTCTCTTCTGGAAGCATTCTCTATCAAGCTATGTACCATAAAGCCTAATGGTGTTCTCTGCTTTCCCACATTGCCTGTTCCCTATGTGTTTATATTATTATTTTCCTGCCTCCTTAGATTAAGGCACTTTATCATCTCCTTTGTGGTGGTAAGCAGTGCTTACAGTGTTCTAGCACTTGCCGCAATAGACGTGATCAATATTACAGTTATTCATCAGTATAATTGGAGCTGGTCTCAATCAGCGTGACAGTGAACTATACGAGGCTCCGCTGGGATACTTGCTGCAATGTTACTGTGATCTTGTCCTTTATCTACCTTCAATACAGTATTCATGTCATTATTTCTTAGAGGCACATGAAAAATGGAGGACATCTTTTTTGGTGCAAAACCATGCCAGACTATATATATATATATATATATATATATATATATATATATATATATACTGCTCACAAAAAGTTATGGATATTTGGCTTGTGGGTGAAATTTCAGGATGAACCTAAAATGCACTGTAACCTTTACAGGTGAACTTAAAGGGAACCTGTCACCGGGATTTTGTGTATAGAGCTGAGGACATGGGTTGCTAGATGGCCGCTAGCACATCCGCAATACCCAGTCCCCATAGCTCTGTGTGCTTTTATTGCGTAAAAAAAATCTGATTTAATACATATGCACATTAACCTGAGATGAGTCCTGTCCCTGGCTCATCTCACGTACAGGACACATCTCAGGTTAATTTGCATATGTATCAAATCGGTTTTTTTACACAATAAAAGCACACAGAGCTATGGGGACGGTATTGAGGATGTGCTAGCGGCCATCTAGCAGCCACGTCCTCAGCTCTATACACAAAATCCCGGTGACAGGTTCCCTTTAATGTGACCTTATCTAAACTTTTGAATGCACATGTCCAACTGTCCAATGTTTCAGTACTTTTTGCACAAGGAGCTTAACAGCAAAATTCATAACAGGTGTTTGATCCATGAATCACCCAATAAATTTCCTGGTTCAATTAGAATTGGTATTTAAAAAGTCCTCCTCATCATGCTGTTCACATTTTGACATCATGAGGCCAAGACAACACCTAAGAATTGATCAACTGTACCTCGCCATTGCGAGGCTTCAAGCAGGATGTTCCCAGACAGAAGTGGCTACTGAGCTTAGAGCGTCACAGAATGTCATCATCAGGTTGCATTAGAGATACAGAGAGACTGGAAGAGTCACAGAAAGGCAAAAAAGTGGATGTCCTTTGGCCATATCCCACAATGATGACCACTTCATTGTGAACAATGGCCTGCTGGACCAGATGATAAATTTCACACAACTCCAGGCACATTTAAGGGAGGTGAGAGGCACCCAAGTGTCACATCAGATCATTCAAAACTGTTTACATCAGTGTGGTTTGCGTGCTAGACGACCAGCAAGAGTACCTGACCACAGGCGTCATTGTCTTGCATGTCCCAGGGAGCATCTACACTTAACGAGGGACCAGTGGGCCGCAGTGCTGTTTACTGATAAAAGTCAATTCGCTTAGCAGAAATGATGGCCGCCAACAATGTTGAAGACGTCAAGGACAGTGCTATGCATCAGCCACTGTTTGCCTTTGGTGGTGGTGGTGTTACAGTGTGGACAGGTGTGTCTAGTCAATACAGAACTGCCCTACACTTTGTGAATAGTACAGTAACAAACCCATACTACTTGAATAACATCATGACTCCAATCATTGTGCCTAATTTCATCTTCATGGACGATGAATCATCAAGGTTGCATCATTAGGGAACGGCTGCTGGAAATTGGGGTACCTCAACTGGAGTGGTCTGCACTTTCTCCAGACCTGAAACCCTTTGAAAACCTATGGGATCAGCTGAGTCGCGATGTAGAGGCTTGTAACTTTGCACCCCAGAACCTCAATGACCTGAGGGCCACCCTTCAAGAAGAGTGGGATGCCATGCCTCACCCGACAGTAAGTCAACTTGTGAACAGCATGAGACTTTGTTGTCAAGTTAAAATTGATTTTCGAGGCCACATGACAAGGTAAATTTTTTTAACTACTGCTGTTGACTTTTGTTTCAATACATTGTTTATGATGAGGAAATAACCATTGCATGCTTCTACTTAAATGCCCTACTTTTATGATATAATATCACTGTAGTGTGAACGTTTTATGTTTTCCATAAATTCCACCCAAAAGTAGTTTATATATATATATATATATATATATATATATACACAGCCTTTGGTATGTAAGGTGGACCAGATATTTCCTAGCTATGAGCCACTCACTAGGGCAGGGGTGGCCAACTTGCAGCTCTCCAGCTGTTGCAAAACTACAACTCCCAGCATGCAAAGACTGCCTACAGCTACCAGCCTACAGCAGGGCATGGTGGGAATAGTAGTTTTACAACAGCTGGAGAACCGCAAGTTGGCCATCCATGCACTAGGGCAGTGATAGCGAACCTTTTAGAAACCGAGTGCCCAAACTGCAACCCAAAACCCACTTATTTATCGCAAAGTGCCAACACGGCAATTTAACCTGAATACTACAGTCCAGTATAGTATATTTTCCATGTACTTTACTTTTAGCTATAATAGCCTGCCTACATTCAGTGCACTGCTTGTGCCGATGAATGGCAGGAAAACACTTAGGGTACTTTCACACTAGCGTTATTCTTTTCCGGTATTGCGTTCCGTCCTAGGGGCTCAATACTGGAAAATAACTGATAAGTTTCATCCTAATGCATTCTGAATGGAGAGCATCCGTTCAGTATGCATCAGGATGTCTTTAGTTCAGTCAATCTAACGGTATTTGGCCAGAGAAAATACCGCAGCATGCTACAGTATTTTCTCCGTCCAAAATTCCGGAACACTTGCAGGAATGCCGGATCCAGCATTATTTTCCATTGAAATGCATTAATGTCGGATCCGGCACCAAGTGTTCCAGCAAAATGGATCCAGATTTCCGGTCTGTGCATGCGCAGACCTTTACAAATGCAAAAAAATAAATACTGGATCTGTTTTTCCGGATGACACCGGAGAGACGGATCCGGTGTTTCAATGCATTTGTTAGATGGATGCATCCGCATCCGGATCCATCTACAAATGCTATCCGTTTGCACACAGATTTCCGCATCCGGCAGGCAGTTCCGGCGACTGAACTGCCTACCGGATCTTCACAACGCAAGTGTGAAAGTATCCTAAAGCATATTGGACCCCATAGACTTTTTCCAGGGCGTGGGTGCCAACAGAGAGGGCTCTGAGTGCCGCCTTTGGCACCCGTGCCATAGGTTCGCCACCACTGCACTAGGGGGTTGGGGCTAGTAGTTTTATAGCAATGGATTTATAGTACTATATATGGAATAAATCAGCATAGCTATTAAGATTTATAATATAAGAGCAATTTAAATATATACATATATAAAAAATGATGACCTTTTAAGAAATGTAACAAATACTTTGAAGAAATATGCACAGAGAAATCATTAAATATGCTATATAAAATGTATATACTGTATAACATTAATACAATTAATAGGCACATTTGTCATGCTAGAAATCATATTAAAGGGGTTCTCCAGGAATTAAGAAAATGAAAATACTTAAATATAACTTTATTATAAATATATTAATACCTTTCATTAGTTATAATGGCTCGTTTTGTCAGGGGAGCTATTAGAAAAAATAAAATGGCCGCCATTCTACTAGTCCACACAAAACCTGTCCTAATTACACAGGAAGACAAGTTAAAGAGCTGTGTCATCTTCCTCTCTTACTTGTCAGGGATTATGATCCTAAATACAGTTTAATATGATCTTCAGATGAATCTCTGTAAGAATGGAGTTCATTAGAAGACATGAAGTACAGAGAGGATACTGGGGATGAAGATAATGAGCAGCATCACTTGTATGCAGTCTCCATTACCACAGTCTGTCCTGTCCGTCCTCTCTGTACTTCATGTCTCCTCATGAACTCCATTCCTACAGAGATTCATCTGAAGATCTCATCATCTATATTCAGGATCATAATCCCTGACAAGCAGAGCAGAGAGGTGGATGAGGCAGCTCTTTAGCTCAGTGTTGTGAAGTAACTTGTCCTGTGTGATTAGGACAGGTTTCGGGTGTACTAATAGGACGGCGCCATTTTATTTCTCCTAATGATTGCTCCCTAGACAAAATGAACCATTATAGCTAATGAAATGTATTTGGGAATATATTTATAATAAAGTAATATTTAAGTATTTAATTTTTTTTAATTCCCGGAGAACCTCTTAAAAACAAATAAAAGAAATGACCTCTACTGCTTCGGACAGTCCTGCCACTTGAGACATCCAGCTTACTCTTCCTGCAGCTCGGCACTGTGACCTGATGTCACTCTAGGCAGTCAGTTGCGTAGTGGTGGAGCTCTGCACACTAAATTAGCTGGTGTCAGCAAGGACTTGGTAGTCGTACTTGTAGAAGAGAAGATTGCGGCACACAGAAATATATTTGCAATTGTGTATCATTTATTGATTAAGCATCATAATTTTTGACTCATGATCCAGGTACTTCATGCATTATTATAGACACTTTTAGTAAACATATCGACCGGATGTTTCGATCCTAGTTGGACCTTCTTCAGTGGTCTAGTTATCTGGTATCCGTGGCTGGAGGTATGGTATGCTGGATCCAGTACCCAAATACTGGAGGGCACAAACACATTGATATATGTGGAAGAGCAACTGAGGACGGATTTGATGAACCGCTCTCCATTTATATTACTGCTGAAATGTTTCGCCCGTGACCAAACAATTTGGCAGTATTTGTATTGCCGATGGTCACATTTGTAACTTCCACATAGGTCCGTAAACAAAATTGGCACTCCTCAAAATGACTCATATATACACTAATGAAACCTGGTGCCTTTCATCTGCGTGTTTAGTTTTCCTCCAAAAGTGAACACGTTATGGCTTAAAATAATTTGGATGCACCAACCAGTATATCTGATTCATATGCATAAGACTAGTGTTGTGCCTGATTTTGCACAGCATAACAAGGTGAGCAAAATTTGTCCCATTGGGGATTTTTAGACCAAACTATTTTACCCTATGAGCACCTGTTTTTTTGTTTGTCATTGCTATTATTTCTTAAAAGGGACGTATAGTGGACCACAGGACCTGCATTTTCATGAGGGGTCCTAGTTGTCACACCTCTGCTGATCAGATACTTGTCACCTATGTTGTGACTAGGTAATAAGTCATCATTCTGGGACCTCTTTATATGGTGCCCTAGAAGCAATACCTCAAGTATGCTCATAATACTACATGTAATTGGAGGCATATGGAGGTACAGAAGAGCCTCATACAAGTCTATTGGTGGCATATTTTGGCAGTGAGCTTTTACTTAGTGGTACAGTATCAAGTAGTAATCTGGTCATCATGAGCCCTAACTGGTTCTTCTTAGCACATGACGAGTTAACCCATATTACCAAGTGCAACAATTTCTACTTAAACTGCATTTGTCCTACACATAGCAAGCATTGTGTAAATCTAAAATGACTTACATCTCCATTGATGTCTGGTAAAATTCAATCTATATTATTTATCATCAAATATTTGTATAAATAAGGTTACGAAATTTAGGTTCACAAAAATTATAATTATCCATGGTAGAAGATAACCTACCTGCCACCATACAATTGCATTCCCAATAGTGCAAACACAACAATGAAGAGAAAAAGGAGGAAGAGCAGGCTGATAATCGACTTCATGGAATTCATCAAAGACACCACCAAGTTCCTCAAAGAGGCCCAGTATCTGGATAAATGCACAAGGTATACAAGTAAATACATTGAAAATACTCATTGAGACATCCGAATAACAAAACATAACAAAAAATACCAAATACTAATTGCACTTACTTGGTTATTTTAAAGATCCTTAAAAGACGCAGAGCTCTTAAGACACTGATTCCGAAAGATGTACCAGGTCTAAATATGGCCCAAAGGACTTCAAATGTACTTCCTATTGTGACCTGAATGGGATAGTTATATGCAATAGGTTCACTGAAATTTAAACTGTAAATATAGATGTATTCTTTTCCTACCTTACCACTTGGCTCAAGATATCCTGACATATCAAAGCTGGTCCTCTCATATATATAAATATGGTTTAAAAACAGTGAAGATGCAACAAGACAAAACTAATTTACAGGATCGTTTGCCTAAACGCACCATCCACAGTATCCATAATCTATTAACAATAAATCTTTTTGATGTGATGTTTTCTATTCGTTAGTTTTCAAGGGGTTGTCATTTTGAACTATCTGATAAAGACATTCTGAGTTTATAGAGGAGGCCACCACTCATAACCTCAAACAATGAGCAAAACAGAGAGCATTAAAGGGGAATGCCTCTCGTTCTAGGGGAACATGATACAATCATATGTTGCATGGACAGCGTGTAGATTCAAATGAAATATGCCTTATTTCCACTATGGTGGCTGCAGGGGAATTGGACAACTGCTTCTGATTTCCTACAGAAAGGGTAGATGATTGGTGTGGGTCCAAACATACTCTATGATCAGTTAATTGTCAAGAACTTTACAAGTAAAAAAGGAATGTTCAAAGCTGTGCAGTATCAGGAAATTAGTGACCTATCATCTGGATAGGTCATTAATATTAGATCTGTGGGGGTCCGACTCTCAGCACCCCTGCGAATCAGCTTGCTGAAGAGTGCTGCATCTACTTCAATGTTTACCTGCACGCCATCTATCTAGCCAGTATCGGCAATTCAGTGTAATTACAGCTTTCTCCTTCATTCACTTCAATGGAATAAACAGCTGTGAACTAAACAGCCTGTAGGTAAACATTGAAGAGGATGCAGCCCTCGCACAAGCTCTGCAGCTTCTTTAACCTGCTAAGCTTGGGGGTGCTGTACTTTGGACCCCCACTGAACTGATATTGGTGACTTATCCTGAGGATAGTTCATGAATATCATGACACTGCACAACCTCTTTCATAAAGTTGTCCCACCAGAATAAGTTATCTTCTAACTACAGGAAATTGAATGAGTATCTGGTCGGTGGGAGGTCTGACTGCTGGGACCCCCACCAATTACAAGAATGAGGTACCACAATCATACATGCTCTATTAAACTGTATGGGACTGCCGGAGAAAGTCGAGCATGGTACTTGACTTCTCTTTGGCAGTCCAATGGAGTTGAATAGACCTGCATAACTGCCGCTTCATTCACTCCGGGAACTCTGCCACACCTGTGATTGGTAGGGTCCTTAGTGGTTAGACCCTACTAATTAGATACATCCAATAGACTGTGGATAGGGGATAGGTTATTATGGTAGGACAAACCCTTTAATCATGGGCGTCATCTGTTTCTCTTCTCTTGCAATATTGTCAGTTCTGTGGCAGTAAATGGGTAAATATATTGGAATCTACATAGATACTGCCACATTGTGATGTATTGTCCTGTACTTCAAATACTGCTTCATTTTTGTGTTTCCTTGGAAATGTAATCCGTATATAGTTTCTCACCCCACAGTCGAAACAATTAAATGATGAGTGGAAGTAGAGGCGGGGGCCCATTCCATACATCTTGAGAGACATCTCCATCATAAATAACCCAAGAAACAGAAATTCTGCATAGTCTGCAAAATAAACAAATTCCAAAATAAAAGATTTGGCTGAATGTTCAGAACATAGTCTAAATGTCTACCAAGAATACAATTTGAAGGAGCTGAAAAGTAACGAGCATTATGACCATTTGGGCCCTTTCGTAGAGGTTGTCACTTTTATTACCTCAAAGAAGCAATGTTATAATGGAAGACAATTTACCCAAACTAGGAGATGTTCGAATGGTACTGTCTACCTTGCCACAAAGCAAAATGGTTATGGATATTAAAGACCATGAGAAAGTATTTAAGGGGTTTCCAGCATTATACCCCATTTTAAATTTGGCCAGGACAGTGTTGTACCTAAAGAAAAAAAAAACTCAATTGCTCCTTGGAGCTGGGAGCCTGATTTGTGCCCCTTACAGTCCCTGGCTTGTAAACTTACAGACAGGTTCACATACACTACTTGAGCCATTTACTGACCTTAGTGTTGATGTGTTCCCACGCAAAATATGACCAGCAATGGAACGGAGTGAAGGGGAGCAGGTGAGTGTGTTTTCTTTAGGTACAGCACTATCCTGACCAAATTTAAAATGGGGTATAAATCTGGAAAACCCCTTTAAGGACCCCTTTACTGCTTAAGCACATGACCATATTATGAGTCTTTACTGTAAGGTTCTGTAAATAAAAATGTATGGGCCATACTATGTCTCAGTGTGCCTAAAAGTGTGGCCTGTTCTATAACATGCTATCATCCTATTAGAATTTCTAATACAGAAGAAAGATTTGGTAGCATGCAGAATATGACTCTATAACAGGGAGCCATAGGCGCTCTATGAACACGACTTGGCTCTGCATGTAACCATTATACTACATTTACTTGATCACAGGGTTTTATGATGGCTCTTTAAAGAGCAGCTATGAATTTGTGGAGACTCCTGATGAAGGTTGCATTCTGATTAGTTACAGTTCTCCAAGTAATAAAAAATTTAACTTAGTCACACATGCAGCTCATATTTTCTTCTAAGTGACCATGGTGAATCTGTAATATAATATACGGTGAGTAAAAAAGATAAAGACTTACAGAGAATATTGGAGAGCCATGTTGCCTGGTTATGGTGCACGATGGCCACACAGGCTGTGTTGAGAGCTACAAATCCTAGGACCATCCAATAGAAAACTTGTGATTTGATCATATGGCGTATAGATATACGTAGAAGTCGTTCTTTGTGACGAAAATAAGATGCACCGTCCATTTTGTTACTTTTAATACTAGCTCTTGCAAGAGGAGTGCCTGTAACGGGGGACATATTGAGGCTGATGTTATAACATATACAGTCGAGTATAGAGAAAACACATTATATTACATCAATTGAAGTCTACACCCACCGACAGAAGATATGTCAACACAATGATCCTCATTTGTTTCCCGATTCATGGCTTCTGTTCTACTCCGTTTTATTGTTGCCCTCCTCAGAACTGTGGAAAAAAACATTGAGAAAACCTCACATTCCCCTGTCCAGAAAAAAACTATACAGTATTATTCTTCTTATAGTGCATTTTGTTGATTTTAATGAGTGTCAAAAATATACTATGTGGAGAAGATCAATGAGAAGCAAAGACTATGGAGGTCTTGAAGGTCTGAGAAAATGAATGATCTTACCTTCTAAAGCAGAGGTCCCAGAATTTTTATTTTCTTCAGCTAACATAACTTCCTCTGAATAAAGACAGATATGCAGATTATGTGACAACTTCTTGAGACAAAATTATAACAATAATGCAAGAAATGTCAGGAGTGAATATGTTTACCATGAACACTAGTTGAAGGCTCATTAGGACAGTAAGGTATGGTTCACACACTTTGATTCTAAAGTCCGTGCTCCAGACAGATTTAGTGACCTAAACTCACAGTATCATAGATCCCTATGATGCTATGAGTTTGTGTCAATAATCCCATGGTCGGACCAGGAAACATGGCTGGAATCAGGACACGTACATCCAGCCTAAAGTACAGTCAACATCATCTGGAATAATATCTCAAGTTTGTTCTTCAAGCAAGAACATTGGGCACACGTGGTACATATGGTGTACATATATGTTGAAAATGGGACTAGCATGTGTTCATATTTATAAAGCAGCTGCCATCCATTTAATGCATATTTTCCAATATTCAGTTTGGGGAGTGGTTTAATATTTTACACATATGAATCAAATTTATAAAGTGTGTGTAACATATCAACCCTAGCAGCAGCAGTCTGATCAGTTGGTCATAGATCTCCCTCGACATAGAAATACAATTGCTACTGCTCATCAAAAAACCTTTACTATAAATTGAGACCCCAAAAGACCATTAGAAAAGTAGGCTTGGACATATGAGTTTTGACTTATTTCACTCACCAGCTTTATCTATCCAAGCCCGATACCCATTCAGTTCCCTCTCAATCTGCTGCTGCCTGCGCAACTTCATGAAAGCCCGTCGGTTCTCCACACGCTCTCTCTCTTTGGCAAATTCACTGTAGTAAGATGAGACATAATTGATATATAGGTGTGAAAGAATCCCAACAATGACATAAATGCAGCATTAACCAGCAGTATTGAGAATCTAGTGGCAGTGTCGGACTGGCCCACCAAAGTACCAGAGGATCCTCTGGTATACCCAGGCTCTGATACCATAATTAACCAGCAGTATTGAGAATCTAGTGGCAGTGTCGGACTGGCCCACCAAAGTACCAGAGGATCCTCTGGTATACCCAGGCTCTGATACCATAATGGAGAAAAAGACCCATTTGGCTGCCTTTGCATCCACTGACCTGCCAATAGGGTAAATTTCTTTGATTAAAAATCTATCAAACTTTATTGATAATATGGGTGTTGGGCCTTCAGAATTATTTCCTCTGCTGTGCCAGGAACCCCAATCTGATGAAAGCTAGTGGCTAACAAAAAAAGGATATCAACTCCTTTGCAGTATGTGGAGAGAGGACCAAAACTCTGGTTAGCCTCATCTACCCTGCCAACTACATGGAACCCCAGAGCTCCTATTCTCAACCGCACTTGTGTTGGCAATCAAGATAATGGGGCTTATGTGAAGAGTAACAGCCAATGATTACACCAGAAAAGTGAGGAGACACAATGAAGCACCAGTCCTTTAATTTCTTGAATAAGAGCTATGGTGGTGTAAATCAGAAATTTTACTGTGATAGGCTTTTTCTTTGTAGCTGTCCTTCATTATGAGCTGATTAAATTAAAGATGCTTATTCTGAGATTTCTGTAATTTTAAAAGATATGCTCATGGAGTTTCTTACTTCATGTACATATTCCTCATGCTTTTTTTGAATTTGGACTCTCCTGACCTATTTCACAGTGTAAACCAATCCCTATGTAACACTTCCTGTTGTTTTATCCAACCGATCCCATGATGCACTTCTCCTTCCTCTGCCACAGCTCTAGCACTGCCTCTAACAACGCCCAGTTACTTTATAGCCCCTCCCACCCAGCAAGTCGCACAGATACTCCCCTAACACTGCCCCACCCATGGAGATAACATCACAGGAAATAAGAAAGAGCTGCATGGACAGAGTCATGTGACCACAGCCCGGAATGGAAGACAGGAGCAATTAAGGTAAATAAGGTAAAGGTGTCATGCCCTGCTCTGACTATGTGCGGAGGTCGGCCAGATTAGCAGCACGTGTTTAGTTTTTTGTTTTGTTTTGGAGTCGTGCTAGATCTGCCTCCCTTCAGGTGCACTGGGTGGGGTCATTGGTTTAAATTACACTTACTCCCAGTGTTCCATGAGGGTTATAGAAATCAGTCTGGCCTTGGAAGCAAGGAAGGAAGGATTGTCTGTTCCGGCTCGGATAAGATAAGTTTGGTTTCTGTTTTTGTTGTTTGCTGTCTAGGCTGTTTGTATGACGTCTGTCCCCTCCAGGTTCTGAGGGAGCAGGCTGCCCCTATTCCCCTTTCACCATCTCAGGGATTCTAGGGTATTTTCAGCCCAGGCACGAGGACACATTATTCCCACCTTAAGGGTCTGAATGTGGGCTTATCAGTGTAGGGAGAGCTGTCAGGGATTTGCTAGGAGGTGACCTTATCCCCAGCTTCTCGCCTAGAAACTTGTTGGTTGGTTTTTCTGTGTATCTGAGATCCTGTCCGCCGTGACAAAAGGTAAATCAAGGTAAAATAAATACAGCTACCTTCATAAATTTATATTTTAAAGGATGTTAATGTAAACTGGAAAACCCCTTTAAGTAACTTACATCAGGCAATTATTGACATACATTTTATTTTGTGTGGTGCAAACTTTTTTTAAATGTAGGGTTAGTTGCATATAAGATTTTATTTTATTAATTTTTTTGTTACATTCTGTGACACAGGATTTCTCTTGACCATGACAATCTCTTGACGTCTGTATGGAGGGGTGTCGTCTGTTTGAAGAAACCATTCATCGAGTTGCTGATGGAACAGCCTAAACTAGACAGGTAAGTAGGCAGAAGCCCATAAAGCCCTGCATTGTTGGGTCCAAAAATAATATTTTGGGTGATGGTGGAAAATCAACCTATCTCCAGAAAGATACATAGTAGTGAATTAAAGTCCATGAATTCGATCAGAATTTCAGGAGAAATTTGATTCGCCGCAAAGCCGAATATCATGGTGCTTTAACCTAAAATAGTGTAAAAATAACAACAAAAAAATCATACTTCTCTGATCCATCTGCTCGTGATGGGCCAGCCGCCGCCATCTTGCTTTAAGATCTCAGCCGAAATCCCGAGCACGGTGACGTATGACATCATCACAGGCCACGTGAGATTTTGTGCCCGATCTTGAAGTGAGATGGCGGCGGCTGGCTCATCGCAAGCAAATTGATCAGGTAAGTATGATTTTTTGTTATTTTTTACATTTTACACTCTTTTTTTATATCAGACTAGTAGAAGGACCTGGCTTTTCACGGGTATATTTCGCCTATTTTATTTAATGTTTCTGTTTGTTGTTAAAAATATATCGACAGTATCCCCCATAACAGTGACCTCCACAGTGCCCGCCCCTTTAACAGTGACCCCCACATTGTCCGCCCTCTTAACAGTGACCTCCACAGTGCCTGCCCTTTTAACACTGACGTCCACAGTGCCCACACCCTTAACAATGACCTCTACAGTGAGCTTCCCTTAACAGTGACCTCCAGAGTGTCCACCCCCTTAACCACTTCAGCCCCCAGTGCTTAAACACCCTGAAAGACCAGGCCACTTTTTACACTTCTGACCTACACTACTTTCACCGTTTATTGCTCGGTCATGCAACTTACCACCCAAATGAATTTTACCTCCTTTTCTTCTCACTAATAGAGCTTTCATTTGGTGGTATTTCATTGCTGCTGACATTTTTACTTTTTTTGTTATTAATCGAAATTTAACGATTTTTTTGCAAAAAAATGACATTTTTCACTTTCAGTTGTAAAACTTTGCAAAAAAAACGAGATCCATATAGAAATTTTGCTCTAAATTTATTGTTCTACATGTCTTTGATAAAAAAAAAATGTTTGGGTAAAAAAAAAATGGTTTGGGTAAAAGTTATAGCGTTTACAAACTATGGTACAAAAATGTGAATTTCCGCTTTTTGAAGCAGCTCTGACTTTCTGAGCACCTGTCATGTTTCCTGAGGTTCTACAATAGCCAGACAGTACAAACACCCCACAAATGACCCCATTTCGGAAAGTACACACCCTAAGGTATTCGCTGATGGGCATAGTGAGTTCATAGAACTTTTTATTTTTTGTCACAAGTTAGCGGAAAATGATGATTTTTTTTTTTTTTTTCTTACAAAGTCTCATATTCCACTAACTTGTGACAAAAAATAAAAACTTCTATGAACTCACTATGCCCATCACGAAATACCTTGGGGTCTCTTCTTTCCAAAATGGGGTCACTTGTGGGATAGTTATACTGCCCTGGCATTCTAGGGGCCCAAATGTGTGGTAAGGAGTTTGAAATCAAATTCTGTAAAAAATGACCTGTGAAATCCGAAAGGTGCTCTTTGGAATATGGGCCCCTTTGCCCACCTAGGCTGCAAAAAAGTGTCACACATCTGGTATTGCCGTACTCAGGAGAAGGTGGGGAATGTGTTTTGGGGTGTCTTTTTACATATACCCATGCTGGGTGAGATAAATATCTTGGTCAAATGCCAACTTTGTATAAAAAAATGGGAAAAGTTGTCTTTTGCCAAGATATTTCTCTCACCCAGCATGGGTATATGTAAAATGACACCCCAAAACACATTCCCCACCTTCTCCTGAGTACGGAGATACCAGATGTGTGACACTTTCTTGCAGCCTAGGTGGGCAAAGGGGCCCATATTCCAAAGAGCACCTTTCGGATTTCACAGGTCATTTTTTACAGAATTTGATTTCAAACTCCTTACCACACATTTGGGCCCCTAGAATGCCAGGGCAGTATAACTACCCCACAAGTGACCCCATTTTGGAAAGAAGAGACCCCAAGGTATTCGCTGATGGGCATAGTGAGTTCATGGAAGTTTTTATTTTTTGTCACAAGTTAGTGGAATATGAGACTTTGTATGAAAAAAAAAAAAAAAAAAAAAATCATCATTTTCCACTAACTTGTGACAAAAAATAAAAAATTCTAGGAACTCGCCATGCCCCTCACGGAATACCTTGGGGTGTCTCCTTTCCAAAATGGGGTCACTTGTGGGGTAGTTATACTGCCCTGGCATTTTCCAGGGGCCCTAATGTGTGGTAAGTAGGTAAATGACCTGTGAAATCCTAAAGGTGCTCTTTGGAATATGGGCCCCTTTGCCCACCTAGGCTGCAAAAAAGTGTCACACATGTGGTATCGCCGTATTCAGGAGAAGTTGGGGAATGTGTTTTGGGGTGTCATTTTACATATACCCTTGCTGGGTGAGAGAAATATCTTGGCAAAAGACAACTTTTCCCATTTTTTTATACAAAGTTGGCATTTGACCAAGATATTTCTCTCACCCAGCATGGGTATATGTAAAATGACACCCCAAAACACATTCCCCAACTTCTCCTGAGTACGGCGATACCAGATGTGTGACACTTTTTTGCAGCCTAGATGCGCAAAGGTGCCCAAATTCCTTTTAGGAGGGCATTTTTAGACATTTGGATACCAGACTTCTTCTCACGCTTTGGGGCCCCTAGAATGCCAGGGCAGTATAAATACCCCACATGTGACCCCATTTTGGAAAGAAGACACCCCAAGGTATTCAATGAGGGGCATGGCGAGTTCATAGAAATTTTTTTTTTTTGGCACAAGTTAGCGGAAATTGATATTTTTAATTTTTTTCTCACGAAGTCTCCCGTTCCGCTAACTTGGGACAAAAATTTCAATCTTTCATGGACTCAATATGGCCCTCACGGAATACCTGGGGGTGTCTTCTTTCCGAAATGGGGTCACATGTGGGGTATTTATACTGCCCTGACATTCTAGGGGCCCTAAAGCGTGAGAAGAAGTCTGGAATATAAATGTCTAAAAAATTTTACGCATTTGGTTTCCGTGAGGGGTATGGTGAGTTCATGTGAGATTTTATTTTTTGACACAAGTTAGTGGAATATGAGACTTTGTAAGAAAAAAAAATAAAAATTCCGCTAACTTGGGCCAAAAAAATGTCTGAATGGAGCCTTACAAGGGGGTGATCAATGACAGAGGGGTGATCAATGACAGGGGGGTGATCAATGACAGGGGGGTGATCAATGACAGGGGGAGTGATCAATGACAGGGGTGGTGATCAATGACAGGGGTGGTGATCAGGGAGTCTATATGGGGTGATCACCACAGTCATTGATCATGCCCCTGTAAGGCTTCATTCAGACGTCCGGATGCGTTTTGCGGATCGGATCCATCTATCAGTGCATCCGTAAAAATCATGCGGACATCTGAATGGAGCTTTACAGGGGGTTGATCAATGACAGGGGTGTAATCAATGACAGGTGGGTGATCAGGGAGTCTATATGGGGTGATAACCACAGTCATTGATCAAGCCCCTGTAAGGCTTCATTCAGACGTCCGGATGCGTTTTGCGGATCAGATCCATCTATCAGTGCATCCGTAAAAATCATGCGGACATCTGAATGGAGCTTTACAGGGGGGTGATCAGGGAGTCTATATGGGGTGATCACCACAGTCATTGATCACGCCCCTGTAAGGCTTCATTCAGACGTCCGGATGCGTTTTGCGGATCGGATCCATCTATCAGTGCATCCGTAAAAATCATGCGGACATCTGAATGGAGCTTTACAGGGGGTTGATCAATGACAGGGGTGTAATCAATGACAGGGGGGTGATCAGGGAGTCTATATGGGGTGATCACCACAGTCATTGATCATGCCCCTGTAAGGCTTCATTCAGACGTCCGGATGCGTTTTGCGGATCGGATCCATCTATCAGTGCATCCGTAAAAATCATGCGGACATCTGAATGGAGCTTTACAGGGGGGTGATCAGGGAGTCTATATGGGGTGATCACCACAGTCATTGATCATGCCCCTGTAAGGCTTCATTCAGACGTCCGGATGCGTTTTGCGGATCCGATCCATCTATCAGTGCATCCGTAAAAATCATGCGGACATCTGAATGGAGCTTTACAGGGGGGTAATCAATGACAGGGGGGTGATCAGGGAGTCTATATGGGGTGATCACCACAGTCATTGATCATGCCCCTGTAAGGCTTCATTCAGACGTCCGGATGCGTTTTGCGGATCCGATCCATCTATCAGTGCATCCGTAAAAATCATGCGGACATCTGAATGGAGCTTTACAGGGGGGTAATCAATGACAGGGGGGTAATCAATGACAGGGGGGTGATCAGGGAGTCTATATGGGGTGATCACCACAGTCATTGATCACGCCCCTGTAAGGCTTCATTCAGACGTTCGGATGCGTTTTGCGGATCCGATCCATCTATCAGTGGATCCGTAAAAATCATGCGGACATCTGAATGGAGCTTTACAGGGGGTTGATCAATGACAGGGGGGTAATCAATGACAGGGGGGTGATCAGGGAGTCTATATGGGGTGATCAGGGGCTAATAAGGGGTTAATAAGTGACGGGGGGGGGTGTAGTGTAGTGGTGCTTGGTGCTACTTTACTGAGCTACCTGTGTCCTCTGGTGGTCGATCCAAACAAAGGGGACCACCAGAGGACCAGGTAGCAGGTATATTAGACGCTGTTATCAAAACAGCGTCTAATATACCTGTTAGGGGTTAAAAAAAACACATCTCCAGCCTGCCAGCGAACGATCGCCGCTGGCAGGCTGGAGATCAACTCTCTTACCTTCCGTTCCTGTGAGTGCGCGCGCCCGTGTGCGCGCGTTCACAGGAAATCTCGGCCATCGCGAGATGACGCATATATGCGTGACTCTGCGCAGGGCTGCCACCTCCGGAACGCGATCCTGCGTTAGGCGGTCCGGAGGTGGTTAACAGTGACCTACACAGTGCCCGACCTTTTAACACTGACCTCCAGTGCCCACCCCTTTAACAGTGACCTCCACAGTACCCACCCTCTTAACAGTGACCTACACAGTGCCTGCCCCTTAACAGTGACTTCCACAGTGCATGCCCCCTTAAAAGTGACCTTCACAGTGCCCGCCCCCTTAACAGTGACCTCCACAGTGCATGCCCCTTTAACAGTGACCTCCATAATGCCTGCCCCTTTAACAGTGACCTCCATAGTGCCCGCCCCCTAAACAGTAACCTCCACAGTACCCGCCCCCTTAACAGTGACCTACACAGTGCCCTCCCCATTAACAGTGACCTCCACAGTGCTCGCCCCATTAACAGTGACCTCCACGGTGCATGCCCCCTTAAAAAAGACCTTCACAGTGCCTGCCCCGTTAACAGTGACCTCCACAATGCCTGTCCCTTTAACAGTGACCTCCATAGTGCCCACTCCCTTAACAGTGACCTCCACAGTGACTGCCCTTTTAACACTGACATCCACAGTGCCCACCCCCTTAACATTGACCTCTACAGTGAGCTACCCTTAACAGTGACCTCCATAGTGCCCACTCCCTTAACAGTGACCTCCACAGTGCCCGCCCCTTTAACAGTGACCTCCACAGTGCCCACCCCTTTAACAGTGACCTCCACAGTGCCCACCCCTTTAACAGTGACCTTCACAGCGGCCTGCCCCTTAACAGTGACCTCCACAGGGCTCGCCCCCTTAACAGTGACCTCCACAGTGCCTGCCCCTTTAAAAATGACATCCACAGTACCCGACCCCTTAACAGTGACCTCCACAGTGCCCGCCCCTTAACAGTAACCTCCACAGTGCCCACCCCCTTAACAGTGACCTCCACAGTGCCTGCACCTTAACAGTGACCTCCGCAGTGCCTGCCCCTTAACAGTGACCTCCACAGTGCCTGCCCCTTAACAGTGACATCCACAGTGCCCGCCCCCTTAACAGAAACCTCCACAGTGCCCACCCCCTTAACAGTAACCTCCACAGTGCCCGCCCCTTAACAGTGACCTCCACAGTGCCTGCCACTTAACAGTTACATCCACAGCAACCGCCCCCTTAACAATGACCTCCACAGTTAACGCCCCTTTAACAGTGAGCTCCACAGTGCCCGTCCCTTTAACAGTGACGTCCACAGTGCCCGCTCCTTTAACAGTGACCTCCACAGCGGCCTGAATGCCCCTGTAACAGTGACCTCCACAGTGCTTGCCCCTTTAACAGTGACCTCCACAGTGCTCACCCCTTTAACAGTGACCTTCACAGCATTTGCCCCTTCAATAGTGGCCCCTGCCACCTTAACAGTGAACTCCACAGTGCCCGCTCCTTTAACAGTGACCTCCACAGTGGACTGCCCCTTTAATAGTGGCCCCTGCCCCATTAACAGTGACCTCCACAGTGCCCTGCCCCTTTAAGTCTAGGGCTACATGACGACATGTGTCGCGCGACATTTTGTCATACCAATGTCGCGCAACTATTTTTAGAATGACAGGCTATGGTGTCGCACTGCGACATGACTGTCGCAAAAAATCCATCCAAGATGGATGCATGTAGGAGCGTAGTTCTGCCCTATGTGTCATGCAGCCCTAGCCTAAAGCTGACCTATAGCAGTGAAAAAAAAAGGTTGGGTTGTTATGGAAACCTGGAGTAAAACTGTGTGTATGTGTAGACTAAGGGCCTGCGAGCTTCTATTGGCTGATAAGGGACATGTGACCGTGTGTATGGCAGTTTGGATATGAACTGAAAGACTTGCAGGCTTGTATTGGCTAATGCAGGTCATTTTTGGGGAATTTCTCAGGAACGGTACGTCCTAGAGAGCTGAGACCCCCACAAGATTTCTTTCCAGGTAGCAAGGGACGTGTATACCAAGTTTCGTTGAAATCGATGGTTGCGTTTTTGAGTGATCGCGGAACATACACATATATATACATACATACATATATATGTCCTTCTTTATATATATAGATTTAGATCAGATCATACATGATTGCGGCATCTCATGGGTACAATGAGGGGGAGCGGCCCACCCAATACTTACAAAGAAATGAGTAATTCAGCCAAGCCACCGAATCGAACTTTTGAATAATTCGCTCATCACTAGTACGTACGGTAGGTAGCCTTCAGTTTTTTTCAAAGAGATTTATTTAAAAGAAATAAGTATACATCACACTGACTAAATGTATGTTTGATGGCTGTACAACATGTATGCTTGATGGCTGTACATCTACATATTCAATGGCATAAAGAAAAACTGCTTTTTCAAAATCTGCATTTACACAAAGCTTTTTAATGCATCGCTGGCTGCTAAGCCAGGAACAGAGCTACAATCAGACTGGAATATTCCAAATATTGTGGCCAAAACACGACTAAGCAAAATGTTGATATTCTACTGTATTCTCTATGGGCACTGCAGATATTCAAGGGTGCCAACCAATGTCTAGTTAGTACTAACCCATTAAACATGAGTCCTCCTCCCCCATCCAAACCTGATAATGCAGCACGAACAATAAGCTGTTTACATATTCTGGAACTTTTGGTGTTGCCATGGAAACCAAGCGAAATGCAGAAAACTGGGATAAGCAAATTCTAGATACAAGGGCTCCGCTCAGTATACCACCAGGCACATGTACGAGATAATAGGGCTGCATCACAACAACAGACAGATAGCGTGCAAAAATTAGAGTACGACCCATAAACACCGGAAAAGGAGGCCTCCGGTTAGAAAGACCTTCACCTTATTTTTTTAATACTGCTAAACCTCGTAATATCAGTAACTATAATGGGAAACAGTGCATTCAATTTTTACATACGGTAAGAGGGGGTCACTATCTTTTAGCTCATTTATCCCCTTGTCTGGTAAACTTATTACCAACATTTTATTTTTTATTTTTAGAAATATTGGTTTTGTTAGGCTACATGCACATGACAGCGAAAAACGGACATGTGATGTATATTTTTTTACACATCCATTTTAACCACTTCCCATCTGGGCCCTTTGCCCCCTTCCTGACCAGGCCAAATTTTGCAAAACTGACATATCTCACTTTATGTGGTAATAACTTTGGAACGCCTTTATTTATCCAAGTCATTCAGAGATTGTTTTCTCGTGACACATTGTACTTCATGATAGTCATAAATTTGAGTCAAAATATTTCACCTTTATTTATGAAAAAATCCCAAATTTACCCCAAAATTTGAAAAATTCGCAATTTACTAAATTTCAATTTCTCTGCTTTTAAAACAGAAAGTGATACCTCATAAAATATTTATTATTTAACATTCCCCATATGTCTACTTTATGTTGGCATCATTTTGGAAATGTCATTTTATTTTTTTAGGACGTTAGAAGGCTTAGAAGTTTAGAAGCAATTCTTCAAATTTTTAAGAAAATTGCCAAAACCTACTTTATAAGGACCAGTTCAGGTCTGAAGTCACTTTGTGGGGCCTACATAGTGGATACCCCCATAAATGACCCCATTGTAGAAACTACACCCCTCAAGGTATTCAAAACCGATTTTACAAACTTTGTTAACCCTTTAGGCGTTCCACAAGAATTAAAGGAAAATGGAGATCAAATTTTTAAATTTCACTTTTTTGGCAGATTTTCCATTTTAATCAATTTTTTTCTTTAACACATCGATGGTTAACAGCCAAACAAAACTCAATATTTATTACCCAGATTCTGCGGTTTACAGAAACACCCCACATGTGATCGTAAACTGCTGTATGGGCACACGGCAGGGCGCAGAAGATAAGGAACTCCACATGGTTTTAGATGCCATGTCCCATTTGAAGCCCCCTGATGCACCCTTACAGTAGAAACTCCCAAGAAGTGACCCCATTTTGGAAACTAGGGGATAAGGTGCCAGTTTTATTAGTACTATTTTTGGTACATATGATTTTTTGATCATTCATTATAACACTTTATGGGGCAAGGTGACCAAAAAATTGGTTGTTTTAGCACAGTTTCTATTTATTTATTTTTACAGCGTTCACCTGAGGGGTTCAGTCAAGTGACATTTTTATAGAGCAGATTGTTACGGACGTGGCGATACCTAATATGTATACTTTTTCTCATTTATTAAAGTTTTACACAATAATAGCATTTTTGAAACCAAAAAATTATGTTTTAATGTGTCCATGTTCTGAGAGCTATAGTTTTTTTATTTTTTGAGAGATTTTCTTATGTTGGGGCTCATTTTTTGCGGGATGAGGTGACGGTTTTATTGGTACTATTTTGTGGGACATACGCGTTTTTGATCACTTGGTGTTGCACCTTTTGTGATGCAAGGTGACAAAAATTGCTTGTTTTGACACAGTTTTTTTTTTTTTTTTTTTTACGGTGTTCACCCGAGGGGTTAGGTCATGTGATATTTTTATAGAGCTGGTTTTTACGGACGCGGCAATACTAAATATGTCTATTTTATTTTTTCTATTTTTAATTTTTTTTTTTATTCCTTACTTGGGATTTTTTTTTTTTTTTACATGTGAAACTTTTTTTTATTTTATTTTTTCAACCCTTTATTTTATTTTTATTTTATTTTACACTTTTCGTCCCCCATAAGGTCATACAAGACCTCTGGGGGACATTTACTTCACTTTTTATTTTTTTTTCACTGTTGATTTCTCCTGTAACTGGGGCTGACATAGTAGCCCCAGTTACAGGACAAATGCACCCCTATAGAGGCTGTACAGCAGCAATCCTGCGCTGTACAGCCTCACAGCAGGGCTGATCGAGGTCTCTGAGAGACCTCACACAGACCTCACACAGCTCCTGCACACTCCAGTCCCGGCGGTCACATGACCGCCGGGCCGGAACAGGAAGCGCACAGCGCTTCCTTCTCTGCAGACACAGCGCTCAGTGAGCGCTGTGTCTGCAGCGATCTAGAAGGCAGAGACACCTGGGCACTGTCCCTGCCTTGTCTTAGGGTTGCCCTGCTGTCACTGACAGCGGGCAACCCGATCAGCAGCTGCACGATTAGCGTGCAGCTGCTATTTCTGACAGGACGTTTTAAAACGTGCTGTCAGAAATAGACGTCCACCCATAGGACGTTTATATCCTATGGGCGGACATGAGGCGTTAGGTTAAGACCAATAATAGTCTATGTTGTTATTCACACGGCAGTTTTTTTGGCTGTCATTAAAAAACGGACGTAAAAAAATAGAACATGCTCTATCTTGTCCGTTTTTCACCGACAGACTGAACATACATACATTTGAACGGGTCCATTTTTAACATCCGTTTCTTAGAAAGGCATCAGTGAAAAAACGTCCGTTAAAAATGTCTCTTATTTACGGACATTTTTTCTCTGTTGTGTGCATGTAGCCTTAGACAATTCCTTTTCTTTTAATGGGTCTGTCGATGACTAACCGAGTATGGCGTTCACCATTGATCACATATTGGTAAGGTAACCTGACGCTGAATGCTATTCTGTCCTGTAGCACTAGCATCATGAAGCAGGCCATTGAAGCAAACACACCTTCCTTTCACCAAAATTGGTCAACGTGGAATATTGGAGTTCCATAGCTCCTGATATACAGATTTAAAGGGCCTCTGTCAGCAGATTTGTTCCTATGACACTGGCTGACCTGTTACATGTGCACTTGGCAGCTGAAAGCATCTGTGCTGGCCCCATGTCCATACTGTATGTGCCCGCATTACTGAGAAAAATGAAATTTTAAAGAAAATGTGTCATCCAAAAATTTTTCTGCCAGTCAAAACCAAATAGTAGCACATATGCTTTTTTTTCTAATCTGTTTGCAGATTTTTTTTAAATTTGTTTCCTGAACATTATGGGGGCGGCCATCTTGTCTGAGCTACTCTTAACAGCATTTGGAAAGCGTTAAGAAAATTGCTTTACGCCAGCCCCATGGTCCATAGACACAATGGTCAGGAGGGGACCTCATTGACTTCTATGGGAGAGTTTTCTAGGCATGATCAGTGACCTGTGCCGAGGTCATTGTACTGTACAAGGAAAGAATAGATAAGCTTTGACAATCACCTATTATAAATGGTAGCTCCTGTCTTATCAGTTATTCTAATCCTGCCTGTAATGATATCACCTCTGTGTATAGATACGCAGATTACTGTACAGACCAAGAAATGGCGCCTATTATTAGTCTTAGTGGCCAGTGCGAGAACTGCAGGATTTTATGGGTTTTGTTTGAATACAGATATTGACTTATAACATCACCAAATATTCTTAAAAAATATATTAAACATAAATAAAATCATTTAAACAATAGGTCATTTTCTGATGACAAATTCCCTTTAATATGCAAATGAGCCTCTAGATGCAACGAGAGGCTCTGCTCTCTCTACAGCTGCCGCACCCTCTGCACTTTAATTGATAGGACCAGGCAGCGAAAACATCATCACTCCTGGCCCTGTCAATCAAAGTGCAGATGGCGCAGCAGTTGTAAAGAGAGCTGAGCCTCTAAGTGCAACGACATTTTTCTCAGCAATGCAGGCTACAAATCTGCTCATTGAGTTTTCAAAAAAATACCAATTTCTGATGGAAGTGTCCCTTAAAAAGACATAAACCCTTCCACCTTTGTTCTAAGCCACTCCCTTTTTGGCTTAATATCCAGGAACTTCTGAGGAGAGACATTAATGTACAGGGTGGGCCATTTATATGGATACACCTTAATAAAATGGGAATGGTTGGTGATATTAACTTCCTGTTTGTGGCACATTAGTATATGTGAGGGGGGAAACTTTTCAAGATGGGTGGTGACCATGGTGGCCATTTTGAAGTCAGCCATTTTGAATCCAACTTTTGTTTTTTTCAATAGGAAGAGGGTCATGTGACACATCAAACTTATTGGGAATTTCACAAGAAAAACAATGGTGTGCTTGGTTTTAGCATAACTTTATTCTTTCATGAGTTATTTACAAGTTTCTGACCACTTATAAAATGTGTTCAATGTGCTGCCCATTGTGTTGGATTGTCAATGCAACCCTCTTCTCCCACTCTTCACACACTGATAGCAACACCGCAGGAGAAATGCTAGCACAGGCTTCCAGTATCCGTAGTTTCAGGTGCTGTACATCTCGTATCTTCACAGCATAGACGATTGCCTTCAGATGATACGAGATGTGCAGCACCTGAAACTACGGATACTGGAAGCCTGTGCTAGCATTTCTCCTGCGGTGTTGCTATCAGTGTGTGAAGAGTGGGAGAAAAGGGTTGCATTGACAATCCAACACAATGGGCAGCACATTGAACACATTTTGTAAGTGGTCAGAAACTTGTAAATAACTCATGAAAGAATAAAGTTACGTTAAAACCAAGCACACCATTGTTTTTCTTGTGAAATTCCCAATAAGTTTGATGTGTCAAATGACCCTCTTCCTATTGAAAAAACAAAAGTTGGATTCAAAATGGCCGACTTCAAAATGGCCACCATGGTCACCACCCATCTTGAAAAGTTTCCCCCCTCACATATACTAATGTGCCACAAACAGGAAGTTAATATCACCAACCATTCCCATTTTATTAAGGTGTATCCATATAAATGGCCCACCCTGTATAATAACAAGTTGTTTTGCACATTTATATATAACATCAGATGACCACCTATGACTCCTAGGCCACCAAACCAGGAAATATCCTATGGGTAGTGTTGATCGAGCATGCTCGGCCGAACACCAGTTCTGTTTGAGCATCTCGATGCTTGGCACATAGCGTTATTCGGCCGAATACCGCATGTGCTCGAGCGCAATGCTTGAGTCTTCTCCCCACGCATTTGTTGGCAGCTACGCAGCCAATAAACATACAGGTAAGTACTGTCCTCACTGTAATGTCTTTGCCATGTTGGTTACAGGCATTACAGTGATTAGCTGGCCGGAACGCGTCATCGGGTGCTATATAGCAGCCGATGACATGTGTTCGGCTCAGTGTTAGTCAGGGAGAGCTATGCTGAAGAAGGGAAAGATATGTCAGAGAACCAAAAGTCCTTTTAAGGACTATTGTTGTGTGTGGCAGCAGCAATATATATATATTTAGCGCAGCCTGCGCTAAATTGCTAAAACTTTACAGACCCAAAAGTCCTTTTAAGGACTATTGTGTGTGGCAGCAATATCTATTTTTAGCGCATCCTGCGCTAAATAGAGTGCAATAGTTAGACCGCGACATTATTTGCACTACATCTCCTGTGTAACGAATGCGCATCCAAAAAATATCTAAGACATCCAGTGTACTTTTTCTGTAGATGGTGTCCACTGCGGACAGTGACATAACCTGGGGTACATCTCCTGTGTAACGCTTCCACATCCCCAATACCTGTGACATTCCCTGTAATTTTTTATTAGCCGCTGGTGACATCAGCAACATTATCTGCGGTAATTTCTCCTGTGTAACGTTTCCACATCCCAAATACCTGTGACATTCCCTATAATTTTATATAAGCCGCTGCTGACATCAGTGACATTATCTGCGGTATATCTCGACATCCCAATACCTTTTTTTATTTTTTTGCGCATACACTTACAAATCCTACGCTACTGTGCGTGTGACATACTTTAAAGCATATACAACATTTAATATGAATAAGGCAAGCAGTAAGGGACAGGGAAGTGGCCGTGATGTTGATGGTGCACGCAGAGGTCGTGGCCCTGGGCGCATTGAAACTGTGCCTGCTGCCAGAGCACAAGAAAAACAATTATCCACGATACCTAACTTCATGTCCTAGTTTGCAGGGACAACGCTCTCGAAGTTAGACCAGTGCGACTAGGTAGTCAGTTGGATTGCAGCAGATAATGCTTCCAATCAGTTAAGCACCACCCTGTCTTCCACAAAGTCCAGTCTCAGTAGCCAAGAGTCTGGTCAACACAATCCTCGCCCTGATCCTCCTTCCTCCCACCATGGAGAGTCTTGCCAAACAAGTGATCGGATATTCCGAGGAGCTCTTTTCAGCACCATTCCTTCATTTGGGCCTCTTGACAAGCCCACTTGAAGAGGGACATGAGATCTTGTGCCCTGATTCCCAAACTCTTGAGCATCCACAGTCACAAGAAGATGACGGTGGGGAACGGCAATTAGTGTTTCACGAGGTTTATGATGAGGATGAGACACAGTTGTCAATAACTGAGGTTGTTGTTAGGTCAACAAGTCAGGAGGATGACCAGAGTGAGAAAGTGGGAGAGGAGATGCTGGACGATGAAATCACTGACCCAACCTGGGAAGGTGGCAAGCCGAGCGAGGACAACAGTACAGAACGGGAGGGATCCGCAGCACCGCAACAGGCTGGAAGAGGCAGTGGGTGGCAAAAGGGAGAAGGTGGGCCACACCAAATAAGCCCTCAACTGTTTCCCGGAGCACACCCTTGCGGAAATCTCCCTTGCCAAGGGGTAGGTGTTCCGCAGTCTGGCGCTTTTTTGAGGAAAGTGCGGACGACAAAAGAATTGTAATTTGCAACCTGTGCCATACAAAAATGAGCAGGGGGCGTGAACATTAGCAACCTCACCACCACCAGCATGATCCGCCACATGGCATCAAAGCACCGTATTAGGTGGGCCGAACGCCTGGGTCCACAATCTGTGTCTGCGGGTCACACCACTGCCTCCTCTTCCCCTGTGTTACGAGCTGGCCAATCCCCTTTCGAAGGCTCAGGGCCGGATGCCTCCCACCCTGCACCTGGACCTTCTCAAGCACCATCAGCAACCACATCCACTTCCGTGTCCCAGCGCAGCGTACAAATGTCCTTACTCAGGCATTTGAACGCAAGCGCAAATACCTAGCCACCCACAATACAGGCCATAGCGCTAAATGCCCAACTTTCCAAATTACTGGCCCTGGAAATGTTGCCATCTAGGCTTGTGGACACTGAGGCTTTCCGCAGCCTGATGTCAGCGGCCGTCCCTTGTTGCGCAGTCCCCAGCCGCCACTATTTTTCATGGTGTGCCGTGCCCACCTTACACAGTATGTGTCCCGTAACATCACCCGTGCCCTGACCAATGCAGTTACTGGGAAGGTCCACTTAACCACTGACGCATGGACAAGTGCTTTCAGCCAGGGATACTACATTTCCCTGACTGCACGCTGGGTGAACGTTGTGGAGGCCGGGAGCAAGTCGTACCCTGGGATAGCACAGGTGCTACTGACGCCAAAGATTGCGGGCCCTAATTCCATCAGAGTTTCCACCACCACCTACGTTAGTGGCTCCAACCCCCACTTCTCCTCCTCCGCCTCCTCCTCCACTTCCACCTCAGAATTATCCTCTTGCAGTACCAGTCAGCCATCAGTCGGTAGCTGGAAGCAGTAAAGCACTGCAGTGGAGAAGCGTCAACAGGCCGTGTTTAAGCTGATCTGCTTAGGTGACAAACAGCACACCGCCGCAGAGCTGTGGCAGGGGATAAGAGACCAGACTGAGCTGTGGCTCTCGCCACTCAACCTACAACCAGGCATGGTTGTATCTGATAATGGCCGTAACTTGGTGGCGGCTTTGGAGCTTGGCAAGCTCACACACATCCGATGCCTAGCCCACGTGTTCAACTTAGTGTTTCAGCGGTTTCTCATAACCTACCCAAATTTGCCTGAGCTAATGGTGAAGGTGCGTCACGTGTGTGTCCATTTCCGCAAGTCATCGACAGCTTTTGCCGGTCTGTCAACACTGCAGTAGCGCTTACAATTGCCAGCTCACCGACTGTTGTGCGACGAGAGCACGCGCTGGAACTTAACGTTCCACATGTTGGCCAGGCTTTGTGAGCAGCAGAGGGCAGTAGTGGAATACCAGCTGCAACATGGTCGTCGCCTTTCCAGTCAGCTTCTGCTCTTCACAAGCGAGGAGTGGGCATGGATGTCTGACCTCTGTGAGGTTTTAAGAAACTTTGAGGAATCAACACAGGTGCTGAGCGGCGATAACGCTATTATCAGCGTCACCATCCCAGTTCTGTGACTATTGAAACGACATTACATACGGTGATAGCCAGACCACCCTTAGTTCGTCTTCTCAGCGCAAATTGGATGATGAGGAGGAGGAGGAGGAGCAGGAGACAATTGCCTCCGCTACAGAGGGTAGTACGATCCATTCCATATGTTCAGTGTTGATGGGCAGAAGAGGAGGAAGAGGATGAGGAGATGAAGTCTTGCCTGTTGGGACTCTGGCACACATGGCTGACTTTATGTTAGGCTGCCTTTCCCGTGAATCATGCGTTTTACCGATTACTGGTTGTTCACCCTTCTCGACCCCCGCTACAAAGAGAACTTCTCATCTCTCATTCCTCTGGTCGAGAGGAGCAAAGTGGTGCAATATCAGAAGGTCCTTGTGGAAAAATTGCTCCAAAAATTTTCATCTGACAACGCTGGTGGCAGAGTACGTAGTTCCTTGGGCAACCGAGGAGGGGAGAATAGGGGAACACACAGCAGTTCTTAAAGAGTCAGGGCAACACTCTCCAAAGTCTAGGACAGTTTCATGACACCCCGCCAGCACCCTCACCCTGATGCACGGCCTAGTGTCACAAGGAGGGAAACATTTTGGAAGATGGTGAAGAAGTATGTAGCAGTCGGTGTCAGCATCCTCAATGATCCCTCTGTGCCTTAGAACTACTGGGTGTCCAAGCTGGACACGTGGCACAAACTGGCGCTCTACGCCTTGGAGGTGCTGGCCTGCCCTGCCACCAGCATTTTGTCAGAGCGGGTATTTAGTGCTGCTGGGGGCATAATAACTGATAAGCGCTTCCGCCTGTCAACTAAAAATGCTGACAGGTTGACTCTTATAAAAATGAACAAGGCCTGGATTGCCACTGACTTCTCTACTCCACCAGACAAAAGCGGCTGAACATACAGTTAAAGGCACTTTAAATGTGTTTTTATAATGTACTGAATACACTGTATTCCCATGCACCTCTTCCACCACAAAAAGGTATATGGTTCAATCTTCCTATTCTCCTCCTCCTCCTCCTCCTCCTCCTCGCTCCTAATGTTGTAGAGGGTCATCTCACCTGCAGGCCCTCGCATATAATGTTTTAGAGGGTCAGCTCACCAGCAGGCCCTCACCTACAATCTTTTAGAGGGTCAGCTCACCTGCAGGCCCTCGCATTATATGTTCTAGAGGGTCAGCTCACCAGCAGGCCCTCACCTACAATCTTTTAGAGGGTCAGCTCACCTGCAGGCCCTCGCATTATATGTTCTAGAGGGTCAGCTCACCAGCAGGCCCTCACCTACAATCTTTTAGTGAGTCAGCTCACCCGCAGGCCCTCACATATAATGTTTTAGAGGGTCATCTCACCAGCAGGCCCTCACCTACAATTTTTTAGAGGGTCAGCCCAGCTCACCAGCAGGCCCTCGTCTAAAATCTTTTAGAGGGTCAGCTCACCAGTGGGCCCTCGTATAAAATGTTTTAGAGGGTCAGCTCACCAGCAGCCTCTCACTTACAATCTTTTAGAGGGTCAGCTCACCTGCAGGCTCTCACATGTAATGTTTTTGAAGGTCAGCTCACCGGTAGGCCCTCAACCATAAGGTTTTACAGGGTCAGCTCACTTGCAGGCCCTCGCATATAATGTTTTTGAGGGTCAGCTCACCAGTAGGCCCTCAACCATAATGTTTTACAGGGTCGGCTCATCTGCAGGCCCTCACCTACAATATTTTAGAGGGTCAGCTCACCAGCAGGCCCTCGCATATAATGTTTTTGAGGGTCAGCTCCCCAGCAGGCCCCTTCAACCATAATGTTTTACAGGGTCAGCTCACCAGCAGGCCCTCGCCCATAATTTTTTCAATGGTTAGCTAAGCAGCAGGCACTCATCCATAATTTTTTTTAATGGTCAGCTCAGCAGCAGGCACTAGCCCATAATTTTTTCGATGCTTAGATCAGCAGCAGGTACTCGCCCCTAATGTTTTAGAGAGTCAGCTATGCAGCAGACCCTCACCCCTAATGTTTTAGATGGTTAGCTCAGCAGCAGGCCCTCGCCCGTAATGTTTTAGACAGTCATCAGCAGGCCCTTGCTCCTAATGTTTTTGAGGGTCACCAGTAGGCTATCAATCATAATTTTTCAAGGGTGTATGATGCACTACTTTATGTGTAATAAAGGGTGTATTGGAGTGCCAGTTCCTTGTAATTTTTGGAAGCCCTTTCACTTAGTGCATAGGCTTTATGAGTGTAGCAGTCCCACTACCTGAACAAATATACCACAATGTGAATGAGGCCCTCCATTATGTGATATACAGGTTGTATCAGAGTGCCTCTTCCTTGTAATTTTTGGCAGCACTTGCACTTTATATACAAGTAACTATACAGGAAAGAATGTTTCCTAGCAATTTTTCCTCTAAAATCGATTTTATCTTCGGTTTTGTGCGTATTATTGTCAGTCTGTAAAAGTGGCGTACTACTCGGACAATATCGTTCCCAGTAGCGACCAAGATATATCCAGACATCCTCCCCATGCTGTTCCCAAACTATTTCGGTGGTGTTTCCATAAATTTCTGACTTTTTCCTATGAACTAGACACCCTCCCCTCTTCAGAGCAGGGGGTGCCTGGTTTAATGCTCGGGGTCTCCCATTGACTTCCATTGTGCTCGGGTGCTTGGTAGAGCACCCAAGCATCCCGAGTTGTTCGACCCGAACAGCCGAGTACTATGGTGCTTGATCAACACTACCTATGGGCCATTCTAAAGACAATTCTCCTGAGGTTTGCAAATCTCACTTATCAGCAGCACATCAGTCTGTGAGATACTTTGCTATATTTTTCAGTTATGTAAAATATAAAAGCAGGACAATTTTTAAAATCTC
The DNA here is from genome assembly GCF_905171765.1 of Bufo bufo. Taxonomy (NCBI): domain Eukaryota; kingdom Metazoa; phylum Chordata; class Amphibia; order Anura; family Bufonidae; genus Bufo; species Bufo bufo. The sequence goes on along the minus strand of NC_053397.1, from coordinate 187,467,736 downwards.
CACATGAGATGGGAATTCAAACATTTTCCATGACAACTGTATTTAGATATTGGTAGCCGTGCATATTGGGAGTATCCAAGGTCTAATTCTGTATAGAAATGTCTCAGAGACAATAATAATACTGACTGGATATTAGGACATGCCAAATCGTGCCAAATGTTTTTTTTTTGCATGGAATTATGTATTTAAAGTATATGGCAGAGCAAGGTTTTAATTTCATTTTTTTCTTTTTTTTTTTATAAATAAATCTTTATTACAACTTTCCAATTCGTACAAAGTTTTCCACAAATCTTATTCTTACATAGTTACATGGTAATTGCATTATAGGTATTTCCCCACCTCCCCACCTATTATATGTCGGTTGCCACCAAAGGAAAAAAAAAAATAACACTAAACTAATATTGCCGTCCTCCCTCCATTGTCCCCTCTCCCCCACCAACCCTCAGTTTTCATTTATTTAGCCACCTCCGCCACATCCTGGCAAATCTGTGTTTTTTCTTCAACCCGGTCAAGCAAAACTCCTCACTGGCTAGCGACATCCTTGTGCGGTTCTCCCATTCTTTAACTGTAGGGGCCTCATTTCCCCCCCCCCCCCCCCCCAAGTGCCCAACTATACATTTCCTAGCTTGGAACAATAATTTGGTTGCAATTTCCCTATGTTGAGAACCTTCCACCCCATCCAGCACCCCTAAGATGCATTCCTCAAAATGTCTGGGCATTGTAAACTGATGGTATTCCTCAATTTTTTCAATTATCTTTGCCCAGTCATTTTGGATTTTTATACATGTCCATAATATATGTATATCGTCTGCCCCTATCTCTCTGCCCTTTTGGCAAGTAAAGACTTTAGTACTATAGTACTTCATTAGCTTTTTAGGAGAGTAATAGAGACGATATATTAAATTGGATTATTCTATGAGAGAAATTCCTTGAAACCTTAGTCTTTGCCTGTATAGCTGAATCCCAAAAGTCTTCCCGCACAGGTTCCAAAGTGCCCTGCCATTTATGGATCAGGTTATCAACTGCTCTACTATCGTTCTTCTTTTGGTGCGATAACCATTGGTATATTCTTGAGATCAGTTTCTTGCCAGGTCTTAACTCAGTAATATTCTCCAGGGGCTGTGGCAAGTGGCTATTTGTGTGCCTTTCCCTATAGTTTTATACAATGCATGTTGTAGTTGTAAGTAGTAAAACCTCAACCCTACATTATTCAGTTGGTACTTCCTTTCCAGCTCTCCATAGGGTACCACGTCCCCCTCCTCCCATACCTGTCCCAGTTTGTATATTCCATATTTCCACCAGATCTTCTGATCAAGTGACTCTAATTCTGTGAGGCTAATATTGTCCCATAGTATGGTGGCTGCATAAAGCCCAGTTTGGGACCATAGTTCTTTTACCATCTCCCAACTCTTGGCCATTAACAGGATCAGAGATCTATATTTTCCTCCCTGTTGGGCCAGAACACCCGTTTCCATAACTTGAAAGATGTTACATTTCTCCAGTCTTTTATTTGTCCCTGCTATTAAATTTTTGTAGCTTTGCACATTACTCCATATTATCATATTTTTTATAATCCCTGCCCTAAAATAGAGTTCCAAATCTGGTACTAACAGTCCGCCCTCCCTCTCCTGAATATTCAGTATCTGTGCCTTTATCCTCGTTTTTTTTCCTCGCCATATTAAATCAGTCAATAAGCTAACTATTATTTTAAAGTGTTTTTTGGGGATTATCACTGGTGTATTCCACAAGATATAGTTCAAGGCGGGTAGTACGCACATCTTAACCAGTGCAATACGACCTCTATTTTCTTCTTAATTTACTGGATTTTCGGAGTAACATTTAATCTGACATAGTCATTGGGGTCCGGGGTGATCTGAATTCCCAAATATTTAACGGGTTCGTTCATCGTCCTAATTTCCAACTGCCCCGGTCAAAAAGTGTTCAGAGGGTCAATCGGGATACATGCCGATTTAAACCAGTTTATACTGAGTCCCGCATGTTTACCGAATTGCTCAAATACCTGAAATATCCAAGTTAGAGACCCATGTGAACCCACAAATAACTTGACATCGTCCGCATACAAGGCAATTTTTTCCTCGTGGGTAAGTTATCTGAACCCCTCAATTCCCGGATCCTGTCTGATCATGTCTGCAAGGGGTTCAATAGCTATAGCAAAAGAGCAGAGGGGAGAGGGGGCATCCCTGTCTAACTCCTCTGCCAATTGGTATGCCATCTGAGTGTTCTCCATTTACTATCAGCCTTGCAGAAATTTCCGTATACAGTAGTTTTACCCATGTAACAAAGCAATCCCCAAATCCCATTTTCTTCATTGTGTTAAACAGGAAGGGCCATTCTATCGTGTCGAAAGCCTTTGAGGCGTCTATAGTTACAATCAACCGTTCCCCGCAATTTGTGGGTTCAAACTGGGTATTCACAAAATATCTCATGATATTCTCCGTTGTGGTTTTACCCAACATGAATCCCGACTGATCCTCATGAACAAGCACCAGGATGACTCTCCTAAGTCTACTTGCCAAAGTCTTAGCTAATATTTTATTATCTGTGGTAATCAGTGAGATAGGGCGATACGAATCCAACAGGGCAGGGTCCTTACCTGGCTTTAGGATAAGTGTGATCAAGGCTTCCCGCTAGAGTCTGGCAGTTTTCCCACCTGCTTCGCTGACTCACAAACTGTAAGCAGTTTCAGGATTAGTATTTCTTTGTATTGCACGTACACCTCAAACGGGATGCCATCCATGCCTGGAGCCTTGTTCTTTGTTCTCCCATTTAGCATCTCATACACTTCTAACAGGGTCAAGGGAGCTTCCAGGGACTTGGATTGATCTATTGTTAACCTCGAAATAGTGATTTCATTTAAAAACTGTTGTATTTGCTCTGAATTTTTGTTTATCTTACTTCTATATATATCGGCAAAATATTTTTGGAGTAGCTCTATTTTGGCTGTTTGCTCAGTATTTTTGTGTCCCGTTTCATCCATTATACAATGGATATACTTATTCTTTTTTGTTTGGGTCGCTACCAAGGCCGCTAATTTTTTACCAGGGATATGTGCATGGATATAATTATCCCTTACGTAATTTTCTTTTTGTTGTTCTGCCAGTAGGAACAATTCATCCTTTAGTTCCGAGGCCTTCTCTATCCAGGAAGTATATTTTGATCTATGGGATTTGCAATATAATTTTTTTCATTTTTTTCTGCCTCGCCTTCTAGTGTTGTTATTTTCTCCCTTATTCCTTTCTTATAACTGTGCTATAACTGTATACTTTGTAATAATCCCTCTAATAAAGGCCTTGGCAGCCTCCCATATTATATTAACTGTCGTTGATCCATCATTCATCTAAAAAACTCTCTTATCTCTCGCAAGATCTTATCGTGTGTATCCATCATATTTATCCATCCTATACTTATGTTCATCCCTCTTTTTTTTATTTTTTGTGTTTTAATATTTATATTAATTGGATTGTGGTCCGAAACTCCCCATTGCCCATATTTCACCCCTACAATTTCCAGTGAGCTTTTCTCATTTGTGAAAACTAAATCTATTCGTGATAGAGTCTTGTGAGTCTTTGAAAAACACGAATATTTCCGTGAATTAGGGTGCATAACCCTCCAAATGTCAATCCATCCCATCTCTTTAGTGATATTTTCTCATTTGGATCCCATACAGGGATCTTGATTATTCCCCAATTTACATCTATCTATTCTTGCATCCATAACATTATTGAAATCTCTAACCACCAACAGTAATTTATCCCCTGCCTTAAGTATTATATCATACATTTTTAATAGGACGTCAATTTTAAAGGGTGGGGGTATATACACACTTACTATTAACCACACCCTACCTTCCAGTATACAGTCCAACAGGACGTAACAGCCTTCCCTATCTGTAGTTACTTTCACTATTTTTATATCTATGTCCCGATATATTAATATGCTTACTCCTCTCGCGTATGCTGAATACACTGAGTGAAAAGCATATCCCATCCCTGGTCTCCTTCGTCAGGTGTGTTTCCTGCAGACAAACTATTGCGGGGAGAGATCTATGTATTATATCAAAAACCGCAACTCTCTTGGAGCCCCTACTCAGCCCCCTAATATTCCATGAGATGATTCTCATGTTTTTTTGTTGATAGTCCTATCCATTCCCGGAGTATGGAGGACCCCCAATATTGTAAAAGGGTCAGGAATACTGAGACAGGAGAGGGAGGAGGATGGCATCATGGGGATAGAGGGAGGGGACAACGGAATTCGAAAGAGAGGAGGATAAAAAAAAAAAAGGGGGGGCAACCGACAAACCTCACCCATCCCTCACAAATGATCCAGGAAACCTTGGTCCTGGTTCTCTAAACTAGCATCCCCCTTACGGCACCCCGTACAACCCAGCCCGCCGCTCAGCCTTTTATCATTTCCTTAATCCATTCTCCCGCCGCCTCTGCTGTCTCAAAAAAACACGATTTACTTTCCCATTCAATTCTCAGCTTAGCCGGGAATATCATTGAGTATTTAACGTTCTTTGACCGCAGTATTTTTTTCACATCCATAAACCGGCTTCTTTCATTTACCGTTTCTTTTGCATAATCAGGAAATATCATAACTGTTGAACCCGCATAGTCCAGCCTCTCTTTCCTTCTCGCGCTGCGCAATATCTCCTCCCTGTCCGTGACCGAAAGCAGATTCAAAATCATTACCCTCGGTCTAGTACCTGGGTGAGGCACCTTTGCCGGCACTCTATGAGCGCTCTCCACAAAGTTTTTATATTCAGACATCCTGACCCAATTGTTCCCTCAACCATACTACGAGGGTCTTGCCCCTCTGCTCCCTCTGGGATCCCCAGGCATCTCAAAGTTGACCTCCTGGCCCTATTATCCAGCTGTATTAATTTGTATTTTATTTCCTTATTTTCTACCATTAACATGTTTTTCTCTTTAACCACTGTCTGCACTATGTCCTCCACTTCTGATGTTCTTTTTTCTACTTCTATCAGTCTATCCTTATAATTTTGTAGATCCGCCCTGAGGAGTCCAACCGATTCCCTTATATTTCCGGTCTGGAGAGAGATGTCCCGTATCGCATTTTTTTATCTCCTGAAATACAAACCGGATTCCAAAAAAGTTGGGACACTATACAAATCGTGAATAAAAACTGAATGCAATGATGTAAAGGTGCCAACTCCGAATATTTTATTCAGAATAGAACATAAATCACGGAACAAAAGTTTAAACTGAGAAAATGTACCATTTTAAGGGAAAAATATGTTGAATCAGAATTTCATGGTGTCAACAAATCCCAAAAAAGTTGGGACAAGGCCATTTTCACCACTGTGTGGCATCTCTCCTTCTTCTTACAACACTCAACAGACGTCTGGGGACCAAGGAGACCAGTTTCTCAAGTTTAGAAATAGAAATGCTCTCCCATTCTTGTCTAATACAGGCCTCTAACTGTTCAATCGTCTTGGGCCTTCTTTGTTGCACCTTCCTCTTTATGATGCGCCAAATGTTCTCTATAGGTGAAAGATCTGGACTGCAGACTGGCCATTTCAGTACCCGGATCCTTCTTCTACGCAGCCATGATGTTGTGATTGATGCAGAATGTGGTCTGGCATTATCTTGTTGAAAAATGCAGGGTCTTCCCTGAAAGAGATGACGTCTGGATGGGAGCATATGTTGTTCTAGAACCTGAATATATTTTTCTGCATTGATGGTGCCTTTCCAGACATGCAAGCTGCCCATGCCACACGCACTCATGCAACCCCATACAATCAGAGATGCAGGCTTCTGAACTGAGCGTTGATAACAACTTGGGTTGTCCTTGTCCTCTTTGGTCCGGATGACATGGCGTCCCAGATTTCCAAAAAGAACTTCGAATCGTGACTCGTCTGACCACAGAACAGTCTTCCATTTTGCCACACTCCATTTTAAATGATCCCGGGCCCAGTGAAAACGCCTGAGCTTGTGGATCTTGCTTAGAAATGGCTTCTTCTTTGCACTGTAGAGTTTCAGCTGGCAACGGCGGATGGCACGGTGGATTGTGTTCACTGATAATGGTTTCTGGAAGTATTCCTGAGCCCATTCTGTGATTTCCTTTACAGTAGCATTCCTGTTTGTGGTGCAGTGTCGTTTAAGGGCCCGGAGATCACGGGCATCCAGTATGGTTTTACGGCCTTGACCCTTACGCACAGAGATTGTTCCAGATTCTCTGAATCTTCGGATGATGTTATGCACAGTTGATGATGATAGATGCAAAGTCTTTGCAATTTTTCGCTGGGTAACACCTTTCTGATATTGCTCCACTATCTTTCTGCGCAACATTGTGGGAATTGGTGATCTTCTACCCATCTTGGCTTCTGAGAGACACTGCCACTCTGAGAAGCTCTTTTTATACCCAATCATGTTGCCAATTGACCTAATTAGTGTTAATTGGTCTTCCAGCTCTTCGTTATGCTCAAATTTACTTTTTCCAGCCTCTTATTGCTATTTGTCCCAACTTTTTTGGGATTTGTTGACACCGTGAAATTTTGAATCAACGTATTTTTCCTTTGAAATGATACATTTACTCGGATTAAACGTTTGATCTGTTATCTACGTTCTATTACAAATAAAATATTGACATTTGCCATCTCCACATCATTGCATTCAGTTTTTATTCACAATTTGTTTAGTGTCCCAACTTTTTTGGAATCCGGTTTGTATATCTTGCAGGCTAGGGGCCTGTTCCAAAACGGCTCTTTTTCTTTCGGCCTCATCAGACTCACCACCACCTCTCTCCCCAGATCGGGAACTGTCCCCTCCCAGCACCGACTCAGAGTTCCCCTCCAAGATTGATTCCCCCTCCTGGTCCAATCGCCCGTCCTCTTTTTTTTTCTTTGCAGGGCTATGTCCGCACATGCTAGTCAGGAGCAACTGTTTGGATTCCTCGTTTCTTTTAGGCACTGGGGAAACCGTAGTATTCAACTCCAGTTGGCCCTTTGCCTTTTTCCCTGTACCCTGTCTCGCCATTATCCCACTGCGCCCCTAACCACCTTTTCCTCCTCCCCAGACTAGCCCAAATAGTCTATCAGTATAGAACCACAGGGGGGGACAGTTCACATAAGACAGTATATCTATCACATACGCATGAAACAACAATTTTCTTATATTCACAATTAGTTGTAAAGTAGCAGTCTGTCTTTACTATTAGTAGTGCAGTAGCGGTTAGTTAGAAGGTCTATGGGTAGTTTCGTCGACGGTTAGAAAAGCAATAACACAGTCGCCTATGCTAAAATTAGCAATTTTTCTTATATCCACAAACAATTATGCATTAGCTGTCTAACTGGCTATCTATGGTTGTTAGAAAAAACAATACAGTTAATTGACCAGGAGTTCAGTAATTAGTAACAACAGCAATTTTAAGTTGTTAGTTCATAGATATTAGAAACAGTCTCTTGATTATTTGTGTTATTAGAATTAGTTTCTGTTTACTCACAGTCACTAGTCGTCATATTTCCTTATGTGAGTGAATTACCCGAAAGGTGCTTGCATGCTATACTGATCTCGGATTCCACACCATCTCCGCCATGGACAATTAGATCTCGGGGGCAAACTAGCAATATCTCCTTTATAGCAACCGGCTAGTGAAATTGGAATTCAAGCCACTCCGGCATTTTTAATGCCTGCAGATAAGAACTTTTCTACTAGGAGTGCTGTTGATGGTACAAACAATCCCTGTTCCAATCCATCATTGTGTTCTTCCCAGCCAGACGGCCTCTGGACCCGCTGCCCGCCCTCTATTAATCTTCATGGCCCAATTCTTGGCCTCCGTCGTGGTCTAGCACCCGGATGCTGGCTTGAGTTTGGGGGGGCGCACAGATTCCACCAGTATTGTTATTGGTTAGAGCCTGTTGTTCTCACCCCCTATGTCCCTCCAACCCACACTCCCCACTCCCTAGCTTTTTTGAGTCCAGTTTAGGTTTACACAATTCCAATGCGGATATGTCGGGGTGACCAGGTCGCACCACCCTGCCCAGAGTTCCAGGGGGGAGAAGGGGATGACCCTCCAACCAACCCCCCACTTTCACAACGGCATCCTATACATTTACCAGGATGGACCAGTGGGGTGTTAGCCTTCCGGCAGCAGGAGCTCAGCATAGAGCAATTGATAGACGGCCAGCAGGAAGAGAACTGGGCAGCGGGGCAAGCGGTATCCAGGCGACTTCAGGCGCCATCAGCTGACTTCATAGCCGACGCCATTGCAGGAGCGGGTGTAGAGCAGATTCCAGGAGCCAGAGTGGAGCAGAGTGGAGAGCAGAGTGGAGCAGGAGCAAGGAGCTAGGGTAAAGCCGGTTCCCAACGGCATTCCTGGCAGCCTCAAGGCAGAAATCGCGGCGGCATCTGAGCTTCAATCAGAGCGGGATCGCATCGGGCAGGGAGCACGGACGCCGAAGGGGCGTGCGCACTTCATCAGCGTGCGTCCGCACGCATGCTCCTCCCAGCCGTGATCAGCATCAAGTAATTTAATTTTTTTCTACATTCATTGTGCATATTATTTGCTCACCTGTTATATTGGTGAGTATATTTTGGTGCCATTGCTAATCACAGGAGTATAGTGTGACCCCTGCGTTTACATAACATACAATGATAACATTGTGCTAACTTCAGCCACCACTTGATGGAGCTCCGGAGTATACTGCATACAGTTTGTACATTGAACTCAGGTCTAAAACAGTATACAGTAAATCCATAAATTCCACCTAGTGGTGGCAGTTGGCAGCTATAATTATATCATGTAATGCCATGACTATCCAAGAGGTTTGAAGAGTAATGGTACTGTAGGAAATTATGTGGTTTGAAACACAGTCAGGCATTTAGTTGGCCGCTATGGTTAACAGAAACTAGGGAAGCACAGGTATTCACTCTAAACCTCACTAGGAGGGTTGGATTTGGATGCTGCAAAGCTGCAGGTTATGTTTATAGAGTAGACAATGACTGGTGGAGCTAACCAGTGTCAATGGAAACAGACAATCCACAGGTAAATGCTGGATAATCAGAGAGGAACATCAGAGCCAGGGGTGATCCAAAACTTAAGTTAGGGTCAAAGCCAGGTCTAATAACCAGGAAGGGCTTCAAGCATTAGAGTGGAAAGCAAATAGCAAGTCAGACGCTTCAGGGAAAAATCCAGGTCAAAATGGCAGAGAGTAATTCACAGGAATAGTGGAAGATGAACCAACAATCAAGCAGACCAGAAAGAAGAGTCAATAGTGGCCACTGGCTGAACAGTAGAGCAGAACAAAGCTCTCCGATGCACCCACCCGATTGTTGATTGTAATGTCTTCCCTCAGGCTGTTTTATCAAGCCTCCTGAGAATTGATCACCCAGTCATACTGTCAGTGCCACCACAATGTCCGAAGCAGTGGGTGGAGATGGACATAAATCTCTGTATCCGAAAAATTGAGACATGACTGGTATATTACAAAAAGAATCAGTATAGAATGTTGGACCTACAGTGAAAACCACATAGTATTAAAGTGTGCATTTATGTTGCTTATCAATCAAATAAGTTGGCCCCTTAAATCAGGTTCCCCTAGGACAATCAGTTCTTTTACTGCACTAGCAAGGCTTAAAGGGGTGAACCCGGACATATCCCCATTATCACCCAGACAGCCCCCCTAACTTGAGCATCAAAGCAGTTCATGCTCCGATGCTCTCCTTTGCCCTGCGTTGAATTGCGCAGGACAAAGGCATTTTCTGGAGTTCAGGTGACATACCAGGCTCTCCTTAGGGCTGCCAGGCGGAGGCTTCCGCCCAGCAGTGAGCCCGGTGACGTCACTGGCACTGATAGGCATGCTTTAGCGCTGCCCTAGCCTTTAAAATGGCTAGGGCAGCGCTAAAGCCTGCCCATCAGAGCTGGTGACGTCACCCGAAACACTGCTAGGCAGTGTGTTATTGTAAATAAAATAGCCCTTGCCCTGCGCTATCCAGTATGTCCTGGTTCAGCTCTGAACCCAGACAACCCCTTTAATACATTAAAGAACTGCAGGAAATTTTGTAAAAACCAAGAACACGATGGATGGACATTGATTTCTCAAGACTCACCCACAATTAGCTTCTACAGGGAAAACTCAGTTCTAGGAGTACTCGAAGGGTTAGACCCTTATTAAAGTAAATACTGAAGATCTTGCAATTTCTTAACATATTTGTCAATTACTATCCTAATTTCAGCATTTGCCTATGCTTCTTACCAGCCGCGCTCCTTGTCCTATTAAAGCATAGCATGCTGCTCTTGAGAAGCTGACGCAGTTAGCTCCAGACACACACTGTGATAAGGGGCTAACACATGTATAAACCTACTCCACAACCTACACGCACACAATGAACTGTCTAGGCTTGCATCTCAACACAACAGGATCTCAAACAATACAAAATATATCACACCAGAAATAATGTATTTGCGCTATTCTTTCTGTGCTTGATTGCTGAGATGAATATATATTTATTTACAAATGTAAGCTTTCTCTTTACCTCAAATGATGGAGTTCCATTATTTAAAAATACCTGGCTATTATGTAACACTGAAAAACCAAAGTAAGGGTGGGTTCACACTAGCATTAGGGATTCCGTTATGGCTTTCCATTATAACATGGTTATAACGGAAAATAACGGAATGCCCAGACAGAATGCAAAACGGAAGCCTTTAAAAAGCATTCCATTTGCTTTCCGTCCTAATAGAAGTCTATGGGAAAGCACAACGGATCCGTCCGGGTCCCGTCATGCAAGACGGAAAACAAAGTTGTATCGACAGGGCTTTGTTTTCCATCTTGCATAACAGGACCCATAAAGGCTTCCGTTTTGCATTCCGTCATAATAGAAGTCTATGGGCAGCATAACGGATCCGTCCTTCCGTCTTATAGATTCCATTATTTTCCGTTATAAAAAGCCATAACGGAATCCCTAACGCTAAGGGCTCGTTCACACGACCGTATGTCTTTTTCAGTGTTTTGCGGGCCTTTTTCCCAGATCCGTTTTTCTGGTTTTATTTCAGTAGTGTTTCCGGTTCCGTTCCGTTTTTCCATTCCGTCTTTCCGTATGGTATATACAGTATACAGTAATTACATAGAAAAAATTGGGCTGGGCATAACATTTTCAATAGATGGTTCAGCAAAAACTGAACGGATACGGAAGACATATAAAGTATATTCCGTATGTGGTCTGTTTTTTTTTGCGGACCCATTGACTTGAGGGTATGCTTCAACTTATTCAAAAATACTCTACAAAAGATGGCCATTTAATGCTTTGTCTGCCCTTACATTGGTTGCCACTGATCATTCTGGGATAAGTGCAGCACACATTTTTATAAATCTGGCCCACTATTATATATTATAAAGGGCTATAGGGGAAGCGAATAGAAGGGTGTATCGTTTATGAAATGTGGTTCAACAGGTGCATGGTAGTAGCATGACGCAACCTCTCCTATTCACATTCTAGTATCGATTGTTGGAGGCTATATTAAAGGGATTGTCCAAGATTTTGATATTTATTGGGATAGGTCATCAATATCAGATCGTGGGGATCCGACTTACGGCACTTCCAATCAGCTGTTTGAAGATGCTGCAGTGTTCCAGTGTGCGCTGCGGCCAATTCCAAGGTCAATGACGTCACATTTATCAGTCACATGACCTAGGCTCAGCTCAATCCCATGAAAGTGAATGGGGCTCAGCCGCAACACCAAGCACCCCCACTATCCATTGGACAGCACTGTGCTTGGTAAGATGTAAGGAGGCCAAATCAAACAGCTGATCTGCAGGGGTGCCAGGTGTTGGAACCCCATTGATCTGATGATAGGTTATCAATAGCAAAATTTTGGAAACACCCCACCTTTTTTTTTTAAAGAAAAATTAATTTCACAAAACAGTAAGACCATACATCATCCAAAGGACAAAAGGGTAAAAACATACAAAAGGCACATGGTCAATGGACACACACATAACCTTGAAACGTTACAAAATAGCAAATGTAAAAGCGCCGACTAAAAGGTGTAAACCTGCAACTTAAGGTCACTTCAACATAGCGTCCCTCCATCGAATAGTCTCACGCATTTTTAACATCAAAAGAAGTAAAGAACTTGAAAAAGGGACCTTAATTTGGAGAAAGAAAATAGACAAGGGAAGGAGGAAGGTTACATAAGGGAAGGAAAAAACAAGGCGTCCACCAGGAAGAATAAAAGAGAAAGAAAAGAAGAAAAATAAAAACATTCCAAAGAACACCTGAGAGGACAAGAACCCGAAATTAGTGGCAGGACTAACTGACCATGGGCCCCAAACTTTATCAAACGTGTCAGGGCATCCACATGACAAATGGGTAAGGCCAAGTTCACACTTGATTTATTTGGTCAGTTATTTCTATCAGTTATTATAATCCAAAACCAGGTGTGGGTCCAAAACACAGAACAGGTGCTGGTTTAAAAAACGTCAAATTTTTTTTTTAATGCCACAACCCCTTTGAAATGTTCAATAACCCTGTGAATATCTGCTTACAATGATTTTCCTGTAGTATCGTTTTAAACGTGTTTAGACTTACCCAGATAGAACACCAAGGACTAGATTGAGGACAAAGAAAGACCCAATAATAATTAGAGGAATAAAGTACAGCCAGTTCCAGGTGGGTCCTAAGGCATCATTGGTCTACAAAGGAAGAAGAGATGATAAAATGAGTCAATATCAGCAAACAGCTTGGGGGACGAGTTGGTCGATTGAATCTATAGGTTGTACTTGAAAATGACACCACCTGTATTTTTAATACCTCCCATTACTATTCATTCAAAAAGTCTTCAGACCCTTTCACATTTTGTTATATTGCAGCCTTGTGTTAAATACAAAAAAAAATAAAAAATGTTTTCCCCGATCATTCTGCATTCAGTGCCGCATAATACAACTCTATGAATGTCCTTGAGTGGCCGAGCCAAAGCCCTAACTTAAACCGAATTGACAATCTCTGGAGAGACCTGAAAATGACTGTCCACTGATGGTCCCCATCCAACCTGACAGAGCATGAGAGAATCTGCAGAAAATAATGGCAAAAAAATGCAAAGTACGGTAAATTTGTGGCATCATATCGAAGATGTCAATGCAAGATTAAGGTTTTTCCTGTACCATAAATTAGAAAAGTTTTCTAACATTTTGCTATTACGTTCTCATTATGTGCTTTTGACTGTAAAATGATGGCCGCAACATAAAATGTGAAAAAAGTGAAAGGATCTGAAGACTTTCCGAATGCATTGTATACAGTATATCCAAAATGTATTGTTAAAAAATGGCAAAATTAACATGTCAAAATAGCATTATTGCTAAAAATAAAAAAATAATAACACGTTCATAACATCACAAGTTCATTCCTTAGTGTTAGGCCTCATGCAGATAACGTCTATGGCCCTATACTGTACCACTGTATGCTTCTAATTTTATATAGAGGCATATATAGTTTTTTTTTTTATGGATATACTGTACATGGCTACATTACAAAAATTTGTGTTACCCATCACAGTGTCAAGGAGCCACTCTTCCCTAGAATCATTATTTATTGGAAAAAAGACGGCACCTCGACTGATCCACCATATCTGTACAAAGATTAGTAATAGACCTGTAGACATTGCATGTGTCACAGTATAGGTTCTATAAATATAGTTTTGCTGTTTAAGGTTTCTGGTGTCCATGTTTTTTGCTCTCAGAGATGAAAAGCCAGAGGTATATGGTAGGAGCTTTCTACCTTCTCCCAATTAAGAACACTAAAATGCTCGACCAAGTGTGAATGTGTATTGGGTGGAGGTGGTCAGGTACAAGAGCTGTGGTCCAAATGAGCATTTACCCGATGACTAAAGTGTAAGGTCAGCTTTCATTTCACAATATATTAGATTCTAGTTTAGAAAAAGTTGACCGCTTCCTTGCTTTTTAAAGTTTCAAGAGTCCTCTTTGGGTGCCTGCTTGGGTCATTTAAAGGAGTTGTCTGAGATTTTGCAATTGATGATATATCTTCAGGATGATTTTCGACTCCTGGTACTCCTGTGGATTACCTTGTTGAGCACTGTGGTTTCTTCCTAGGCCAGTTGTCCTTAAAGTGTCATGTCTCTTGGGCGCAGTTCAGTCTCACTCAAGTGAATAGGGCTGACCTGCAATACCAGGCACAGCTGCTATTCTATGGATGGCATTGTGCTTTGTAAGCTACAAGGCATGCCGCGGCCTCCTCAAACAGCTGATCAACAGGGGTGACCAGTGTCAGAGCCCCACTGATCTGATATAGATGACCTATCTAGAGGATAGGTCATCAATATCAGAATCTCAGAAAACCCCTTTAACACACCAGGGTCTCACTTCCTTAACTCTGGTCCTATAATCCTCATGTCACGGCCACGGTTTTGGCCGTGACTCCTTGGGAGCCGCATACTGTTGCTCGCGGTTTTGGGTTGTAGTGTCAACCGCAGCTTGAGGCATAAGGTTGTTAGCCTCAAGTGCGGTTGCCGCGGACAACAGCTATGTGTGCGGTTCCCTCAGAGTTGTGTGCGCGTTTGTAAGCACTTTTGTATGTCTGTGTGCACTTTGTTTATGTTTGGTGTGCACTGACATTTTCCCTGCACTGTGGCTGTCCGTGGCAACGTTTGGTGGTATGATGTACATGTGGTGGCAGTGTCCCGGCCTTCGGGCTGACTCCCAGGACACGCTTGCCACCCATGTCGTTGCCTGCGGCAACAGCCACAGTGTGATTGTTGTTTGGACACTTCCCCTTTAAGTTATGTTTTCCCTTCTGTGGTTTTGGAAGGGTTAACTCCCTTTCAGTGTGTGTGAGTCACGGGGTGTGTCTGATTGTTGGGTGTGGCCTCTTGGCCCTATAAAGCCTCAGCCATGCTGGCTGTAGACATCCTCCTGGTTACTTACCAACTGCCAGTGGGGGCCAACCTTCTGGTCATAAGCAAATATATATGTCCTTTGGTGTCTGGAAGATGTGTTTGGTTTTATGTTTCTTTATTGCACCTGTAGTCCTGGGTTCCCGTGTGTTGTGTGTTTGTGTGCTGAGTCCTGAGTCCTGCTGTCTGTGGGCAGTACATCCACATGGGTTCCAGGCTTGGTTGTCTGTGGTAGGTCTCTGCTATGTTTGTGGGTACCTGCCATTGCCATAGGTTGCATTTGTTCCCCCTTGCTTGCAGCTTGGCCAGTGAGACTCCTGTTCCTGCGTATCCAGAAGGAACAGGATATCTTACCCTGACTCCTAGCCCAGGGACCGGTCGGAGGGTAAGTCAGGGCTCCGAGGTTCCTGCGCATGGGTCCTCCTACCTTAAAGGTCGGCCCATGCAGGTAGAAGTTAGGGTCAGGTTAGGGACGCTGTAGGAGGTGACCCGCTCCCTAACTCTGTCGTCCTGGTCAAGCAGCGACCATCTTCCTTCGGCACACGGCTGAGGGTTTCCCCCATCCTCAGCCGTGACACCTCATTGCCCATTTGAAATTTGAATTTGTTGGACCAGAGTGAAAGAATTATAGGCCCTGATATGGTGCATGTACCTAGAAGGTTCAATTGGCTTATTATCAAAGGTTTGTCATCTTAGGAGAGACCAACTGTGTACTGTATGAAGATTTAGTGACAATGCTCCATGGGAAAATATTTGGCAAAGAGGTATATCCTAGAGAAAGAGAACCATCTCGCTAGTGCCACCTATTGAACACCTTTGCATAATATATTCTCAATGCCACTAAGTCTCTGCACACAGCTGGTCTCCGTCAAAGTCAGATTCTGAAACCTATCTCCAAAATGGGCCCTGAAAGTGAAGGAGCAAGCACCATGCATGCGTGATGTGCTCTTTATTCATTTCTATGGGAGTTCCAAAAATAGCTGAGCGAGTGCACTCAGCTATTTTTGGCAGTCCCATAGAGATGAATGGAGGGCGCTTCAACAGCATGGCCACTGCTCCATTCACTTGTATGGGAATGCCAGAGATAGCCCAGCCAGCGCTTGGCTATTTTCAGCAGTCCCATAGTCATTAATGGAGGGCAGTCGCCATCATATGTACGGCTGCTCTCTGCTCACTTTGGGGGTCCAGTTCTGGAGATAGGTCTAATATTGGTGTCATATCCTAGCAATAAGGGCTCGTTCACATGAACTTTTTTTGCGTTCCGTATATATGGGCCGTTTTTTGCATTCCGTATACGGAACTTTTCATTTCAATGGTTCTGCAAAAAAAACTGAATGCACTCCGTATGCATTCTGTTTCTGTATTTCCGTTTTTCCGTTCAAAGATAGAACATGTCCTATTATTGCCCGCAAATCAAGTTCCGTGGCTCCATTCAAGTCAATGGGTCCGCAAAAAAAACGGAACACATACAGAATGTACTCTGTATGTCTTCAGTATTCGTTCCGTTTTTGCGGAACCAACTATTGAAAATCTTGTGCCCAGTCCAATTTTTTCAATGTAATATATATATATATATATATATATATATATACACACTGTATACGAATGGAACCGGAAACACTACTGAAACAAAAAACGGAAAAACAGATCTGTTAAAAACGGCCTGCAAAACACTGCTACATCCAAAGCATCTCACTCAGCCTGACACAATCCTACTCCATGGTCATGAGGGGCAAGCAATGAAACAACTGTCTACAGATGGATATAAGGCCTGGCTATTTTCTCTTGTCATGTTCCAAGGCTTGTTGACTCATCCAATATGGAGCACTAGCAAGATGGCTCTCTCTCTCTTTGCATGTAAAGTTATGTGATATTGGTACAAGTTCTTCAGTTGCGTTACATTTGGATTATAACTCTATTTTTTCCACTTATGATTAAGATGATTATAAAAAAAAAATCTACCAAAATTATTCAATTACATTGTACGGCAGATGTCAATAACAAACATTACAGATGACTAAAAGCCCAGAAATAGGCTGACACAGCGACAAAGCCCACATTATACTAAATACTATTCTAAACAATGTTTGCGATAACATAAAGTTTACATCAACTATTAAAGATAAAAAAAACACAGGCCAAGTCATTGCAGCCATACAATATGAATGCAGCGAGATGATCACATTGACTGGGCACCATGCCCTCACACTCCTCCTCTTCTCCTCTAAGTGCTGACATAGAACGCACAGCCTCCTAATGATGAGCAGCATGGGAGCGCAGCTGCTCGCGGCTTACTGACACTCAGGAGTCTTTGCCAGCACACATTTACAGGCCAATTACATTAATTAACATGGGGAGAAAAAGGGGAGTGGAGATATGGGTGGGTTTGGGAAATAATATGCAATGAATAAGGACATCCAGGAAATAAAAAGTCTGTTCTATGACTCAGGTTCATGTTGGGTGATATGGCACCGGCAGAAGAGACTAAAGTTCTAAACTTGTGATGAGATCATGTAATGTATTAAAGGGGATTTCCAGGATTTTACTTGTGATGGTCTATCCTGGGGATAGGCCATCAGTATCCAACTAGCAGGGGTCCGATACCCCACAGCCCAGCCGATCAGCTGTTTCCGGGTTGTTATGGTGCCAGGAGGCGCCACCAGGACTGATGTGTGTTGTCAATGGAACTGAAGTGAATTGAAGCAGCTCTGCAGTAACTAGCTCCATCCACTAGACGATGGATGGAGCTGTGCAGTTCCACACTAGACGATGGATGGAGCTGTGCAGTTCCACACTAAACGATGGATGGAGCTGTGCAGTTCCACACTAAACGATGGATGGAGCTGTGCAGTTCCACACTAGACGATGGATGGAGCTGTGCAGTTCCACACTAGACGATGGATGGAGCTGTGCAGTTCCACACTAGACGATGGATGGAGCTGTGCAGTTCCACACTAGACGATGGATGGAGCTGTGCAGTTCCACACTAGATGATGGATGGAACTGTGCAGTTCCACACTAGACGATGGATGGAGCTGTGCAGTTCCACACTAGATGATGGATGGAACTGTGTAGTTACAGACTAGACGATGGATGGAGCTGTGCAGTTCCACACTAGACGATGGATGGAACTGTGCAGTTCCACACTAGACGATGGATGGAGCTGTGTAGTTCCACACTAGATGATGGATGGAGCTGTGTAGTTCCACACTAGATGATGGATGGAACTGTGTAGTTACAGACTAGACGATGGATGGAGCTGTGCAGTTCCACACTAGACGATGGATGGAACTGTGCAGTTCCACACTAGACAATGGATGGAGCTGTGTAGCTCTGACACTAGACAATGGATGGAGCTGTATAGCTCTGGCACTAGACAATGGGTGGAACTGTGCAGTTCCACACTAGACAATGGATGGAGCTGTGTAGTTACAGACTAGACAATGGATAGAGCTGTGTAGTTACACACTAGACGATGGATGGAGCTGTGCAGTTACACACTAGACGATGGATGGAGCTGTGCAGTTCCACACTAGACAATGGATGGAGCTGTGCAGTTCCACACTAGACGATGGATGGAACTGTGTAGTTACAAAATAGACAATGGATGGAGCTGTGTAGCTCTGGCACTAGACAATGGATGGAGCTGTTTAGCTCTGGCACTAGACAATGGATGGAGCTGTGTAGCTCTGGCACTAGACAATTGATGGAGCTGTATAGCTCTGGCACTAGACAATGGGTGGAGCTGTGTAGTTACAGACTAGACAATGGATGGAGCTGTGTAGCTCTGGCACTAGACAATTGATGGAGCTGTATAGCTCTGGCACTAGACAATGGGTGGAGCTGTGTAGTTCCACACTAGACGATGGATGGAACTGTGCAGTTCCACACTAGACAATGGATGGAACTGTGTAGTTACAGACTAGACAATAGATGGAGCTGTGTAGTTCCACACTAGACAATGGATGGAGCTGTGTAGTTCCACACTAGACGATGGATGGAGCTGTGCAGTTCCACACTAGACGATGGATGGAGCTGTGTAGCTCTGGCACTAGACAATGGATGGAACTGTGTAGTTACAGACTAGACAATGGATGGAGCTGTGTAGTTACAAAATAGACAATGGATGGAGCTGTGTAGCTCTGGCACTAGACAATGGATGGAGCTGTGTAGCTCTGGCACTAGACAATGGATGGAGCTGTATAGCTCTGGCACTAGACAATGGGTGGAGCTGTGTAGTTACAGAATAGACAATGGATGGAGCTGTGTAGTTACAGACTAGACAATGGATGGAGCTGTGTAGCTCTGGCACTAGACAATTGATGGAGCTGTGTAGTTCCACACTAGACAATGGATGGAGCTGTGTAGTTCCACACTAGACAATGGATGGAGCTGTGTAGTTCCACACTAGACAATGGATGGAGCTGTGTAGCTCTGGCACTAGACAATGGGTGGAGCTGTGTAGTTACAGACTAGACAATGGATAGAGCTGTGTAGTTACAAAATAGACAATGGATGGAGCTGTGTAGTTACATACTAGACAATGGATAGAGCTGTGTAGTTACATACTTGACAATGGATAGAGCTGTGTAGTTACAAAATAGACAATAGATGGAGCTGTGTAGCTCTGGCACTAGACAATGGATGGAGCTGTGTAGTTCCACACTAGACAATGGATGGAGATGTGTAGTTCCACACTAGACAATGGATGGAGATGTGTAGTTCCACACTAGACGATGGATGGAACTGTGTAGTTACAAAATAGACAATGGATGACTAGACAATGGATGGAGCTATGTAGTTGCACACTAGACAATGGATGGAGATGTGTAGTTCCACACTAGACAATGGATGGAGCTGTGCAGTTCCACACTAGACAATGGATGGAGCTGTGTAGTTACAGACTAGACAATGGATAGAGCTGTGTAGTTACACACTAGACGATGGATGGAGCTGTGCAGTTACACACTAGACGATGGATGGAACTGTGTAGTTACAAAATAGACTATGGATGGAGCTGTGTAGCTCTGGCACTAGACAATGGATGGAGCTGTGTAGCTCTGGCACTAGACAATTGATGGAGCTGTATAGCTCTGGCACTAGACAATGGGTGGAGCTGTGTAGTTCCACACTAGACGATGGATGGAACTGTGCAGTTCCACACTAGACAATGGATGGAGCTGTGCAGTTCCACACTAGACAATGGATGGAACTGTGTAGTTACAGACTAGACAATAGATGGAGCTGTGTAGTTCCACACTAGACAATGGATGGAGCTGTGTAGTTCCACACTAGACGATGGATGGAGCTGTGCAGTTCCACACTAGACGATGGATGGAGCTGTGTAGCTCTGGCACTAGACAATGGATGGAACTGTGTAGTTACAGACTAGACAATGGATGGAGCTGTGTAGTTACAAAATAGACAATGGATGGAGCTGTGTAGCTCTGGCACTAGACAATGGATGGAGCTGTGCAGCTCTGGCACTAGACAATGGATGGAGCTGTATAGCTCTGGCACTAGACAATGGGTGGAGCTGTGTAGTTACAGAATAGACAATGGATGGAGCTGTGTAGTTACAGACTAGACAATGGATGGAGCTGTGTAGCTCTGGCACTAGACAATGGATGGAGCTGTGTAGTTCCACACTAGACAATGGATGGAGCTGTGTAGTTCCACACTAGACAATGGATGGAGCTGTGTAGCTCTGGCACTAGACAATGGGTGGAGCTGTGTAGTTACAGACTAGACAATGGATAGAGCTGTGTAGTTACACACTAGACGATGGATGGAGCTGTGCAGTTACACACTAGACGATGGATGGAACTGTGTAGTTACAAAATAGACTATGGATGGAGCTGTGTAGCTCTGGCACTAGACAATGGATGGAGCTGTGTAGCTCTGGCACTAGACAATTGATGGAGCTGTATAGCTCTCGCACTAGACAATGGGTGGAGCTGTGTAGTTCCACACTAGACGATGGATGGAACTGTGCAGTTCCACACTAGACAATGGATGGAGCTGTGCAGTTCCACACTAGACAATGGATGGAACTGTGTAGTTACAGACTAGACAATAGATGGAGCTGTGTAGTTCCACACTAGACAATGGATGGAGCTGTGTAGTTCCACACTAGACGATGGATGGAGCTGTGCAGTTCCACACTAGACGATGGATGGAGCTGTGTAGCTCTGGCACTAGACAATGGATGGAACTGTGTAGTTACAGACTAGACAATGGATGGAGCTGTGTAGTTACAAAATAGACAATGGATGGAGCTGTGTAGCTCTGGCACTAGACAATGGATGGAGCTGTGCAGCTCTGGCACTAGACAATTGATGGAGCTGTATAGCTCTGGCACTAGACAATGGGTGGAGCTGTGTAGTTACAGAATAGACAATGGATGGAGCTGTGTAGTTACAGACTAGACAATGGATGGAGCTGTGTAGCTCTGGCACTAGACAATTGATGGAGCTGTGTAGTTCCACACTAGACAATGGATGGAGCTGTGTAGTTCCACACTAGACAATGGATGGAGCTGTGTAGCTCTGGCACTAGACAATGGGTGGAGCTGTGTAGTTCCACACTAGACAATGGATGGAGATGTGTAGTTACAAAATAGACAATAGATGGAGCTGTGTAGCTCTGGCACTAGACAATGGATGGAGCTGTGTAGTTCCACACTAGACAATGGATGGAGATGTGTAGTTCCACACTAGACAATGGATGGAGATGTGTAGTTACACACTAGACGATGGATGGAGATGTGTAGTTCCACACTAGACAATGGATGGAGCTGTGTAGCTCTGGCACTAGACAATGGATGGAGCTGTGTAGCTCTGGCACTAGACAATGGATGGAGCTATGTAGTCACAGACGACCAGCAGTCGCTTGCTGAATTATCCAGCTGTAAGGAAGCAAGGGACTTCCAATGCCGAATATTAGGCTTGAGCGAATAAAGCTTTGGATAATAGATCAGAAGTCAATTTGTTAAAAAACGTTGTTTTTAATGCTGATTACGTACAGCATTAAAATGTATGGGGTCCGTGTAGTAAAACTTAGTCTCAGCTGAATTTGCACGAGACTTTAGTAAATTACTACTGTATTCATATCTGCGTATTTAAAAACTTTTTAAAATAGTATTCCGAAGTCGGCTTTGTTACCAAGGTACCAGCCAGTACCAAAGCCGACTTTGGATTCCTATTTTAAATGTTTTTAAATACATGGATAGGAATACCGAAGTCATTTACCGAAGTCTCGCGCAACTTCGGTAGAGACTAAATATTGCTACATGGAGCCCATACATTGCAATGCTGTACGGAAACAGCCTTAGAAACAAAGATTTTTTATGAATCGACTTGAGATCTATGATCCGAAGTTCGATTCGCTCAAACCTACCAAGCATGATTGTCCTGGCATCACTGCCCACTGATAGGCTGACAAGCCTGCAGGGCTGGCTGCCATAGCAATGGCGCACCACCAGTGGAGCCACCATAGAGAGACTGGGTTTACCGCAGGAGCGCAGATAGTTAGGCACATAATAATATCTTAGCAAGAAAATATGGACAGCTCTTTGCAATACTGGATTACATGGTGGTTATTTGCTTGTAACTCCCAAGACACATTGGTCTATATAGGAGCTGTAGGCACAAACCCATCAAGATGAGTTGAAACTTTGAAGATGCCAAAAGTAATTGTAGAGCCTTAGAAAAAACTGAATTTCTATTTTTATGTTGTGTTGGTCATGCATGAGGATGACATAGTAATCAGCTCTATAGGAGTTAATGCTGTATTAGACTGGCAGATTTTCTGCCAAATCATCGCTAATGAGCATTCGTAGTAATGCTCGTCAGTCATGATCTGGCAGTGTAATACTGCCGCCGATTACCCGATGAATGATCAAACGCTCATTCATTGGGCAACCCAGATTTTTAAACTGGCTTAAAAAAAAATCATTGTTTGCCAGAGGCAGATCATGGTTCAGTGTGGGGACAAGCAATGACATTAGTGTTCCCGCTTCCCAATACTGTGAAGGAGATTGCTGCATGTAATAGCAGTGATCTCTTCCACTAAAGAGCAGGTAATTGCCAGGAAGGAACGCTTCCCTCTTGACAATCGCCTGCAAAATCTGCCTGTCTAATACAGCCTTTAGACATGATCAGTACCATTCTTCAAAGTATTGCAGTCTATAGTAGAAATGCTTTGACAAAGTGAGAGCTTCTCAGAAAACCATTGGGAATTTTCTTAGTCAAGCATGTTGTTTCCCTTATAGCAGGTTCCAGCGTGAAGAGAATCTGAATCAGACAGCTGCCTACACTGGGATCAGAGGGCAAAGGATGTACGGTACTCCTTGATAAGAAATGCAAAAATCAGACATAAAAGTACTTGGGAGCTCAATGTGGAGCAGATAGATGTATATCTATGAAACTTTAAGGATAAATATGTCTGGACGGTTGGGCACCAGCTTTGAAACAAAAGATCTAATATGTAGTCATGCTGGTGCCTTGAGAAGCTGCCATAAAATAAGCACTATATGTAGTTGCTTTTTTTAATAGGAACCTAGTGTGGTACATAACTGAAAAGTATAGGGTGGCTCATGAAAAAGTAGCCCGCCTCCAGCGATAGTATGACAGATGAACAAGCAAATGGATTGGGTTTTTTTTTATTACCCACAAGTCACAAAAGATGCTGAAAGCGGTCCCCGTTCAGGTCTCTGCATCTTTGGGCATGCCTCTTTCTGTTTTAAATTTCCCCACAGATAAAAATCACATGTGGACAAGTCTGGGGAACGTGGTGGCCATAACCCCTTGCTCATAGTTCGCTCCTTCGTAAACAGTTCATGAACCCATCCAGTGAGCTCCGTCAGGTGCGGCATGTTGCCCCATTTTGTTGGAAAAAGCAGGACATTTTTTTCTTCTGGTGTTAGTTGGTTGTAAAACTGTTCAGAGATGTCCAGGTAAATTGCGGTATTCACAGTTGATTTGAAGAAAACTGGGCCCACTCCTGACACTGCGCCCCAAACACCAATTTTCTGGTCATGAAGTGGTGTTTTGTGAGTCAAAAGGGAATTTTCAGCGGACCAGTACCTTGTATTCTGGGAATTTATGTGACCTGATAAATAAAACTAAGCTTTGTCCATCATGAAGTAGAGCAATGGGTCCAAATATCTGTCAGCAATCATAGTCAGCAACTAAGTCCAGTAATTTACACGTTTAGCTTTGTCAGACTCTTTCAGTTCCCACACACGCGTTATTTGGTACGGTTTCAGATTCAGAGATTTCAGCACTCGCTGACACATCGTTCGTGATACACCAACTTGCTGAGACAGTCTTCTAGTTGATTTTTGGGGGCTACTTGCAATCCACTGCTGAATTTCATGCACAACTTCAGCTGTCCTGATCGATGGAGGCCTCGGTTCCTTCATTTTTGCAACAGAGATATTGAAGGTGG
Source organism: Bufo bufo (assembly GCF_905171765.1). Classification (NCBI taxonomy): domain Eukaryota; kingdom Metazoa; phylum Chordata; class Amphibia; order Anura; family Bufonidae; genus Bufo; species Bufo bufo. The sequence goes on along the minus strand of NC_053397.1, from coordinate 187,443,397 downwards.
GCTACTTTTTCATGGGCCACACTGTATGTTGTGCTTAAAGGAGTTGTGTCAGCCTGTTTATATGGATGACCTATCTTCATCAATATCTGATCTGTGGGGGTTCAACACCTGGCACCCCGCCGAACAGCTGTTTGAAGAGGAAGCAGCGCACCATGCATGTGCTACTTCTTCTTCATTACCCTACGCGTTGTCTCCTGTGAAGAGGCGACATAGTGTAATTACAAGTACTGAGATCAGAGATCCTCTTACTATGGAGGACTCAGCCTGGCCATGTATTACCATTTAATTCCATGTGCTCCATGTAATACCCCATTTCTCCTACAGTGGTAGAAACAGTAAAAATGTGTAGCTCTCTGAAGCTTCAGTTTTGCCTACTTGACCGAAACTTGTTGCTCGTTTAGAGACAGGGCTGGTGCAAGGATTTTTGCCACCCTAGGCAAAAGCTAATTTTGCCGCCCCTTGACTCCGCCCATTGACCACACCCTTTTACCCGCCCCTTTTTCAGCCACCTATTGCATGCAACATTTAACTATGGTCGTGTACCCTGTGCCAGTCTATGGTCATGTACCCTGTGCCAGTCTGACTATGGTCGCGTACCCTGTGCCAGACTGACTATGGTCATGTATATATAATATCCAGCCATTGTCTGCCACCTAGTACCATCTCAGTGATGCCAATCACTCTGCGCTGTTCAGCAGGTTGGCACATCAAACACGAGCAGTGCCACCTAATCACTTCCAGGCACCATTCAGCCACTGTCTGAAATCCTGTGCCACCAGGGCAACATAAACCAGTATGCTGTCTTGTGCCCTCTGCCAGTCTGGCACTGTCCTGCACCCTGTACCATTCATAGCCCTTTAGACAGTCTGTGCCACCTATTAGGCTCCATGTGCCACTGCTGGGCACCCTGTGCCAGTCAGAATCTATGGCCCCTAGTCAAGCAGCAGGTGTGCCGTGACCCCTGTACACAAGTGTGTGCCACCCTGCTGCCAGTCACTGTCCTGCAGCCTCTGACACCCTAGTGCAGGTTGTCAGAGTGCGGTTGCCAGGGGTGCTCACCAGGTTCTGCTCCTCGCTGTGCTCCAGGTCCACATTGCCTTGGCTCTTGCCAAGATCATTTGTCTTCGGTGCGTGATCCCGCGAGACCCACCTCTGGAGGTCACTGGTCTCGAGGGATTGCGCGCGCGAAGTCAGGACCGGTGCAAGGATTTTTGTCAACACAAGCCCCCCCCCCCCCATCATTTCACATTTCTGCCCCTAATGATTCATGTCCATTTCTTGCCCCCCCATGTGCTAATATCATAGTGCCATCCTCTCCCCCTGCCCCCTAATGTGCCAGTATCAAGTGCCTCTCTCCTGCCCCCTCCATGTGCCAGTATTATGGCGCCAATAGCCCCCCTCCCCCGTGGCAGTAAAGTAACAGTCCGGTATTTAAAAAAAAAAAACACTTTCAGAAAAGTTTGTCCTATGATTCGAACTCACAAGGCATTTACCCACACAGCTATGAGAGCAGTATAAAAAAAAAGTAAAGTAACAGTTCAGTATTTAAAAAAAACAAAAAACACTTTCACAAAAGTTTCTCTTGGGATTCGAACTCACAACCTTTCACATCAGAGGTAAGGCATTTATCCACACAGCTATAAGTGCTGTATAGTCAGTTACTTAAAAAAAAAATATATAAGACTTCTACTGTAGATAACTTTGGTAGTGTACATCTATACACATGACAGCTGCCTCAGTACACTGTGTATGGATGTAGCAGAGCTGGGTGTGTTGGGGCAGCTGTCATGTGTATGGATGTATACTAGGTATCAAAGTCTCTCCATACTTTATATATTTTATAATAAATGATATTTTGATACATTACTTCCACTTGTTTGTTTTAGTCTATTCCGGATGTTGTACAAGTGGTAATTGTAGCTGTCTAGGTTGACAGAGCTGCCTTTGTGTAGGTTAACAATAGGTATCAAAGTTACCTACAGTTTTTTTATTTTTTTTATTTTTTTCTTAAGTAATACAGCTTTCATAGCTGTGTGGGTAAATGCCTTGCCTTTGATGTGAAAGGTCGTGAGTTCGAATCCCAGGAGAAACTTTTCTGAAAGACAGCCTAAATGAGATTTAAATACACCAGTCTTGTAGCTGTGTGTCAGCTGATTGCTCTGCCCGAAGTGACTGAACAAACTCATACTTGCAGCGCATCCGGCCAGCAAGTACAGGAAGAGAAGGAGATGATGTCAGATGGGGGCGGCGGCCGGGTGCTACTGCTTGGAATTTGGACTCCAGAGTGACGGCGCCATACTGCTTATGGGTGGCGCCGGCCCTGTTTAGAGAAGGGGTTTTGTCACGGTCATGATCGTGACTCCTTGTGACGCATGCAGTTGCCCGCGGTCTGGTATTGTGACAGGTTTTCCAGACATGACAAGCCATATAACTGAATTATCATCATGATTTAAAGGGGTTGTCTGGGATTTTGATATTGCTGATCTATGTTCAAAGAGGCTGTGGCGCTCCATGAGTGCTTAGGCCTCTTCCTAGGCCAGTGACATCACTGTACATCGGTTACATGGCCTAGGCACAGCTCAGTCTGTCACGGACGTACCGAGACATATGGACATCCCGGCGACAGTGAGTGGCAGGCGATCTGTGAGACTGGCAACACGTGGTTTGATCTGACAGATTTTTCTTGTGGAATAATAGGTGTCTGTGTTGTTTCTGGTACCCTCCAGGTGTTGCTAATGTGGTCATTTAACCTTCTTTATTTATAGTTGCTTCTCCCACAATGCTGTGCGGTTTATAGCTTCTGTGCCTGTGGATAGTTTATGGTTGGATCTCGGCGGAGTTCCTGGTGCTTCCATAGCCCCTTTGAAGTTAAGTCTTTCCTTTCCCTTTTGTATTTTGTTTGGGTTCTGTGTGTTGCATTTCCCTATTGTTTGTATTAGGCCTGTAGAAGACTCCTGTTCGTCCTTCCTTTTGGAGGAACAGGTAGTCTCGTCCCTGCCATTTATACCAGGGTCCTATAGGGCTAGATAGGACTTTAGGTATTCCTGCGTATGAACTCACCTACCTTTGGGGTCTGTTCATACTGGTAGTCAGTAAGGATTTTGGTTAGGGTTTTCACTAGGAGGTGTCCATCTTCCTTCCCTAGTTCTCAGGCCTCATTCCCTGTTCCCCCCTTCCCTCTTATGCTCGGTTTGGTGTTTCCCTACCACACCAAAGCGTGACACAGTCCCTTTCAAGTGAATGAGCCTGAGCTGCAATGAAAATCTCAGTTGCTATCCAACGGACAGTGTTGAGCTTGATAAATTGTGACGAGGCCACAGCATTAACCAGAGCTTTGGTGAGCGCAGTGGCCGCTTCAAACAGCTGATTGGCAGGGACGCCCGGAGTCGAACCCCCATTAATCTGATATAGATGATCTATCTTGGGCCATAAATATCTAAATCCCGGGCCACCTCTTTAAAGAAAAATTAAAAGGACAAATTAACTTATGCTCTGTGTAACTATATCCAAGGACAAAGCATCAAGTTAAGAATCGATGTTAGCTCTATATTTCTGTGAAGGTTCTCACTCATCCAGGTCATAGCAACTGGACTTTTAGTTTCTCTTGAAGACATTTCTCTAGTCATCTAGTCATTGATTAGAAGAAAGGCAGTTGGTAGACTACCGAAACGTCTTCAGGAGAAAATACAGCAAGTCCAGTTGCTCTGAGTTATTAATACTGACATTAGCTCTATGTACTGTAGACACATAAGAAGTAGATCCCTCAAAATATCTGAAAGTCATATTTCTGATATTAGATATTAAATTTGGCACATCATTTCCATTTGGTTATCAAACCATTAAAAAAATTTCTTTAAAAAGACAGGAAGGTTTGACTCTCATATTCCTCACATGATGGGAGAAGTGGGTAAAATGATCAGGTGCCCACCTGTGCCTCATTTCTTATCAAGTGTTTACATAAAGTAGTTCAAATGATTAGCGGACATGCCACATCATGGTAGGAACAAGCATAACAAAACTGGAGAGTCATAATATACATGCAATTCTATATGGTCTTTCTGTACTAATTGCGAGCGTGCACCTGTCTACCTTAGTACAGCTGGGGCACAGTAGTCACCACGAGGGATTATATGATGATATGAAGCTGCAGCCTCCTACAAATTATAATTCATAATACTGATGAGGTAAATTACAGGGGAGTTGGGTTTCCTCTGTGCTCAGCTTCTAATCTGCAGCGATTATACAGCTCACTCTCCAAGAAGTTCTCGTAGTTGCTTCATGCTCAGCCTAGACTTTTTATCAATAACACAAATGTTATAATATTAGAAACGACCACCCAAAACTCCATTGAAAAGTGGTGTTCTAGGGGTGGTCTTCTCAAAAAAGATGGCCTTCTCAAAGAAGATGGTCTTCTCAAAAAAGAAGCATGCATAGTATGTGATGGAACTGGAAAAAACAGTGTGCTGCAAAGGAAAATAAAATGTAGTTATTTTATTTTTTTAATATTTAGTTTTTTGCCATTATTTTAGAGGGAATGTGTCATCAGAAAATGACCTATTGTTCAAATCACATTTTTAGGTTAAGCAAATTTTTGGGAATTTTTTGGTCAGTTTTTGCTTAATTTTTCCATGTCACTATATGTATACATATACTGTATAATCCTGCAATTTGCACACTCGCCACTAGGTCTAATAATAGGTCATGATTTCCTGTTCTGTACTGGTAACTTTTCAGTAACGGTTTTCATTATCACTACATGCAGCATTACAATGACAAGTAACACCTCAATATAGATAACACAGATATCCACCATTCACAATAGATTATATCAAAGCTTATCGGCACCATCCTGACCTTTGCACAGGTCACAGAGCATGCCTAGAAAACTCTCCCATGGAGGTCAATGTCATTGTCTCTATGGCTCATGTGGCTGCTCTCAAAAGACAGGAAGTCTTAACATATTTTAGGCCTACTGGCCAGTGTGAAAATTGCAGGATTCAACACACTGTTTATTTCCAGAACCATAACTGCCGATAGATAGATTAACACTATATTAGTAAGGAGTATAATATACAGTATAAGTTGTTCCCCATGCAGTACACTCAATCTGTAATCCATTGCCATAAAGCATAGGTTATGTTTTGAGGGATCATATTATCTTTTTATTTTAGCAGAAAGATGGTCAAGCAACCAGTAGTAGTCTTCCCAATGCTGTCAGTGGAGAAATTACTTCATATGCATGAGTATCACCATATCTATAGTAGGGATAGGAGGGCAAGAACCCCGCAGGAGCAAATAGAAGGATCCACACCCCAAATATGTCCATTTATCTGACGAAGGGCAGTGATTCCTCAAAACACATACATGTGGATTCAATAAAGTACTTTCTGGATCATCCCTGTGTTTCCTTCTATTTGTTCCTGGGGTATTCTTGCCCTCCTATCACTGCCAGAAATTTGATGGCCATCTCTCTCTGCCATCTCTCTCTTTTTTGGGACCTTGTAACCTGAACATCCAGCAAGATCCGTTGCAAGCTCATGCACAAGAGCGTGTGCCAGCCAGGCCCATACTGTGGACCGCAATTTGACTGTGGGGCTGCCGCATGCGGATCGCGGACCCATTCACTTGAATGGGGTCAGATATCCACATCCAATGGTCCGCACCACAAAACAGTAGTCCATGCACTCATTTTTTGCGGTCCGGAGGCACAGACAGAAAACCCACGGAAGCACTCCGTAGTGTTTCTGTGGGGCTCCGTGAATCCATTCCGCACCGACCTTCCGGATTGCGGACTCATTCAAGTGAATAGGTCCACATCCGTGATGCGGTGTCCGAATGTCCCAGATCCCACACCCCACTGGTCTGTCCAATTATGACCTATTGATTGTTGGAATCCAATTGTTGGGACGCTACCATTTCTTGTATCTGTAAGTTCCATTCATTTCAGTGGGTAGAGACTCCACATGCACGTCTTGCTTATCCCCTGAAAATGCAACTAAAACTTCTATAGAATTATTGCTACAAGAGACTGATTATTGCAGTACTTACATTGTACAGCACTGTGGTCCAGCCCTCCATGGTTATACACTGGAAGACGGTCAGGACCGCAAATAGGATGTTGTCAAACTGAGTGATTCCATCATTAGGTCCAATCCATTCCTTACAGTCATATCCATCTGGACATCCAGGTACTCCACAGGGGTGAGGAGGATCCAATGCTTCCCATGCTACAATTGTACAATTACAATCAAACAAAACAAACAAATGTGAATAATTTTGCAATTTGCAAACAATTGGAAGCTGCTATATTATGTAGAAAACGTCAGCATTTTTTTTGCTACTAGATGCCACAAGCTACTCCATGGGATTGCCATTGAAGCTCATGCTCAGGGGGCATAGCTAGGGCGTTGTAGAGGCAGCAGTTCCATCCAAACCCCCCTGCTTCATAGGAAGACACCAGTAGGATAACTGGTTTTGTGTATGTCAATAGGACGGCAGCCATTTTATTTCTCCTATTGATTTGCTCCCCAGACAAAATGAGGCATTATAACTAATGAAAGGTATTTGGGAATATATTTATAAATGATAATAAAGTAATATTTAAGTATTTTCATTTTCTTAATTCCCGGAGAACCCCTTTAAAGAGAATGTGTCACCAGGAAATGACCTATTTTTTAAATCAAGTTTTTTTTATGTTAAAGTGGCACTCCTACGATTTTTTTTATTCTGTGACCTTAGAAAGGTGCATCTGTAGTGAAGGTAATCTTCTCACCAGTGACTGTATTTGTGAGTGATAACCTCCCTTCTGATCCTCAGCTGTGTCATGTGACCAACTCTCAGGACCATTTTAAAACTTGGATCCGAACTCGGCTTCGGTTCTGAGGTACCAGTCGGAACCAAAGCCGAGTTCACATCCAAGTTTTTCATTTTAATATATATTTTTTTAAGTTTAGAAAATCAACTACCAAAGTTACTGTCACGAAGTCTCTCAAGACTTTGAGAATAACTCAATTCGCCTCATTGGAGGCCGTACATTTTAATGTTGTATGGAGACGGATCTCCGTACGCATTAAACCGAAGTTTTGAGGGAAGCGACTTTGGACCTAAGATCTGAAGCTCACTTCGCTCATCAGTAAATACCGTAAGCTGTGATATTACCTATTGTGAATGGTGGATCCAGTGTTATCTATATAGATATGATATCTGTCATTCTAATCCGACCTGCGATGACAATGTGATAGATCCTGAAAAGTTACCTGGACAGAACAGGGAGTATTGACATATTATTAAGCATTGTGGCCAGTGCAAAAATTGCATGATTTTAGGATTATTATTTTTTTTAAATGTAGATTGTGACACGGTAAAAAATAAAAAAACACCAAAAAGTCAAATTGTTTAATATAAAATGTGATTAAAACAATGTCATTTTGGGTGACACATTCCCCTGAAGGCTGTGAGTCTACGGCACATTGTCATTAGTAATTTGCAGTAAAATTGCAGGATCAGCATGGCTGTCCAGTGACTGTTTGCTCATGGGAAAAGAGTACCAGGGAGGCAGTGATGTCTCATCTTATTTGCCAAAATCCCCCAGTCTTAGGCCTCTTTCACACGACAGTTTTTATTTTCCGGTTTTTCGGGCCGTTTTTTGCGTTCCGCATACGGTCCGTATACAGAACCATTCATTTCAATGGTTCCACAAAAAAAACAACTGAATGTACTCTGTATGAATTCCATTTTTCTGTTTCGCTTTAAGATAGAACATGTCCTATTATTGCCCGCAAATCACGTTCCGTGGCTCCATTCAAGTCAATGAGTCCGCAAAAAAAAAAAGGAACACATACGGAAATGCATCCGTATGTCTTCCGTATCCGTTCCATTTTTTGCAGAACCATCTATTGAAAATGTTATGCCCAGCCCAATTTTTTCTATGTAATTACTGTATACTGTATATGCCATACGGAAAAACGGAACAGAAACGGAAACACAACGGATCCGTGAAAAATGGACCGCAAAACACTGAAAAAGCCATACGGTCATGTGAAAGAGGCCTAAGGGTCTATTCACATGTCCATAAGTGCTTTGCGGATCCGCAAAACACGGACACCGGCAATGTGCATTCCGCAATTTGCGGACCGCACATTGCCGGCACTATAATAGAAAATGCTTAATCTTGTCCGCAATTGCGGACAAGAATAGGACATGTTCTATTTTTTTTTTTCGGAAACGGAAGCACGGATGCGGACCCATTTTGCAGACGTGTGAAAGGACCCTTACTGTGACTCCCTGGTAGCACGCTGTGGCTGTAGAGCGCCCCCTGTACGTTTCATGAAGACTTAGGTAGCCACTTAATTTGATGAAGTATGCAGCATATTATTCTATCTATACAGCATTTAGGGCTCGTGCACACAAAGACATTTTTTGTCCGCATCCGATCTGCATTTTTTGTGTGTGGGATGCAGACCCATTCACTTCAACGGGGCCGCAAAAGATGCAGACAGCACCCCATGTGCTGTCCACATCCGTATGTCTGTCCGTGGCACCCGCAAAAAAAAAAAATAGAACACATCCTATTCTAGACAAGGATAGGACTGCTCCATAGAGGGCAGGACGTTCCATTCCACAAAATGAGGAATGCACATGGCTGGTATCCGTGTTTCACGGATCCGCAATTTGCAGACTGCAAAACAGACTACGGTCGTGTGCATGAGCCCTTATACACTGCACAGACGCATCAGAGCAATATAGCGTGTACATACCTGACTGGTTCCGGTAACAGGCTTTGTGCAGTTTGCCGCTGTAAAACTCAAGTCCAATAATTGCAAACATAAGAATGGCAAAAAAAAGCAGCAACCCAATCTGAAGTAGAGGGACCATCGCCTTCATTATGGATTTCAAGACGATTTGTAAACCTGTGAGGAACAAAACACCTTCATAAGAAAGCAGCTTGGACTTAAAGGGTTTGTTTCATCTGAGACATTGGTGGCACATCTGGGCCCCGCAACTATCTCTAGAACGGGGCCCGAGTGATAGCGAACCTCGCAAGCACAGCCACCCTCATATAGTTACATAGTTAATACGGTTGACAAAAGACCATCGCGTTCGACCAACGGATGGGTGGGGATGCAAATCCCAGAACGGAGTTCTGAAAATGGCTGAGCACTGGTTCAGTTATTTCCAACAGTCCCATAGAGGTGGATGGAGAGCTGCGCTTTACATTGACTTTTATGGGACATACAGGCATGTTTTATTTTTCCGTCTATGTAGCTGTACGGGGGCTTGTTTTTTGCAGGAAAAGTTGTCGTTTTTAATGCCGCCATTTTGGGGTACACATAACTTTCTGATTCAATTTTATTAACTCTTTCTGGGAGGGAGATGGGAAAAACAGCATTTCTGCCACTGCGCTTTTGCGTTATAAATCTTACGGCATTGGTTTTTCAGTATAAATAACATAATATCTTTTATTCGCTGGAGAAAATAAACTCCAGTGACATAAGTAGGTATTCTTGCTTTGTGAATTTTATTAGTTATGCGGCTTAGGCGTGACGTTTCGGCCTACAAGGCCTTTTTCAAACTGGTGCCGCTCTGTAGGAAGGTAAGGAGGTGTTGTGTGAAGGCGATGGCACGACAGGAGGATGCCATCTTTATTATCTGGGTCAGTACGATTACAGTGATACCAAATACATATAGTTTTTTTTACGTTTTACTACTTTTTTGCAATAAAACACAATTTTTTAAAAGGAAAAAAATGTTTTTGCATCACCGCTTCCCAAAACCCATAACTTTTTTATTTTTCTTTCTATGGAGTTGTGTGAAGGCTTGATTCTTGCGGGACGACTTCCCGTTCTTTCATTGGTATCATTTTGGAGTAAATGAAGCTTTTTGATTGCTTGTTATTACGTTTTTTTTGGTGGCAACTAAGAATAAATTAGCAATTCTGTATTTATTTATTTTTTACATTTTTTCTTGCCGTTCACTGTAGGGGATAATTTCGTGAAATTTATGTAGTCTAGGTCATTACGGACGCGGCAATAGCAAACATATGGGGGAGATTTTTTTTTTGCAATTTTTTTCATTGAAAGGAGTATTTTCAATTGAAAAAAGCGTATTTTTTAATGGAATTTTTTATGTAATAAACTTAATAGTCTCACAAGGGGACTATAACAGGCAGCATTTTGATTGCTTTTAAAATGCAATGCACTATCCCTATAGTGCATTGCATTTTAATGGCAATGCTATTCTGACATTGAAATTACTCAAGGCTGGTCTAAGGCCTACATGAGACTCCAACCAGCCTTCACACACATCGGCACCCTGCGATTGCATTTGCGGGGTGCCGATGGGAAACAGATGGAGTCCGCTCCCTCTGTCAGCACTTTACATGCGGCAGGCGCCATTGGCTGACCTGTTACATGTGCGCTTGGCAGCTGAAGGCATTTGTGTTGGTCCCATGTTCATATGTGTCCGCATTGCTGAGAAACATGATGTTTTTATATATGCAAATGAGCCTCTAGGAGCAACAGGGGCGTTACCATTACACCTAGAGGCTCTGTTTTTTTTTGCAAATGCTGTGCCCTCTCCACTTTGATTGACAGGGCCAGCCATGATCACATTTTTACTGCCTGGCCCTGTCAATCAAAGTGCAGAGGGTGTGGCAGTTGCACAGAAAATGAAGCCTCTAGGTGTAATGGTAACGCCCCCGTTGCTCCTAGAGGCTCATTTGCATATATAAAAACATCATTTTTCTCAGCAATGCGGGCACATATGAACATGAGACCAACACAGATGCCTTCAGCTGCCAAGCGCACATGTAACAGGCCAGCCAGTGTCATAGGTACAAATCTATTGGCAGATGTCCTTTCAATGGTTGGCTAGTTATAATGAAAGTGCTCGGTCCAGAAAACATTAATCTATTGTATATGGCCACCTGTAAGATGATGCCCCCATTTTGTGCCACTTAAAGTTAGTTAGGCCTGTATTCTTTGATTGCAGTCTTTTTTTTTTTGGGGGGGGGTGACTGTCATTAAGATTCCCCCGAATATAAATTTTTCCCCCGAATAGAAAAAGTTTTTGCAGGGCCGCATCATGACTTTTCATAATGTACAGATCAAGGTAATAAAAAAGACTCGTCAGCAATCCCTATGATATAAATAATTCTGGATATTTTTTTTTTCCTACAACTCTGTGTTCTGTGTATTGTTCTTCCATTAATACAATTACACTGGAAATTATTAAATTGACAACTAGGCTTTACCATTTCCCTTGTCAATAAAGAGTGCCCCTGCAGAGTCCAACACTATCAGCAGTGAAGAGAGAGTATGTCCCCCATTAACAAGGAGAATGGGAACACACCGCACGCAATATACAGTAGTAATCAATATCAGATCGGCACTCCCGCCGTTTAGCTGTATAAGGAGAAGGCAAGCTCCATGCCCACGTGCCGTCTCATGTCTCTCTTCCTATTTGCCATAGACATAGCAGCAGCGAGCAGGTAGTGAGACGGGAGACGGCGTTCGCGCGCACAGCCGATCGGTGGGGGTGTCGGGTGTCGGACTCTCGTCGATCTGATATTGATGACCTATCCTGAGGATAGGTCATCAATATTAAAAGCCCGGATAACCCCTTTATATAAAGATGCTCCATAGTTGTTAATTCAGGTGAAATGTAAGAATTTAGTAAAAATCGATATGTGTGAGCAGTGATGTTCAGTTTGCAGTGTTCGCCGACGAACACATGCGATCTGCCATCTTCACTCCCAAGTCCGGCGATGCAGAGGTAAGTCCTAACCTGTGCCTGCGCCGCGAGCCGCTCTGAAACAGATGCGGTCACCGGGAGCAGGCAGTTCCGAGAACAGCCCGATGAAGGCCCCCGGTGGCTGTTCTCGGAACTGCCTGCTCCCAGTGACCGCATCTGTTTCAGAGCGGCTCGCGGCGCAGGCACAGGTTAGGACTTACCTCTGCATCACCGGACTTGGGAGTGAAGATGGCAGATCGCATGTGTTCGTCGGCGAACACTGCAAACTGAACATCACTGCTCTCACATATCGATTTTTACTAAATTCTTACATTTCACCTGAATTAACAACTATGGAGCATAGGGGTTGTGCCCAGTGTTCAAGTTATGCTCTATCCGCGTCCGTTCCATTTTTTTTGCGAACCGTATGCGGAACCATTCATTTCAATGGGTCCGCAAAAAAACAGAAGTTACTCCGTGTGCATTCCGTTTTCGTATATCCGTTCTGCAAAAAAATAGAACATGTCCTATTATTGTCCGCATTACGGACAAGGATAGGACTGTTCTATTAGGGGTCAGCTGTTCCGTTCCGCAAAATACAGAATGCACACAGACGTCATCCGTATTTTTTTGCGGATCAGTTTTCTCAGCAGATCGAGCATGTGCCCTGCTCCTCCAATAACTCTCTATGGGATTGCTAGAAGCAGCCAAGCTCTGTACTCTTTGGCAGTCCCATGTACGGCCTGCGGTTAATTCAGGACGGGGTAATAAGTCCCCGTTCTCAGGATTCCTCCCCCCTCCCCCGATTAATTAGTTACCCCCTCCTGTAGATAGTAGATAACTTGAAAACTTGGCACAACCTTTTAATCTACTTAAAGATTGTGGAAAATGATAAAACAGCTTCTTGAAAAAAACTAAAACTTACTTGGGATTCCAGAGACCAGTTTCAGTGGCCTGAGTACACGCACTGCCCGCAAGGTGCGTAGGTCTATATGAGTATTAAAGTGAGTACCGGCCGTGGCCAAAATGCTGCAATAGAAACATAAAAGTATGAGTAACACATTATGCCAAACATCGCAAAACCACCTCTATAGCCTTGGTCGCATTAACATTCTGGAGTATTGTCCAGAACAACTTTAACATAATAGGACTAGGCTTAGGTTGGTCGGTGTCATGTGCAGTGCGGTTTATGCCCCCTAAGGCCAGCCTTGACAATCACTCAATGACCACTCAAAGCTGAAGTAATGGGCACAACACTATCTTTTAAATGACCCCCAGAGCACCAATAAGGATGAAAACTGAGGGAAGAATCACTATCCAGCTCTAGATATCGCATTGAAATCTATAAGGGCTCATGCACACAAACATATTTTCTTTCCGCTTCCCTTCCCTTTTTTTTTGCAAACCGTATGAGGAACCATTCACTTCAATGGGTCCGCAAAAACAACGGAAGGTACTCTGTGTGCATTCCGTTTCCGCATTTCCTAAAAAATAGTGCATGTCCTATTATTGTTCGCACATCACGGTCCGAGGCCCCATTCAAGTCAATGGGTCCGCGAAAAATACGGAACGTACACGGAACACATCCGCATGTCAACCGTATTTTGCGGATCCATACTGTAGAAATGCTATGCCCAGCCCATATTGCTCATGTGTTTGGTTAATAATCAGTTACTGTTTCCGATCCGCAAAAAACGGATCAAATACCGAAACCGTACGGATATGTTTTGTGGAATAATGGAACGGAAGAGGGCTTAAATCAGAAAAAAAAAAAACTCAGATACGAAACAACGGATCTGTAAAAAACGGACCGCAAAACAACAACGGTCGTGTGCATGAGCCCTAAAACAGACTTTTTTTTTTTTGCCAAGATGTTTTTCACCCTTGAGGAGTGTTTTTTAGGTTAATCAATGGCAGTTTTTAGAATCTGCAGCATGCTCTGGCTCTAGCATTTTTCCCCCATTGCCTGGCATTTTTATTCCATAGACCTCCAGTGGTTTATTTTGCAGCTTTAAAAAATGCATACGCAATGTGTGTTGGCGTTTTTAATTATGTTTTTTTTTCGCCATGTATTATTCCCATACAGCTCTACAAAAAATGCACAACACACAATCACTGAGGGAATTCACTGATTAAACACTGACCAAACATTGACTCTGGCCTCATTCACATTCTGTTTTTTACTGACGTGACCTGTCCACATTTTCCACGGACAGCACACGTTTCCATTGAGTGTTTGTTCACACATCAGTATTTTTTACTGACTGTGGGTCAGCAAAAAAAATCACAGGAACATGAACTACTTTGGTCTGTAATGTGCACCAAACACACCGACTTAATGCCTCATGCAGACGTCCGTGTCAGTTTTGGATCAGTGGTAACACGGACCGTGTTCAATCCGTGTTTTCTCCCGTGACAGATCCATGTTGGGTCCGTGGGTCCGTTTTTTGCTGTCCGTGTTGCATGCGTGTTTCACTAACACTCAACAGCTGAATTTTTTTTTTAAAAGAATCTCTTGTTAATGATCCGTGAAACACGGATGCAACACGGATGGCATCCATGGTTTTCACGGACCCATAGACTATAATGGACGTGATGGATCCGTGAACACTGACAAAATAGAGCGTACATCCGTGGTAAAAAAAACAGACCCACGGACTGTGCTGAAACACACATTAAAATTAAATGGGGACGTGTGCTGTCCGTGGAGAACACGTACAGCACACGTCCGTGAAACACTGACGTCTGCATGAGCATAACATAGATGACATCTGTGTTTGGTCCGTTTTTCACTGACCACTGATAGGAGTTGCTCTGAAATTAATACAGATGGACCAAACATGGATTCTTTATGGATGGAATACAGACAGATTTTTTTTACTGGACATTTTCAAACGGACATGGAAATGTGAATGTGGCCTAAGGGCCCCGGCCATTTGTGCACTGCATCCCAAATGCGGACCCATTCACCTGAATGAGTCCGCAATCTGGAAGGTGCCGTGCGGAATGGAGCCACGGAAACCCCACGGAAGAACTACGGAGCGTTTCCATGGGGTTTCTCTCCGTGCCTCCGCACCGCAAAGAAATAGAACATGTTCTATTTTTTGCGGTACGTACAGATCACGGACCCATTCAACTTGAATGGGTCTGGATGTTGCCCGCGCATTGAGGACCGCAGATTGTGGTCCCAAATGCACGGAGTGGCCGGACAACGGCTGTGTGCATGAGCCCTAAGGGTGAGTTGACGTAGGTTTTTTCTGCCGTTTTTCTGCACTCTTGCACTTTTAGTAGTGTTTTTTGCACCTGCAGTTTTTGTTGTGTTTTGGTAGTGAAAGCCATAGGTCCAGATGTTGGCTGAAGGTTATAGGAAATATGAAATGTAGGACATAACAAGTTATTTTTTTTGCTTCTTGCCGTTTTTTTTCCATTACATGGCTTTTTTTTGTCTTTCTGGCATCTTCTCAAAAATGCAGCGTGCCGGAGCTCGTGTTGTTTAGTCAGGAGTTTGGTTAACTTTGTTAAAGCAGAAACATTTTCTACTTGTTACCGTTTCTACTTTAGGTGAGAAATTCTATATTGCATTGCAGTTCTATATTGGAAACACGAGCTGGACTATCAGACTTTCTGGATTACCAGATGCCAGTTTCATACATCCCGCTGAACATAAGTATTGAAATATATATTTAACAGAAAAACCATTGCAATACCTGACAGACATTAAGACTGAGCAATAAAAATATACTGGCAATTTAGAAAATACTAAATTGGGCCATTGTTCAACTAATTTCTTTAATTATAGACCAGAGTTTCCCTCCCTACTGTGATTCCAACAAACTCTGTAATTAGCAATCTAAAATGTTGTTCTCCAGCCAGCCCCTTCCAACCAATCCATCTACTTGACAATGGCCATTAGTAAACTTGTTTAGCGTAGCAACGGCTTACCTACTAATCTACAGAGCGCGTAGTGTGACAATTGTATTGACATTAAAAAAATACAAAAAATCACTGTTTAATGTGAAAAACCTAAAAATGGAAAAATATATATATATATATAATGAAATAAATAAATCAATATTTAAGATATATACTTTCAAAAGAAAAAACAAATAAAAAAATATATAAAATAAATAAAATGGCGCCAAAAGAAATTTACAATCCTATTTGCAGTAATTCATTTACGAAATTAGAAAAATTTCCTTACATTGCTAAAGTAAAAATAATGAAGACAATGTATGTCATGTATTGAATGTGAAAAGATTTATTTGGTTTTAATGGGGTTTGCTGAGACTGGGAATCCATGGTCAGGCGCCAGGCAGGGTGAAAATATATAAAAAAATAAAAAAAAGACTCTAGATCCAGCGTTCTGGTCTGGACTGCCTACATCCACTAGCCAATCAGTGGCCTCATTGGTGACCTGTGCTGCTAAGCAGTCAAGTGAGGCCGGACTGTAGGCGTAGCCTTGGGGGGAGGCTGGCATGATGGGGGGTGGATCAGGAAAGCAGGAATGGGGATTGGGCAGTTTAAGTTGCTGGGGGTGGGGGTTAGCAAAATTGTTGTGGCTTTAAAAGGGGGCTTTCGGGGAAGAAAGGACGCCATTTTATATAGGGAAAAGCAATGAACCGCTGCCCACCCGCCCTTGTTTTGGTGGTTTTATGTTGTTGATCCTGTTTGTGTAAGGTGAAAACAAGTTGGGGGGATGTTTGCGGGATTGGTGTTGTCACAGCAGCTGTGGCAGTGGGAGGTCCTCGAAGTTACCAGGTTGCTGATGAGGGGAGGGCCCTACGGTTGGGGCTGGACTCCCTTGGTTGGTGGTTGGTGGAGGATTTAAGGGATCTATCGGTTGGTGCCTCCGAGCTGGTGTTTAACGGCTGCAGGCAAAGTGGAGTTCCCCGTATGGGATTTCATTATTTTAGGCTTCAATTTGCGGGTCCGCAACACACCACGGACGTGTGAATGTAGCCTATTATAGCACATCTTTGCCAGGCTTTATATAGCAGAGCAGAACTGGCAAAGGCAGGAGCGGCGATGTGTGCTCCTGCCTGGAATCTGTACACTCGTACACCGCAGACATGTCAGCAGTGTATGAGTGTGTGGATTCAGCTATAGGTACCTGAACTTCAGGAAAATGGAAAATAAATGAAGTACAGTACAAAAATCATTATATGATTATATATCATTTAGAATAGTTTTTAATGAAGTGTTTTAAAAGTTTAGGTACACTGTAATAACAGTAACTTAGAAGGTAAAATGTTACTTGTGGTCATGGCTACGGCCAAGAGGTATCCGAAGAACCCTAGGGAGAGAAACAACGGGAACAACCTAACCCAGCTAGACGTGTCTTAGCTGACCTGACTAAATGGCTTGTTGTGTGCCCTAAGCCATGATCGTGGGTAGGCCTATAAGTGGGCATACCCTGTGGAAATGAGAAGATAAGGGAGGGAGGGTGGGGCACCTGAGAACCCACGCCTGGAAGTGAGCGTGTGGCTCGTATATGAAGAGCCTCTGCCCCTCCCACAAATGCAGGCTGACTAATCAGCCTTACCAACTTGTGGATGTCCTCAGCCCAAAGCCTATTTGAGAAATTAGAGCCTACACATAGTTACTGTACCAACACTCCTGATTCTCAACAGGCATCCTGACAACTAGACAAAAGTTGTAATTAACCTCCAAATGATGGACGGTATTTCTTGAGCTTTTAAGAGGTGTTTCTGGTTGGAACAGGGCCCAAAAAGTCTATCAATGTAGTATTCAAAAGGCTTATTAATGAAAAATGAAAATCAGAAGTTGTTTAGGACATGACAATATGTTTCTACGGCCTCATGCACATGACCGTTCCGTTTTTTGCGGTCCGCAAACCGTGGATCCCAAAAAAACAGAAGCCGCCCGTGTACCTTCCGCAATTTGCGGAACAGAACGGGCGGCCCATTGTAGAAATGCCTATTCTTGTCCGCCAAACGGATAAGAATAGGACATGTTCTATTTTTTTTGCGGGGCCACGGAACGGAGCACCATTTGATGCAGATTCACCGCACAGTGCAAATACCTGCGGATTTTAGTGCGGATTCTCCGCACATGAATCCTGAACGTGTGTGTGCATGTACCATAAGGCCCCTTTCAAACGGGCATTGCGGGAGAAGATGCGGGTACGTTGCGGGAACATGCGCGATTTTTCCGCAGAGTGCAAAACATTGTAATGCGTTTTGCACTCGCGTGAGAAAAATCGCGCATATTTGGTACCCAAACCTGAACTTCTTCACAGAAGTTCGGACTTGGAATCGGTGTTCTGTAGATTGTATTATTTTCCCTTATAACATGGTTATAAGGGAAAATAATAGCATTCTGAATACAGAATGCATAGTAAAATAGCACTGGAGGGGTTAAAAAAAAATAAAAAAATTTTTAACTCACCTTAATCCACTTGCTCGCGCAGCCGGCATCTCCTTCTGTCTTCATCTTAGCTGTGTGGAGGAACAGGACCTGTGGTGACGTCACTCCGGTCATCACATGATCCATCACATGATCTTTTACCATGGTGATGGATCATGTGATGGACCATGTGATGACCGGAGTGACGTCACCACAGGTCCTGTTCCTCCACACAGCTAAGATAAAGACAGAAGGAGATGCCGGCTCCGCGAGCAAGTGGATTAAGGTGAGTTAAATTTTATTTTATTTTTTTAACCCCTCCAGTGCTATTTTACTATGCATTCTGTAATCAGAATGCTATTATTTTCCCTTATAACCATGTTATAAGGGAAAATAATAATGATCGGGTCTCCATCCCGATCGTCTCCTAGCAACCGTGCGTGAAAATCGCACCGCATCCGCACTTGCTTGCGATTTACACGCAACCCCATTCACTTCTATGGGGCCTGCGTTGCGTGAAAAATGCAGAATATAGAGCATGCTGCGATTTTCACGCAACGCACAAGTGATGCGTGAAAATCACCGCTCATGTGAACAGCCCCATAGAAATGAATGGGTCGGTATTCAGTGCGGGTGCAATGCGTTCAACTCACGCATCGCATCCACGCGGAATACTCGCCCGTGTGAAAGGGGCCTAACAAAACTAAAACCAGCCCTGTTCCCAGGGGTGCACCACCAATGAGGCAAGGTGAGGCAATCGCTTTAGGCAGTGCCAGGTAGGGGCAAGAGGGGGGCAGCAGAAAGGCCTTGGACACACGTTATAAGGGGGCATTTTTTGTACTTAGCACACATTGTAAGGGAGCATTTTTGTATTTAACGCACATTCTAAGGTGGCCACTATGGGGACATTTCTTCTACATGGGGCACTAAATTTTTTTTTTTTTGTACTGGTGCACATCATAAAGGAACATCGTTTTGTATTGGCACACATAAGAGGGTATTTTTGCACTGCTACACATTATAAAGGGGACATTTTTGTACTGGCACACATTGCAAGGGGGTATTATTTTACTGGCAAACATTATAAGAGTTCATTTTTTTTGTAGTGGCACTCATTATAGGGGGAATTATTACTACTGGGGGCAAAATGATGGACATTATTTCTATTGCTTGTACCTCACATGGCTCCAGAGATTTCCCCATTCATTGCTCCAATTGTTCTACTAGATTTATTTCAAGTTGGCAGCTCATGGAGCGTGTTGTTTCTGCTGCAGCTCTCTTCCTGTCACAGCTCAGGGGGGGGGTGTCATTTCTTCTTGTAACACTTTTAAAGAGTAGATACAGCTGGTAGCAGTTGAAGGGTGGAACTGAGCATGTGCGACCACCTCTTGATTGACGTTTTAGTGGTCTATGTTTTTTAATAATAAACTAATCGGAGATACATGTTTTATGTTGTCATAGCCAATGCAGCCTAAGGCCTCATGCACGCAACCGTGTGCTGGCCTTGCCTGTGTCCTGCGGACCGCAAATTGCACTCCATAATGCATGGGCACCGACTGTGTGGCCGCCGTCTTCAGATCTGCATCCCACGCATTTTTGTGGTGCGGAGGCACGGACAGAAAACCTACGGAAGCACTACGGAGTTTCGTTCCGCACTGCACCGCACCTTCCAGATTGCAGACCCATTCAAGTGAATGGGTCCACATCTGTAATGCGGTGCACAAATGGCCAGCACCCGTATATTGCGGACCCGCTGTTTGCGTGCCGCAATAGAGGCACCAGCCAACAACGTCCATGTGCATGAGGCCTAAAAAGGACAATCAGCTCATCATCCTGTGGTCTCCGGCATTCCCAGGGTTCATTTCCTCGCCTTAGCATGCTATTGAGTCAGTAGTTAACAACAATTAGTGTGCATGCCTCTGGTAACTCCATGTACATTTCTGAATTGTTCTAGATCATTCATAATCCAGATGGATTTGACTAGATAGGAATTATAAGGCAATAATTAGCTTATCAATAAAGTACACTGCAGTTACAAGTCAACAACCATTATTTTAATAGAGGCTTCATACTACAGTGAATCACTGGCTCCAAAAAGATGCTTGCCCAGCTGTAGCACCAGACGTTTGGTCCCAGAACAACATTTGGTATTCATTAAATCCCCAAAATTAACTCCTTCATGCCCCAATGGGAAACTCTAAAATTGGCGAAATAACACAAGTCCTGGCATAAACCACTGTCTCGTGAACATGGGCTTGCAATAGGGTGGCTTGTCATATTTCATTTTAACAACTGAGTCCAGGTTGTGAACATGCTAATTATTTTCTTGGCTCCATCACAGATCTTGCATCTCACACTTTTTAGTGTAACATTTGTACCCGAATCTAATCAAGTCATTAAAATAATAAGAAAAAAGAAAGTGATAGTTGGAGAAGAAGGGAGTTCAAATTTCTTTTTGTTTTTAAAGACTCGTAAAAAGTTAGACTGTGTTCACACTTTCATCGGAGGCTCCACCTGGTGCCTGTGTCACAGATAATGTAAAGAATTCTGGGGAAAAAAAGTGATTCTGCAACGACCCCTGAGAAGCTGGTGCAGATGATAGGAGTGGTAGTGGCCCTGATGAAATATTTTGTTGTGGTGTACTCCCTCAGGCCATTACTCCCTTGGGATCGGTGTAATGGAATTATGGAACTGATGAAGAAGGCCAGAGTTAAATGTAACAAAGTGTTTTTTTGTTTAGTTTTTTTTAAAATAAATTCAATGTAGAACTTTATATCCATTCAATAGCAGCAATTTCCAAGTGCAATTCTCTCTGGCACCAGCAAGGAATCTGGAGGCAGGTTGGATGGCTGCAGTTAAGCACTTAGGTGGTACTGGCCTTGTAACGTTCTGAGGGGATGGGTGTCTTAGTCGTTGTCCCTCACCTGACAGCAGTGTCTGTAGATGCTAGTTATAACTGTTCACTCTGCTGTTCAGCTTTCTAAGACTTTAGTTGAGGGAAATTGTTGATTGCTCTCTCTGGAGAATCTCTCTAGAAACAGGAGCTTTGCAGGTTGCTTCTTCTCCTCTCTGAGGTTATTTAGGAACTACCCCCTCTTGCCAGGTAGCAGGAACAGGATGGTATCCCTCTTACAATTTAGAGTACCGCCAGGTCTGGGCTGCTACACATCATTTTGTTCTATTTTGTCTGGTAAAAAGCTGAGCTGCAAGAAAGAAACCCAATGGATCCCATTATAATCAATGGGGTCTGCTGGGCACCATTCAACCAGCGCATGCTGTATTTTTGCTGCTCTACTCCTATAACAGAGGCACATCTTAATCATACTTTTTGCACAGAGATTATTTAACATTATCAAAAGAAAACACATATTAGGACATATTATGAACGAGTAGCCTTCGTCTACTTTAATATATCATCCATAAATGTCTATAGGTGTCATACTGCACCTCTGCATGTCTTCAATGTCACACTAAGGCATGCAAAAAGTGCAGCATGCTCCACTGAATGCTAGAATATAATATAATAGTTTATAGGTGAGAATATATCTCTGTAATATGGTGCCGTATGGAGGACTCAGCAGCACGTGGAGTGCCTACAGTTTCATAGCATGGAATCATAAAGAATTGATGTGCCGTCTCATAACCTCCTGCATGGGACCTAACAGTTATCAAATGCAAATGGATGAATCCATTGATATTCCCTGATAAAACACATTACTCTATCTTTGGGTGAGGATTTCACATTGCTCTGTTCCACCTGTAGTACTTCTAAATTCCTATCCTTTGCATGTCCCAAGTATTTACTGCACTTACTGTAAGAGCCTACAGTAAGAAACATACACTGATCTATGATCACATCCCATTTTATCTAGAGATGTTCATGTAGTACCCCAGAGTGGACACTACCATTCCGTCACCCTTCTACTGTCTCTAATGGCTAACAAATAATGTCATATCTGTATTTCATTCCAGGTCCTTTGATACTGTGTCTTAATAACATGGCTTTGGGACGTCTATATTGTTATTACATGCACAGTGCCTAATTATTCAGCAGATGGCAATGTGTCTGGCAGAGAGAGATCTTTAGATAGAATGGAACTTACCATTCCATTCTCCTCCTTTTGGTCAGAAATGGGCTAGTCCTGGTTCCTACCAAGGGAAAGGTTTCAGAAAGCTATAATGAGTCGATAGAAGAATAGGAAAGAGATAAGACATGGCACAGTGAGGGGAGCGCCCCCCTCCTGAAACAAGAATCTTCCAGGGGAAGCAGCTCATAGAGCACCACGACTCCTTGCAGTTTATAGACTGAGTATTACGAGGGGGTCAACAGCAAAAGCACCCTACTCAAAGGTTCCAGAACTGCTAGAAAGTCCAGTAACCAGACTAAGGCCAGAGTTTAGTACAGCAGAGAAAGAGAAAGCAAGATATCCGAGTTTTCCTGCCAGTTTACCCCAAAACCTGCCAGAAAAAGAACAATATTGTCAAAGTAAAGCCGTTGAACTTTATAAAGTCTGGACTCTTACTCCACCAACTATCACTCTCCCATTTATTGCTACGGAGCTAAAACTAATATGGCCGCATTACAACTTGTCATTCCTAAAAACCTAGGACACGATCGCCCCTGGGGAGCAGCACGCTTCATTCATATACCTCCATGCCTTTCGCTCAAGCAAGACAGAGAGGACTCCTTTCCGCACTGGGTGACAAAACCTGACACCCTAGTAGTGGTAATGGTGGTGATGAGAGGGACTTCTATGTACAGTAGACCATGGCATTTTAGGACAACACAATCTCCATTATACTCTTTGTTGTTTGCTATGTGATGTTACATCACAGATAAGTGCTATCTCAAATTCTTTATGAGCATCAGATCTTAGAAGACTATGGGGGTCATTTATCAAACTAGTCTAAAGTAGAACTGGCTTATTGCCCATAGCAACCAATCAGATTCATCCTTTAATTTTCCAAAGGAGCTGTACAAAACGAAAGGTGGAATCTGATTGGTTGCTGTGGGAATCTAAGCCTGTTCTACTTTACAACTTTACATTAGTTTGATAAATGAATCCCTATTGTCCTAAATTAGTACTGGGATGGAAAAGTCTGATTATTCTTCAACCGTTACAGCAGGTCCATATTTTACTTAATGTCTTTTCCTTTTCTTTAAAAAGTGTGATTCTCTAAAGATAATAGAACAGATAAGTAAGTGCTTAAATATTCTAATTATCCATGTTAATCAGTGGGCACAATGCCATCTGATTATGCAGGCCATGACGAGGACTTGTGGGGACATTTATCAACCCCTGGACACATGCTTGCAAAAGATTTTGCAACTTTTTAGGGGTTTAAAGTAGCGCTCGCCACTTTTTATAAAAGGTATCAACTTGCAGGATGACAGGCCGAACTGGATGGACAAATGTCTTTTTTCGGCCTTATGTACTATTATGTACTTCGGCCTTATGTACTATTATGTACTATGTATACAGAGCAAAATTGGAGTGGGCTTTGCAGGGGCAGCCATAGTTGGCCCAGCACATTTATTATAATCTACACCGGGTAACTGGTGCAGATTATACCAGAAAGTTACACCAGTTCCCTTGCTGCATATATTTCCGTTTCTGTGCATGGATCTGCACAGATGTGCCACAATCATTGAGGTGTGTTTCTGCTAGCAATCGTGGCATATCTGATGCCAGTGGGAGATTTATGGCTTGCCTTATGGATGACTATTTCAAGGTACTTAAGGCACCTTACCCTGTGGGAGGGTGTCTGAGCAATAGTTTTCCAAGCTTGTTAGTATCCTGTGAAGGTGTGCTATTTCTGTGTACCGATTTTCTGATGTTTCCTAGACTATGACCTTCTGCTGCCTGACCTGACTTGTGCCTGACTTCTGTATTGATCCTTTGCTTCCCACCCTTATGACTTTGGACCATTTACCATGCTGCATGTACTCTGCTTTCCTGACCTTGGCTTGTCTCTGACTATGGTTTTGCCTGACCTCTCAGTACTCTACACTGGTGTCACTGACCCCCATGGATCAGATGTCAGTCATACAGCAACTACTCCAGGAGGATGTAGCCTAGTGTTTTCCCTGTAATAATGTCCAGATTCCTGTACAGGGACTAAAGAGTACATACCAGGGACCTACCAGTATAACACCCTTAGGAGTTGCCCAGCGACAAATCTGTTGGTTGACACAGTGGTTCCACACTCACTGATGTAACAAGAGTCATGTGCATAGAGCCCTACAGTTCCATAAAGCAGAACTGAGTAAGCCCTGCTATAGCTGTAATCCTATGAATGGATTGTCATGCATAAATAAAACTGACAGAAGGGATGTGAGCGATGACAAAAATATCATAAGACAAAGACCAGGGCCGGTTTTAGACAGTGTGGCCCTGAGCAAAATTGAAAGTGGGGCCCTAAATCCTGAAATATTGGACCACAAGTCTGACAGGACTTTGTAGGAACGGACAGCAGTTGCAACCACAGCAGCTGATTGCAGAATGCCACATTATCTCTCTTTAGCCTTCCCACTGTAAACTGCTGATCCTGCAGCCTCTTTGGGTATGTTCACACAGAGTATTTTCTGTGCTTAAAAAAAACCTAATGCAGAATCTGCATCAGGTTTTTTCGGATGTGTTTTTTTCTTATAATGCCCATTTTCAAAGGGAATTCTGAACATGGAACCCGCATGAAGAATGGCCATGTCACTTAATTTTTTTTCATGGTGCAGTTTATAAGCAGAAAAAAAGGGGTTGTCCCATCCGGGCCCCTGAAGTGAAGGGAGAGTATAATGTGCATGCATGGTCATCCTCAATTATGCTAATAGTATTCTGAAAATAGCTGATCACTGGCAATTCCATAACATTGAATGGAGATGTTGCTGCGAATGCACACTGTTATGGAGGATCTGTGGATGACACACTGTTCTGGGGGATCTGTGGATGACACTGTTATGGAGAAATCTGTGGATGACACTGTTATGGGGGATCTGTGGATGACACTGTTATGGGGGATCTGTGGAGGACACACTGTTATGGGGGATCTGTGGATGACAAACTGTTATGGAGGATCTGTGGATGACACTGTTATGGGGGATCTGTGGATGACACTGTTATGGAGGTTCTGTGGATGACACTCTGTTATGGGGGGGGTCTGTGGATGACACTCTGTTATGGGGGGGGGGTCTGTGGATGACACTCTGTTATGGGGGGGGTCTGTGGATGACACACTGTTATGGGGGGGTCTGTGGAGGACACACTGTTATGGGGGATCTGTGGAGGACACACTGTTATGGGGGATCTGTGGAGGACACACTGTTATAGGAACGGAATTGCGGACCTATTCATTTCTATTGGGCAGCACGATGTGCTGCCCGGACACGGGATTGCGGACCCGCACTTCCGGGGCCGCAATTCCGTTCCCGAAAAAAATAGAACATGTCCTATTCTTGTCCGCAATTGCGGCCAAGAATAGGCATATTCTATTAGTGCCGGCAATGTGCGGTCCGCAAAATGCGAAACGCACATTGCCGCTGTCTGATGTTTGGGCCTTGCAGCCTGGAGCAAGTGCAGGCAATGGATGGGGTGTTAGCTCCGTCCACACAGAACATCCGATGTGTGTGGCAGCAGGATTCTAATGCTGTGCAGTGGTGGACAGCAGCGGACTGCTGCAGCATGTTAGAGTGCCAGTCACAGGGAGCATGTGGAGGAAAAAAAACTCCCACCATCGGCCCATTTAACTTTTAAACAGCAGGGGGCACCTTTTAAAAAGGGGGCCCTGGGCAATTGCTGATTGCAGGAAAAGGACCTGTGGTGACGTCACTGTGGTGACGTCACTCCGGTCATCACATGGTCCATCACATGATCTTTTACCATGGTGATGGATCATGTGATGGATCATGTGATGACCGGAGTGACGTCACCACAGGTCCTTTTCCTGCAATCAGCAAAGAAGGAGACAGAAGAGAAGCCGGGCTGCGCGAGCAAGTGGATTAAGGTGAGTTAAATTTTTATTTTATTTTTTTAACCCCTCCAACACTATTGTACTATGCATTCTGTATTCAGAATGCTTTTATTTTCCCTTATAACCATGTTATAAGGGAAAATAATAAAATGATCGGGTCCCCATCCCGATCGTCTCCTAGCAACCGTGCGTGAAAATCGCACCGCATCCGCACTTGCTTGCGGATGCTTGCGATTTTAACGCAGCCCCATTCACTTCTATGGGGCCTGCGTTGCGTGGAAATCGCACAATATAGAGCATGCTGCGATTTACACGCAACGCAGAAGTGATGCGTGAAAATCAACGCTCATGTGCACAGCCCCATAGAAATGAATGGGTCCGGATTCAGTGCGGGTGCAATGCGTTCACCTCACGCATTGCACCCGTGCGGAATACTCGCCCGTGTGAAAGGGGCCTTAGTGTATTACACTGGTAATACACTTACAGCCAATGCATCACAATAAAGAAGTATTGTGATGCATTGTAATGGGGATCAGACCCCAAAAAGTAGAAGTCCCAGAGTGGTGAAAAAAAAAAGTGAAAAATAAAAGTGAAAAAAATAACTTTTACAAAAAAATGTAAAGTTTCAAGTAAAAAAAAAAGTGTCCTTTTCCCAAAATAATGTAAAAATGTTTAAAAATAAATAGGGAAAAAAAAGAACAGTAGACATATTAGGTAGTGCCGCATCCGTAATAACCTGCTCTATAAAAATACCACATGACCTAACCCCTCAGGCGAACACCGTAAATAATATTAAATAAAAACGGTGTCAAAAGTCATTTTTTGTCACCTTACATCACAAAAAGTGTAATAGCAAGCGATCAAAAAGTCATATACATCCCAATATAGTGCCAATTAAACCGTCATCTCATTCCGCAAAAATTATACCCTACCTAAGACAATCGCCCAAAAAATAAAAAAAATTATGGCTCTCAGAATATGGAGACACTGAAACATGATTTTTTTAATAAAAAAATGCTGTTATTGTGTAAAACATAAATAAATGAAAACAACTATACATATTAGGTATCACCGCATCCGTAAGAATCTGCTGAATAAAAATATCACATGAACTAACCCCTCAGGTGAACACCTTAAAAAAAATAATAATAATAAGATTGTCAAAAAAGCCATTTTTTGTCATCTTACATCACAAAAAGTGTAATACCAAGTGACAAAAATGACATATGCACCCTAAAATAGTACCAATCAAACCGTCATCTCATACCGAAAAAAATTAGCCCCTACATAAGGCAGTCGCCCAAAAAAAAAAAAAAAATGGCTTTCAGAATATGGAGACACTAAAAAATAATATTTTTCAAAAATGCTTTATTATGCAAAACTGAAACAAACAACCCCAAAAAGTTGTCATATTTGGTATTGTCGTATCCGTAACATCCTGCTCTATAAAAATACCACATGATCTAACCTGTCAGATGAACATTGTAAATAACAAAAAATAAAAAAAACGGTGCCAAAACAGCTTTTTTTTGTTACCTTGCTACACAAAAAGTGTAATATAGACCAAGCAAAAATCATATGTACCCTAAAATAGTACCAACAAGACTGCCACCTTATCCCGTACTTTCCAAAATGGGGGTCATTTTTGTGGAGTTTCTACTCTAGGGGTGCATCAGGGGGTCTTCAAATGTGACATGGCAGCTTAAAATTATCCCAGTGAAATCTGCTTTACAAAAACCATTTGGCATTCCTTTCCTTCTGCTCAATACCGTGTGCCAGAACAGCAGTTTACGACCACATATGGGGTGTTTCTGTCAACTATAAAATCAGGGCAATAATTGTTGAGTTTTGTTTGTCTGTTAACCCTTGCTTTGTTAGTGGAAAAAAATGGATTAAAATTAAAAATCTGCCAAAAAAGTGAAATTCTGAAATTTCATGTCCATTTTCCATTAACTCTTGTGAAACACCTAAAGGGTTAACAGAGTTTGTAAAATCAGTTTTGAATACCTTGAGGGGTGTAGTTTCTAAAATTGGGTTTCTATTTAGTGTTGAGCGAACTTCTGTTTTAAGTTCGGCGTCTAAAGTTCGGCTTCCGGTTAGCGGAGAATCCCGATATGGATTCCGAATTCCGTTGTGGTCCGTGGTAGCAGAATCAATAATCGGCCATTATTGATTCCGCTACCACGGACCACAACGGAATTCGGAATCCATATCGGGATTCTCCGCTAACCGGAAGCCGAACTTTAGACGCCGAACTTAAAACAGAAGTTCGCTCAACACTATTTCTATTATGTAAGCATCACAAAGTGACTTCAGACCTGAACTGGTCCTTAACCCCTTAAGGACTCAGCCCTATTTCACCTTAAGGACTTGGCCATTTTTTGCAAATCTGACCAGTGTCACTTTAAGTGCTGATAACTTTAAACGCTTTGACTTATCCAGGCCATTCTGAGACTGTTTTTTGTCACATATTGTACTTCAGGAAACTGGTAAAATGAAGTAAAAAAAAATTAATTTTTATTTATAAAAAAATACCAAATTTACCAAATTTTTTTTAAATATTGCACATTTCCAAGTTTCAATTTCTCTACTTCTATAATACATAGTAATACCTCTTAAAATAGTTATTACTTTACATTCCCCATATGTCTACTTCATGTTTGGATCATTTTGGGAATGATATTTTATTTTTTGGGGATGTTACAAGGCTTAGAAGTTTAGAAGCAAATCTTGAAATTTTTCACAAATTTTCAAAAACCCCATTTTTAGGGACCAGTTCAGGTCTGAAGTCACTTTGCGAGGCTTACATAATAGAAACCACCCAAAAATGACCCCATTCTATAAACTACACCCCTCAAGGTATTCAAAACTGATTTTACAAACTTTGTTAACCCTTTAGGTGTTCCACAAGAATTAATGGAAAATAGAGATACAATTTCAAAATGTCACTTTTTTGGCAGATTTTCCATTTTAATAATTTTTTTCCAGTTACAAAGCAAGGGTTAACAGCCAAACCAAACTCAATATTTATGGCCCTGATTCTGTAGTTTACAGAAACACCCCATATGTGGTCGTAAACTGCTGTACGGGCACGCGGCAGGGCGCAGAAGGAAAGGAATGCCATACTTTTTTGGAAGGCAGGTTTTGCTGGACTGTTTTTTTTGACACCATGTCCCATTTGAAGCCCCCCTGATGCAACCCTAGAGTAGAAACTCTGTAAAAGTGACCCCATCTAAGAAACTACACCCCTCAAGGTATTCAAAACAGATTTTACAAACGTCGTTAACCCTTTAGGTGTTCCACAAGAGTTATTGGCAAATGAAGATGAAATTTCAGAATTTCAATTTTTTGGCAAATTTTCCATTTCAATCCATTTTTCACAGTAACAAAGCAAGGGTTAACAGCCAAAAAAAACTCAATATTTATGGCCCTAATTCTGTAGATTACGGAAACACCCCATACGCAGTCGTAAACTGCTGTACGGGCACACGGCAGGGCGCAGAAGGAAAGGAATGCCATACGGTTTTTGGAAAGCAGATTTTGCTGGGCTGTTTTTTTTTTTGGACACCATGTCCCATTTGAAGCCCCCCTGATGCGCCCCTAGAGTAGAAACTTCAAAAAAGTGACCCCATTTTAGAAACTACGGGATAGGTTGGCAGTATTGTTGGTACTAGTTTAGGGTACATATAATTTTTGGCTGCTCTATATTACACTTTTTGTGAGGCAAGGTAACAAGAAATAGCTGTTTTGGCACCGTTTTTATTTTTGTTATTTACAACATTCATCTGACAGGTTAGATCATGTGATATTTTTATAGACCAGGTTGTCACGGATGCGGCGATACCTAATATGTATAGTTTTTTTTATTTATCTAAGTTTTACACAATGATTTCTTTTTTTAAACAAAAAAAATCATGTTTTAGTGTTTCCATAGTCTGAGAGCCATAATTTTTTCAGTTTTTGGGCGATTACCTTGGTTAGGGTATGATTTTTGCAGGATGAGATGACGGTTTTATTGGCACTATTTTGGGATGCGTGTGACTTTTTGATCGCTTGCTATTACACTTTTTGTGATGTAAGGTGACAAAAAATTTCTTTTTTTACACCGTTGTTATTTTTTATTTTTTTACGGTATTCACATGAGGGGTTAGGTCTTGTGATATTTTTATAGAGCAAGTTATTTTGGACTCTGCGATACCTAATATGTATATTTTTTTTATTTATCTAAGTTTTACGCAATGATTTCATTTTTCAAGCAAAAAAAATCATGTTTTAGTGTTTCCATAGTCCTAGAGCCATAATTTTTTCAGTTTTTGGGCGATTACCTTAGTTAGGGTATGATTTTTGCGGGATGAGATGACGGTTTTATTGGCACTATTTTGGGTGCGTGTGACTTTTTGATCGCTTTCTATTACACTTTTTGTGATGTAAGGTGACAAAAATGGTTTATTTAGCACAGTTTTTATTTTAATTTTTTTACGGTGTTCATCTGAGGGGTTAGGTCATGTGATATTTTTATAGAGCCGGTCAATACGGACGCGGCAATACTTAATATGTATACTTTTTTTTATTTATGTAAGTCTTACACAATAATATCATTTTTGAAACAAAAAAGAAATCATGTTTTAGTGTCTCCATATCCTGACAGCCATAGTTTTTTCAGTTTTTGGGCGATTATCTTAGGTAGGGTCTCATTTTTTGCGGGGTGAGGTGATGGCGATTGGTACTATTTTGGTGGGCAAACGCCTTTTTGATCGCTTGCTGCTGTACTTTTTGTGATGTAAGGTGACAAAAAAAATGGTTTATTTAGCACAGTTTTTATTTTTTATTTTTTACGGTGTTCATCTAAGGGGTTTGGTCATGTGATATGTTTATATAGCCGGTAGATACGGACACAGCGATACCTAATATGTCAACTTTTTTTTTTCCCCATCTTTTCCCAATTTTTTTTTTACTTTATTTGGGGTAAATGACGTTTTTGTTTATTTTTACTTGAAACTTTTAATTTTTGGGGGGAAAACTTTATTTTTTCAACTTTTTTTTTACTTTATTTTTTGTCCCACTTTGGGACTTCAACTTTTGGGGGTCTAATCCCTTTTACAATGCATTTCAATACTTCTGTATTGGAATGCATTGGCTGTATGAGTAACACTGTGTGTATTACTCATACAGCTTCCGGCCTGTGAGATCCACAGGCTCGTCACCGGAAGGCAGCGCAGATGCCTAAGGAAGGCATCGCGCTACCTTCCATGCCATCGGGTCCCCCTTCAGCCGCATGGGGACCCGATGGCACCGCCCCTCGCCGCCCGCCGGATAAGGTAAAACCGCAGGTCTGAATTGACCTGCGGTTTCCGGCGATCGCCGATGCGGGGGGTCACATGACCCCCCCGGCGTTGTGACAGGATGCCCGCTGAATGATTTCAGCGGACATCCTGTTCTGATTAACCTCCGCCGCGCAGCAATGTAATTTTAAAGTTAGGACGTACCGGTACGCCCTGGGTCCTTAAGGACTCGGCAAACATGGCGTACCAGTACGTCCTGAGTCCTTAAGGGGTTAAAAAGTGGGTTTTGGAAATTTTCTGAAAAATTTCAAGATTTGCTTCTAAACTTCTAAGCCTTGTAACATCCCCAAAAAATTGAATGTCATTCAAAAAATGATCCAAACATGAAGTAGACATATGGGGAATGTAAAGTAATGACTATTTTGGGAGTTATTACTATCTATTATAAAAGTAGAGAAATTGAAATTTGAAAATTTGCAAATTTTTTCAAATTTTTGGTAAATTTAGCCCGGGGTTGAAAGGGTTAATGATTCTATGTAGGCATAATAATAACAATAATAATAGTAATATGTAAGGAAATAAGTAAGTGGCAAGGGAGGGGATGACTAATTTAGGCTGCTTTCACACCTAGGTTTTTTGTAGCCTTTTTCTGCTTTTTTTTGCAGTACAAGCACCAACACCCGATGTTAGTTGAAGTCGTTTGGTAAATATAAAAAGCAGGACCCACAAGTGTTTTTTTTGTTTGTTTGTTTTTTTGTTTTTTTTCTACTGGTCTTTTTGAGTATTAGGTGTTTTTTTTTTTTTTGTCCTTTAGCCTTAAAACACAGCATGCTAGAGCTCTGGTATTTTTTTTACAGGCATTTTTACATCTCTTTCACTATAGGGAAAACATGCAGTTCACGCACCCACTTACATATTAAAATATATATATATATATTTAAAATATATATAAAAAATGCCTAAAACACATAACAATATTATGGTGCTTTTTTCACTGGCCAAAATTCATGCGTTTAAGGAGACTAAAAATGCAGAAACTTATTGTGAATCTTCCAAAGCTGCAATATGCTCAATTATGTTATTTTAAGGCTGAATGAAGCCATTTTCCTGTTAATCTAAATTGTTTGGCAGTAAAATAATCAGCTCTAATGGATGTTCATGGCTGATGTATTTTGTCTGCAATCATTTCAGATCTCCCAAGCCCATTATCCATCACTTGGTTGAATAATTGCCTGAAAACTACTGGTACATTTGCTACGAGCCCTTACATCACTGTAACAGATCTGAGGTTGGGGAGAAGGGGTTAATACCGATAATCATCATAAGAACACTTCTCTTCCCTTGTATCCTTTAGGTGACTTTAACACATTCATCCTGTACTACTGGCATATGGCACATGATAAATCATTAACAAAGAATACTAATGAATTATTCATTTAAACCAAAGACTAAACACTTTGCTAATTGTCCTGAAAAGGGGCGAAATGTATGTGTTTTATGTGGGGGAGGAGGGGGTCCGAACGTGAAACGCACTGTTTAATTACATGAGTGCTGGCTCCAGCTCCAATCAAGGCTTCCTATAATCACAATATATCAGGAGTCTCGTCTCTAAAATGGCATTAGGAAAATCATCCACCCTCAGATGAATATAATTGATTGGATTGTGCAATCTGTCCTATAATGGTTGCTAACAGCTCTTCAGTACGACGCGTTTGGAGTCCACATATGGTCTAAGTTATGTGTTAACAACATAATGAGTGCAATTCAGTTTTCAAAAATTTTAATTCTATGGAATCAGACGTTTAGGGGAGATGAGAAAAAGAGAGAGAGAGACCAGATTGCCATTCACACCTTTTCAGAGCAACTAAAGCACTTTTGATTCGGGTAGATTCAATTAGGCTCTGAATTGGACCTGAACCAAATTTACAGAAATTTGCTAATTTATAAGGAGGAGGAGCACAACTTTTCCCCATGGCTATGTCCGATTTTGAATTTCAGCCACATTTATATTAAAGGGAATGTTAGCAGATTGGTACCTATGACCTGTTACATGTGCACTTGGCAGCTGAAGGCATCTGTGTTGGTCCCATGTTCATATGTGCTGAGAAAAATGAAGTTTTAATATGCGCAAATGAGCCTCTAAGAGCAACGGGGGCATTGCCATTACACCTAGAGGCTCTTCTCTCTCTGCACCTGCCTACCCTCTGCACTTTGACAGGGTGAAAACATCATCACTCCTGGACCTGTCAATGGCAACGCGCCCATTCCTAGAGGCTCATTTGCAGATATATGAAAATTAATTGGCATGCTGGCACTGGAATGATAAAGGCTTCCATCTTATTGGTATTGAATTACATTTACTGCTGATGTTGGAATAAGTAAATGTAGGAAATAATAAATAAAACTGATGCAGAATAAGTCTCCCTGCACTCTCCCTGCAGTCTCCTTGCACTGTCCCTGCAGTCTCCTTGCACTGTCCCTGCAGTCTCCTTGCACTCTCCCTGCAGTCTCCTTGCACTCTCCCTGCACTCTCCTTGCACTCTCCCTGCACTCTCCCTGCAGTCTCCTTGCACTCTCCCTGCAGTCTCCTTGCACTCTCCCTGCAGTCTCCTTGCACTCTCCCTGCAGTCTCCTTGCACTGTCCCTGCACTCTCCCTGCAGTCTCCTTGCAGTCTCCCTGCACTCTCCCTGCACTCTCCCTGCAGTCTCCTTGCACTCTCCCTGCACTCTCCCTGCAGTCTCCTTGCACTCTCCCTGCAGTCTCCTTGCACTCTCCCTGCACTCTCCCTGCACTCTCCCTGCAGTCTCCTTGCACTCTCCCTGCAGTCTCCTTGCACTCTCCCTGCAGTCTCCTCGCACTCTCCCTGCAGTCTCCTTGCACTCTCCCTGCAGACTCCCTCTCCAATAATTTTCTATTTATCATTTTCAGAAACACTGTCCCTAGCGCATGAGCGCTTGCCACGTCTCTCCCTATGCTCAGCTCACAGGACGATGTCGGAGGGCTTTATAGGGCTGTGACATTACAGGGGATGGCTATCTGCAGATTGGCTGGCTGCACAACATTATGGGTGTTGATCCGAATGATAGAAAATTTGATTCACCGTGAAGCCGAATTTCCTTGTGCTTCGTGGTAATGAATCAATTTCCTTGAAATGGCGGTAACAATAAAAAAAAAAATCAAGCTCACCTCCTCCATTTGATCGTGAAAAGGCCACCGCGGTCATCTTGCTTGAAGATCCTGCGCAAAATCTCGTGCCCGGTGTCGTAGGACATCACCACGCCAGCCAGCGTTATGATGTCATCACGCACCGTGCGAGATTTCACACTGGATCTTCAAGCAAGATGACCGCGATGGCCTTTTCAAGCTCAAATGAATAAGATAAGTAAAAAAAAATTTTTGGGATCAACCCCTAAAAAGCCTTAATATTCATCTCGGATGCCGCAATCAGCGATGAACGCAGCATCTGAGGAGTTCAATGATGGGGAGGCATAATCGCCATTCCCCGTCACTGCATCCACTACTTACAAAGAAATTTGCTTCGGGACGTAGTAATTCGCCACAAAGCGATTTATTTATTTTTTATTCGGCAAAGCAGCCGAATCAAGTTTTTAAGAACTTCGCTCATCTCTAGTGATCTTGTATTCCTGTGCTTCTTACTTGCACTTTGTAACACGTGCAGCCGCCATTTTAGGAAAAACTGATTCTTTACCATGAAGCCCGAGGGAATTCAGATTCATTGCGAATCAAAGTTTTCCTAAACGTCAGACCGAATTCCGCTTCGAATGCTTCATTTCGCTCAACACTAAGAAGGACACAAATGGAGCTGTGGCGCCCACGCTAAACAAAACTGTTCTAATTTATAGTATATGCCAAGGAAGAGAACCAATCTCACTAGCGCCACCTCTTGGAAGTGGCTCCCTATGAGTCAAAATCCGACTTTCAAACAAGACTTGGGATTTGTCAGGGGCTAAGCCAGATATAGTATAAATGCTCAATGCTCTGTCCAGGGTGCTGAAAAGTTAGTCATGAGACTGAAGATATATATCTGATGAGAATGAGTTCATTTCAGAGCTATATACAGTACTGTATGCACCAGTGAGAGAAATGGAGGGAGTGAAGCTAATGTTAGCTGTAGAACAGACAGGGCCACCTTTGCTTTGGGAGGCATATTATGCCCTGTGCCTCTGCACAGGTCACACACCCCTAATCACACTGATTTCAATTTAGTGATTGATTTTTGAAAGAGTACCCCAATTTCTTCCTTTCATCCAAAGGAAGAGGCTTTTGGTGAAAGCATGCTCAACACTGAAACTCCTTCTCCTGCTTCCTGATGTAGAGTTAGGGGCCTTTCCAGCAGCCACCACTAGGGGGAAGCTTAGTGAACAGAGATTTTTGCAGCTTCCGTTGAATTCAGGCGTAGGTGTATAAATTCCTCTCTCTAGGAAATAGGATAAAAAATATATGGTGTTCAGAGTATGCACCATATTTATAAAGTGTGTGTGAGGCTTCAGTGTGGTACACAGCACTACTTGTTTAGTTAAAAAAAAATCCCCCACTTTTCTACTTAGAAAAGTGCTAGAAAAACCCTTAGTCTAAGCCAGACTTGCCAACAGGGCATGCACCCCGCTGATAAATTTATTTTATGTTACGCAGGGCAAAGTTACTGGATGACGTTTAACTTGGAGTGTTCCTTAAAAGGGTTGTCCCACGAAAAATATTCTACAGTTTTCAAACCAGCACCTGGATCTGAATACTTTTGTAATTGCATGTCATGAAAAATTTCCCATAGCCGCTGAGTTATTCAATAAAATGTATCTGTATAGCGCCACCTGCTGTTTGGCTTTTTCTTATTTCTTTGTCAGTCTCACTGAGATGGTCGCACATGCTCAGTTTCATCCTTCAACTGCCTCCTGAGTTGTGGTAGGGAGAGAGCTGGAGCAAAAAGGATATGCCTCATGAGCTGCAGTAGAAAGGACACTCCCCTCAAGCTCTCAGCTTGATAAAAAAAACTAGTTTAGCAATAGGGAGATTTCTGGATCCACTTGGTACATGGCTGGTTCTAGCTTTATTAGAAAGAGATTGTCATATTCTATATGATGTCTGATTTTCATTTTTTACATTAATCATGGGCTAACCCCTTTAAATGAATGCTCATAGACATACTGTAACTGTGATCTATAGCTAGAACATCATATAACAAATACTAAGTTGCTTCCAATTATTATCTTCATTTTATGTAACATGGGAAGAATGTATAGACTGTTATAGAATATAGATATAAAACATAAAAGGAAATAAATACACAACACAATTAAAATCTAATAAAGTCCATGTTCTACCGTGCATGCAAGATATCATGATCAGAATAATGAACGTTCATCTCATTTGAGTGACTGGACTACAGAATATCTTTCTCTATAACCTATTAGGGCATTTTGTGGCATGCAAAGAGACACAGTGCTGCCCATAATTATTCATAACCTGGCAAATTTTGACTTAAAGGGAACCTGTCACCGGGATTTTGTGTATAGAGCTGAGGACATGGGTTGCTAGATGGCTGCTAGCACATCCGCAATACCCAGTCCCCATAGCTCTGTGTGCTTTTATTGTGTATAAAAAACGATTTGATACATATGCAAATTAACATAAAAGAGTCATATCTTACTTGTGTGACCAGAGAAGAGTCATATTTTCAAGCTCTGACTCATCTCAGGTTAATTTGCAATGTTTTTTTACACAATAAAAGCACACAGAGCTATGGGGACTGGGTATTGCGGATGTGCTAGCGGCCATCTAGCAACCCATGTCCTCAGCTCTATACCCAAAATCCAGGTGACAGGTTCCCTTTAAAGTTACTTTTATTCAACCAGCAAGTCATGTTTTGATGGGAAATGACATAGGTGTCTCCCAAAAGACAATAAGACAATGTACAAGAGGCATTATTGTGGGGGGAAAAAATTCTCAGCTTTTATTTAAATTTTTTGCAAAAAGTGTCCAGTCCAAAATTATTCATACCCTTCACAAACAGTCACAGTCTGTGGGAAAATCCAAAGTTCTATACCATTCCAAATAGTCCAAGCTGTTCTAAAGCATCCTAATTGCCCTGATTAATTGGGAACAGCTGTTTAGATCAACTCAACAGGTGAAAAACAGCAGCTCTCTGCAGTTGGTTTGTGGACAATCATGGCTAAGACAAAGGATCTCAGTGAGGAACTGCGGCTCCGCATTGTACCTGCTCACAAGTCAGGAAAGGGCTACAAGGCCATTTCTAAATGTTTTCAAGTTCCAGTGGCTACAGTGCAAAGTATTATTAAAAAATACAAGATGTTCCACACTGTGGAAAATCTCAGAGGACGTGGTCGGAAGCCAAAAGTGACACCTGTGCTGGCCAGGAGGATAGTTAGAAAGGTGAAAAAGAATCCAAGGATCACCACCAAGGCCATCCTGGTGAATCTGGGCTCTGTGGTGGCAATGTCTCAAGGCAGACAATCCAACGGACACTGCACACTGCTGGGTTCACGGATGCAGACCAAGGAGGACGCCACTTCTCCAGATAAGGCACACAAAAGCTTGCTTGTCCTTTGCAAAAGCTCATCTGGAAAAAGAAGAAGACTTCTGGTCTTCTGTGTTATGGTCAGATAAAACAAAAATTTAATTGTTTGGTCACAATAATGTTTCCTTCATTTGGCATAAAAAAGGAGAAGCCTTCAACCCAAATAACACCATCCCCACTGTCAAACAGGGTGGTGGGAACCTAATGCTTTGGGGGTGTTTTTCCACCAATGGACCATGGAACCTAATCACAGTAAACGGCACCATGAAAAAAGAGCAATACATGAGGATTCTAAACGACAACATCAGGCAGTCTGCAGAGAAACTTGGCCTTGGGCACCAGTGGACATTTCAGCATGACAATGTCACGGATGTAGTAGGGGAGAACACCAAAAGACAATCAAGAAGGAATGGGAAAGACACTAAGCCTCACCGCTAGGGAAGGAAAAGGGTCATCACCTATAAAACCCTGCTCCTGGCCCTAACTCCTATCCGTATGGGCACCTCTCGATGGTAGAGATACCCATACACGGGAACCTAGAAAACTCTGGTGACCCTCAGATGCCCTAAAGATAATGACAGGGCAGAGACCACCTGTTCCTTCCCTGATGAAGGAACTAGCGTCTCACTGAGGCCTAGTAAACAACCGGGGGGGGGGGGGGGGGATACAAAACACGACAAGCGGAACACTTCACTTCAGAAGATGATGGATGAACAGGACTTCAACACGAACCATACTCTAGCTCTTCTAAGACCAAATGAAGCTATCCCAAGCAAGGAGTGATGGGAAAAGTCAGACTAAATAGCGTGAGTTAAAGGTCACAGGGTCCACACCTGAACAGGAGGTGTGGACATACCAGCAACACACAGACAAAGTGAAACCGAAAGAGGCTGTCAGATCACTAATGGGTAGATAATCTTTTAGACCTTCTGGGACCTGTCCCAGATGTGACAGACAATGACCCAAAACACACAGCAAAAGTGGTGAAGAAATGGTTAGCAGACAACAACATTAACGTTTTGGAGAGGCACTGCCAGAGTCCAGACTTGAATCCAATTGAGAATCTGTGAAGGGAGCTAAAGATCAGGGTGATGGCAAGAAGACCCTCCAACCTGAAATATTTGGAGCTCATTGCTAAAGATGAATGAGCAAAAATACCTGTGGAGACATGCAAAAAGCTGGTCTGCAATTATAGGAAGCATTTGATTGCTTTAATAGCCAATAAAGGCTTTTCTATTGATTATTGAGAAGGGTATGAATAATTTTGGACTGGACACTTTTTGCTCAAATGTAAATAAAAGCTGAGAAAGTTTTTTTTTTCCCACAATAATGCCTCTTGTACATCGTCTTATTATCTTTTGGGAGACACCTATGTCATTTCCCATCAAAAAATTACTTGCTGGTTGAATAAAATTAACTTTAAGTCAAAATTTGCCAGGGGTATGAATAATTATGGGCAGCACTGTAGGGAAAGAGAACCATCTCCTTAGTACAACCAGTGCTTGAAGTGGGCCGGAACGCGGCGGTACTCAGTACCGCCACTTCCAAAAATTGCCCTGGAGAGTACCAGCACCTCTCCGTGCGCCCAGTACGTGGGTTTCCGGTACCGGAGCGCAGGGCCGGCCTTTGGGGTGTGCGGGCTGTGCGGCCGCACAGGGCGCCATAGTAACAGGGGCGCTGGGCGGCCGACAGCTCGCAATGTAATATGCGGCAGGCGAGGCTGTACTTGTGTTCTCCCCCGAGCGCCCCCTCCATCGCCCCCTCCCCTGTCTGACCTGCCTGCTGCCCCCGCCGCTGCCAATAAGAAGAGAGACGGGAGGAGGAGGGGAGGGGCTGTGGCCACTGCGCCACCAATGAAGATAACTGACCTGAATACAAAAACAGGAGGCGGGTGCCGGAATCAAATAGCCGACAGCCAACCTCTGTGACAGGGAGCTGCGATCAGCTGCAGTTGAGTTAACCCTTCAGGTGCGGTACTGGAGGGGTTAATTGTAGCTGATCGCAGCTCCCTGTCACAGAGGTCGGGTGCCGGCTATTTGATTCCAGCACCCGCCTCCTGTTTTTGTATAAGAAACGTTTGTGGCACAGTGCGCCCCCCCCCCCCCCCCCCCAGTATAAGAAACGTTGGTAGGCAGTGCGCCCCCACCCCCCCCTCAGTATAAGAAACGTTTGTGGCACAGTGCGCCCCCCCCCCCCCCCCAACACCCCAGTATAAGAAACGTTGGTAGGCAGTGCGCTTTCCCCCCCAAACACCCCAGTATAAGAAACATTGGTGGCTCAGTGGGAAGTGCCAGTGAGGGTTAAAAAATAATAAAAATTTTTTAACTCACCTCCTCCAGATGATCGCGTAGCTGCCGTTCTCCTGTTTTCTTCAAGACCTGTGGTGACGTCACTGAGCTCATCACATGACCCATTACCATGGTGATGGATCATGTGATGCTAACAGTGATGTCACCACAGGTCCTTTGACAGGTCATGAAGAAAGAACAGAAGACGATCAATTGGAGGAGGTGAGTTAATTATTATTTTTATTTTTTAACCCTCATTGGCACTGCCCACTGCGCCACCAATGATTATTATATTGAGGGGGGGCGCACTGCGCCACCAATGTTTATTATATTGAGGGGGGGCCCACTGCGCCACCAATGTTTATTATATTGAGGGGGGGCGCACTGCGCCACCAATGTTTATTATACTGGGGTGATGGGGGGGCGCACTGCGCCACCAATGTTTATTATACTGGGGTGTTGGGGGGGCGCACTGCGCCACCAATGTTTATTATACTGGGGTGATGGGGGGGCGCACTGCGCCACCAATGTTTATTATACTGGGGTGTTCGGGGGGCGCACTGCGACACCAATGTTTATTATATTGGGGGGGCGCACTGCGCCAATGTTTATTATATTGGGGGGGGCGCACTGCGCCACCAATGTTTATTATACTGGGGTGATGGGGGGGCGCACTGCGCCACCAATGTTTATTATACTGGGGTGTTGGGGGGGCGCACTGCGCCACCAATGTTTATTATATTGGGGGGGCGCACTGCGCCAATGTTTATTATATTGGGGGGGGCGCACTGCGCCACCAATGTTTATTATACTGGGGTGTTGGGGGGGCGCACTGCGCCACCAATGTTTATTATACTGGAGTGTTGGGAGGGGCGCACTGCGCCACCAATGTTTATTATATTGGGGGGGCGCACTGCGCACAATGACGGGTTAGGGAAATTTCACAGCAGAGTGCGCATGCGCTGGGAGCCTCGCCGGCGGTTAGGGTAGGGAAAAATTATGGGCCAGTGCACAGGTGCGGTGATCGGATGGATGTTCTCAGCAGGACACCGGCCGACACTGCGCATGCGCTGGGAGCCTCACCAGCGGTTAGGGTAGGGAAAAAGCACTGACCCGTACATAATTTTTCCCTTCCCTAACCGCTGGTGAGGCTCCCGGTGCATGCGCAGTGTCGGCCGGTGTCCAGCTGAGAACATCCATCCGATCACTGCGCCTGCGCACTGGCCCATAGTTTTTCCCTACCCTAACCGCCGGCGAGACTCCTGGCGCATGCGCACTCTGCTGTGAAACTTCCCTAACCTGTCATTGTGCGCCTGCGCGGCGCTGCACACCTCCTCACGTCATGTCCGGTGCGACCGGAAGTGACGAAGGTAGGGAAATCTCACGAAGTAGGGAAGTATAACATTACACCGGCCTTTGGGGTGTGCGGGCTGGTAACTACTTGGTTGGATAGTCAGCCAGCCTATGCCATGATGCCAGCAACAAGCAGTGTTTTTTTGTTTTTTTTTGGGGGGGGGGGGCGCCACAAGGTTAGCTCGCACAGGGCGCCTGGACACCTAAGGCCGGCCCTGCCGGAGCGCAGCGGAGAGCTGGCAGTATCTCCTCCCTAATGTCGTTGGCTGGGCAGCTAGTGGAGGGGGGCGGGTCGTTGCAGAGTACGGCTCAGGCTGGCGCAGGCAGGGAGTTGACCTCACGTTAGGTGACGTCAACTCCTTCCCGCGCGCCTGTGACTGAGGAGCGATCAGTGCGGCGACCAGTGACTGGTCCTCCTTGGAGTCAGGAGTCGGACGGTGCAGCAAAGAACATCGACTTTGCTTTGGAATCCAACTTCTGAAGAGTACTGGTGAGTGACAGGCACCCCCCCTCCCCCCACACACATTAGTTCCTCTCTGTACCAGTACCCCCCCCCCCCCCTGGCAGGGGGGTACTGGTACAGAGAGGAATTAATGGGTGTGATGAGGGGGGGGGGGGGGGTCTGATGTGCAGGGGGGTACTGGTACAGAGAGGAACGAATGTGCGATGGTGGGGGGGGGGGGGTACTGGTACATAGAGGAACTAATATATATGTGTCTGATGGGTGGGTCTGATGTGTAGGGGGCCCCTGCACATCAGACCCCCCCATCACACACACATATATATTAGTTCCTCTATGTACCAGGACCCACCCCCCCCCACCACCGCACATTCGTTCCTCTCTGTACCAGTACCCCCCTGCACATCAGACCCCCCCCCCCTCATCACACACATTAGTTCCTCTCTTTACCAGAACCCCCCCCCCCCCCACCACCGCACATTCGTTCCTCTCTGAACCAGTACCCCCCTGCACATCAGACCCCCCCCTCATCACACACACACACACATTAATTCCTCTCTGTACCAGTACCCCCCTGGCAGGGGGGTACTGGTACAGAGAGGAATTAATGTGTGTGTGTGTGTGATGAGGGGGGGGTCTGATGTGCAGGGGGGTACTGGTTCAGAGAGGAACGAATGTGCGGTGGTGGGGGGGGGGGGGGGGTACTGGTACATAGAGGAACTAATATATATGTGTGTGATGGGGGGTCTGATGTGCAGAGGGGTACTGGTACAGAGAGGCACTAATGTGTGGTGGGGGGGGGGGGGTACTGGTAAAGAGAGGAACTAATGTGTGTGATGAGGGGGGGGGGGGTCTGATGTGCAGGGGGGTACTGGTACAGAGAGGAACGAATGTGCGGTGGTGGGGGGGGGTACTGTACTGGTACATAGAGGAACTAATATATATGTGTGTGATGGGGGGGGTCTGATGTGCAGGGGGGGGGAGCACCGGCGCCTAATAGAGTACCGGCACCTCTTTTGGCCCACTTAAAGCACTGAGTACAACCTTTTGGATGTTGAGTCAAAGTTTGACTTTTTAACAAGCTTTGGGAAATCACAAGGCACAATAAGCAAGCCAAATAGCCATCGACTAATAAGATGGTTCTCTTTACCTGGGAGATACCTCTTTGCATATTATCTTCACATGGTGCATGCGTTGTGTTCATACACATCTGGTCTCTATAAAGAGAGCCAGTAACCCACCTAAAAAGTATTTTGTGGCAAAAGAAGGTGTCTCAACATTCCCTCTAAGATTCCTATAAAGGTGAGGGGACATTATAACAAGCATTAAAATCAAGACCCTTTCTGGTGCTGGTTAACACTACTATACTGCTAAACACGTGGTACTTGTTTGTCCAAACATCTTTTTCATGATCCTTTGGTTAATTCTCTCCACCCTTGATTGTAGGACCTGTAGAGAAAAGATCTTTGCACAGAATTTCACCACCCTCAAAATGGATCCACAAACCTAGTCTAGGCCTCCTATATTGAGTGGTCCTATGGCAGTGGCATGGCTCACCTCTATAGTATATTCACCCTAAAAACCTGGTCTGGGCCTCCTATATCGAGTGGTTCTATGGCAGTGGCATGGCTCACCTCTATAGTATATTCACACTAAAAACCTGGTCTGGGCCCCCTCTATCCAGTGGTCCTATGGCAGTTCCATGGCTCACCTCTATAGTTTATTCACCCTGGACCAAAATCATATTGCCAGATAATATCATGGATGACAATTGCCTCTATTGACACATGTTGACCAATGGCAGTTTTCACAGATCAACATGAAATCATCCAGACATCTGACAGGATTATTTGTGACTTTATTCGGAGACAGGTGACCTGTAGTACTTATGATGCATCACTGAACGCCCTGATCTCTCCTTCAGTGACATTCTCCAGTAGTATTTGGATCATTATTTGCACTGGTGCATACAAATAGCCCACTGCATTTGCTTCCGTGGCATGGTCCTGATTTATGACTTGACAACCTTGTTACTATTCAGCGAGGCAGCCAACCTGTCTTCCAGCTTGTTTATAGCAAATACCCTTAAATGAGTTTTATGGCAGGTTATAACATTTCTAAAATACTTTCCCTCTGTACCTGTCTGTCTTGCTTATTCTTCATTTACATATGACTTTCCAGTATCTATGCTCTTTCTAATGCTGTTATGAGGAACTGCCTCTCGTTCTGTGAATGACATTCTCGTACTGCTAATTGCTTCTTCTACTGCTCAGTTCTGATGAACTGACATCTTCCTTGCTTCCCTGTCAACTCCACTGAATTGAGCTGCGCACCTCACGTTTAGCCACGTGCATTTCTACAGGCTCTGGGAGCCATTTTGTTCTATGTTGAGTAAAGGTAGGGACTTTTTGGGCAATGGTTACAGAGTAATGTATGCCAATTATGTCATCAATATGTCCTCGTAACAGCACTGGCTAGGTACCCAGGCTTACCTGGGTACTAAGGCTACTTTTACACTAGCATTTTTTCTGGATCCGGCAGGGTTCAGCAAAAACGCTTCTGTTACTGATAATACAACCGTCTGCATCCGTTATGAACGGATCCGTTTGTATTAGCTTTAACATTGCCAAGACAGATCCGTCATGAACTCCATTGAAAGTTAATGGGGGACAGATCAGTTTTCTATTGTGTCTGATTGTGTCAGAGAAAATGGATCCGTCCCCATTGACTTGCATTGTGGGT
Organism: Bufo bufo; assembly: GCF_905171765.1. Classification (NCBI taxonomy): domain Eukaryota; kingdom Metazoa; phylum Chordata; class Amphibia; order Anura; family Bufonidae; genus Bufo; species Bufo bufo. Next base: position 187,398,657 of record NC_053397.1, on the reverse strand, counting down.
CATGCCGGATCCGTCTTGCTCCGCATCCCAGGACGGATGCTCTTCGGTATCAGAACAGAACAGAATGCATTTTGGAGCATTCCGTTTCGTTCAGTTACGTTTTGTCCCCATTGACAATGAACAAAACGGAAGCATTTTAATGCTAGTGTGAAAGTAGCCTAACAGTGTTTTACCCAAAGGACTTATATTCTGGCTGAATTGTGGAACAACTACAGTAGATAGTTGTAAGAGCAATAATATGGTTAAAACGGTTTTTATTAAGAAATGTTAGGATAACTCCAACATTTAGCTTAGATAAAAGCTGAAAGTAGAGAGTCAAGTCATATAAGAAAACGTACAAATAATAAAGCTATGCTATAACTCAAGCACAGTATCGTACAAATAAATAAGGTAAGTGCACCATTCTAACAATTATCCACAAAAGACCGACAAGGACTGGAAAAAAAATAGGTATAGTGAGGGGGAGGGAGGGAGAGTCTGTGATCTTCTTAGGCTTCAGGAGTAGGGTGAGTACCCCTCTCGAGCCAATTATGAAACGCTGAGGAAATTTCTAAACTGAGACCAGGGGACCAGGATTGAAGGAAGGCTGTATTTGAGTTATGATCTTCCATCAACAATCATGTGAAGCAGGTATCATCACTAATAGGCAACAAGAATGCCCAAAACATTGGAATAGATGAGACCAATAGATGATGGGAGTCATATGGTGGTGGTTAGTGTTGAGCAAATCGAAGTATATGAAGTGGACTTCGATCCGAATTTCAGAAAAAAAATTGATTCGCTGCAAAGCAAAACTTCCTTGTGCTTCAGGGTAATGAATAAATTTTTCCTGAAATGGCAGTAAAAAAAAAAAATGTTATACTCACCTCATCCATTTGAGCATGAAGAGGCTAATGCAGCCATCTTGCTTGAAGATCCCATGCGAAATCTCGTGCGTGGTGACGTATGGCATCACCATGTCGGCCAGAATGATGATGTAATCACGCACCGCGTGAGATTTTGGCTGGATCTTCAAGCAAGATGGCCGTGATGGCCTCTTCATGCTCAAATGGATAAGGTAAGTACAATTTTTTTTAAATGATTAACCTCTGAAAGGCTTTAATATTAATAGCAGATGCCACGATCAGCAACAAATGCGGCATCTTAGGGGTTCTATGAAGGGGGGATGGCACAATCACCATTCCCTGCCATTGCGCCCACTACTTCCACAGAAAATCTGCTACTAAACGAGATAGACGAGGCGGCAAATCATAATGAGGTGGTTATTATGGGGGACTTCAACTACCCAGATATAGACTGGGAAACTGAAACTTGTATATCTCATAAAGGAAACAGGTTCTTGGCAATAACCAAAGACCTCACCCAACTGGTTCAGGACCCAACTAGAGGGACGGCCACACTGGACTTAGTATTAACCAATAGACCTGACAGAACAACAGATATGCAGGTCGAGGGACACTTGGGAAATAGTGACCATAAAATAATAACCTTCCAATTATCATTCAAAAGAGCGTTTCTACAGGGAGGAACAAAAATACCAAACTTCAAAAAAGCTATATTTAGCCAACTAAGAGAGGCCATAGGTCTGACTAACTGGGACAAAGTCCTCAAAAATAAAAATACAGTCGCAAAATTGGAAATTTTTAATAGCATCCTAAAATCTAATTGTGAGAGGTACATACCTTATGGGAATAAAAGGTTAACCCCTTAGGGACGCATGACGTACCAGTACGGCATGTTTCCCGAGTCCTTAAGGACCCATGACGTACCGGTACGTCATGGGTTTAAACCGCGATTGCGGCGCGGCGGGGGTTAATCGGAATAGGATGCCCGCTGAAATCATTCAGCGGGCATCCTGTCACAACGCCGGGGGGGAAGTCATGTGACCCCCCCGTATCGGCGATCGCCGCAAACCGCAGGTCAATTCAGACCTGCGGTTTGCGGCTTTTACCTGCGGTTGCGGCTGTGGTCGGCGGTGCCATCGGGTCCCCATGCGGCTGTGGGGGGGACCCGATGGCATGGAAGGCAGCGCGATGTCTAAGGAAGGCATCACGCTGCCTTCCGGTGAAGAGCCTGTGAGATCCAGCCCCCTGGATCTCACAGGCTGGAAGCTGTATGAGTAATACACACTGTATTACTCATACAGCCAATGCATTCCAATACAGAAGTATTAGAATGCATTGTAAAGGAATATACCCCCCAAAGTTGAAGTCGTAAAGTGGGACAAAAAAGAAAGTGAAAAAAAATTTGAAAAAATTTAGTTTTCCCCCTAAAGAAATTTAAGTTTCAAGTAAAAATAAATAAAAACGTCATTTTCCACAAATAAAGTAAAAAAAAATTGGTAAAAAATAGGGGGGAAAAAAGTATACATATTAGTTATCGCCGCATCCATATCGAACGGCTATATAAAAATATCACATGACCTAACCCCTCAGATAAAAACCGTAAAAAATAAAAAATAAAAACTGTGCTAAATAAACAATTTTTTTGTCACCTTACATCACTAAAAGTACAACAGCAAGCGATCAAAAAGGTGTTTGCCCACCAAAATAGTACCAATCTAACCGTCACCTCATCCCGCAAAAAATGAGCCCCTACCTGAGACAATCGCCCAAAAAATAAAAAAACTAGGGGTCAGAATATGGAGACACTAAAACATAATTTTTTTTGTTTAAAAAAAGCTGTTATTATGTAAAACTTACATAAATAATAAAAAAGTATACATATGTAGTATCACCGCGTTCGTATCGACCGGCTCTATAAAAATATCACATTACCTAACCTCTCAGATGAACACCTTAAAAAATAAAAAATAAAAACTGTGCTAAATTAACTATTTTTTGTCACCTTACATCACAAAAAGTGTAATAGCAAGCGATCAAAAAGTCACATGCACCACAATAAAACCGTCATCTCATCCTGCAAAAAATGAGACCCTACCTAAGATAATCGCCAAAAAACTGAAAAAACTATGGCTCTCAGAATATGGAGACACTAAAACATGATATTTTTTTTGTTTCAAAAATTATATTATTGTGTAAAACTTACATAAATAAAAAAAAAAGTATACATATTTGATATCGCCGCGTCTGTATCGACCGGCTCTATAAAAATATTGCATGACCTAACCCCTCAGATGAACACCGTAAAAAATTTAAAATAAAAACTGTGCTAAATAAACCATTTTTTGTCACCTTACATCACAAACAGTGTAATAGCAAACGATCAAAAAGTCACACGCACCTCAAAATAGTGCCAATAAAACCGTCATCTCATCCCGCAAAAAATCATACCCTACCCAAGGTAATCGCCCAAAAACTGAAAAAATTATGGCTCTCAGACTATCGAAACACTAAAACATGATTTTTTTTGCTTCAAAAATGAAATCATTGTGTAAAACTTACATAAATAAAAAAAAAGTATGCATATTAGGTATCGCCGCATCCGTGACAACCTGGTCTATAAAAATATCACATGATCTAACCTGTCAGATAAATGTTGTAAATAACAAAAAATAAAAACGGTGCTAAAACAGTTATTTCTTGTTATCTTGCCTCACAAAAAGTGTAATATAGAGCAACCAAAAATCATATGTACCCTAAACTAGTACCAACAATACTGCCACTCTATCCCGTAGTTTCTAAAATGGGGCCACTTTTTTGGAGTTTCTACTCTAGGGGTGCATCAGGAGGGCTTCAAATGGGACATGGTGTCAAAAAAACCAGTCCAGCAAAATCTGCCTTCCAAAAACCGTATGGCATTCCTTTCCTTCTGCGCCCTGCCGTGTGCCCGAACAGCTGTTTACGACCACATATGGGGTGTTTCTGTAAACTACAGAATCAGAGCCATAAATATTGAGTTTTGTTTGGCTGTTAACCCTTGCTTTGTTACTGGGAAAAATGGACTAAAATGAAAAATTTTCCCCAAAAATTTAAATTCAGAAATTTCATCTCCATTTGCCAATAACTTTTGTGGAACACCTAAAGGGTTAACGACGTTTGTAAAATCTGTTTTGAATACCTTGAGGGGTGTAGTTTTTTAAATGGGGTCCCTTTTAATGGAGTTTCTACTCTAGGGGTGCATCAGGGGGACTTCAAATGGGACATGGTGTAAAAAAAAAACAGTCCAGCAAAAACCTGCCTTATAAAAGCCGTATGGCATTCCTTTCCTTCTGCGCCCTACCGTGTACCCGTACAGCGGTTTACGACCACATATGGGGTGTTTCTGTAAACTACAGAATCAGGGCCATAAATATTGAGTTTGGTTTGGCTGTTAACCCTTGCTTTGTAACTCGAAAAAAATTATTAAAATGGAAAATCTGCCAAAAATGTGAAATTTTGAAATTGTATCTCTATTTTCCATTAATACTTGTGGAACACCTAAAGGGTTAACGACGTTTGTAAAATCAGTTTTGAATACCTTGAGGGGTGTAGTTTCTTAGATGGGGTCACTTTTATGGAGTTTCTACTCTAGGGGTGCATCAGGAGGGCTTCAAATGGGACATGGTGTCAAAAAAACCAGTCCAGCAAAACCTGCCTTCCAAAAGCCGTATGGCATTCCTTTCCTTCTTCGCCCTGCCGTGTGCCCGTACAGCGGTTTACGACCACATATGGGGTGTTTCTGTAAACTACAGAATCAGGGCCATAAAAATTGAGTTTGGTTTGGCTGTTAACCCTTGCTTTGTAACTGGAAAAAAATTATTAAAATGGAAAATTTGCCAAAAATGTGAAATTTTGAAATTGTATCTCTATTTTCCATTAATTCTTGTGGAACACCTAAAGGCTTAACGACGTTTGTAAAATCAGTTTTGAATACCTTGGGGGTGTAGTTTCTTAGATGGGGTCACTTTTATGGAATTTCTACTCTAGTGGTGCATCAGGGGGACTTCAAATGGGACATGGTGTCAAAAAAACCAGTCCAGCAAAACCTGCCTTCCAAAAACCGTATGGAATTCCTTTCCTTCTAAGGGTTAACAAAGTTTGTAAAAACAGTTTTGAATACCTTGAGGGGTGTAGTTTATAGAATGGGGTCATTTTTGGGTGGTTTCTATTATGTAAGCCTCGTAAACTGACTTCAGACCTGAACTGGTCCCTAAAAATTGGGTTTTTAAAAAATTTCAGAAAAATTTCAAGATTTGCTTCTAAACTTCTAAGCCTTGTAACATCCCCCAAAAATAAAATATCATTCCCAAAATGATCCAAACATGAAGTAGACATATGAGGAATGTAAAGTAATAACTAATTTTGGAGGTATTACTATGTATTATAGAAGTAGAGAAATTGAAACTTGGAAATTTGCAATTTTTAAAAAATCTTTGGTTAATTTGGTATTTTTTTATAAATAAAAATGATTTTTTTTTACTTCATTTTACCAGTGTCATGGAGTACAATATGTGACGAAAAAACAATCTCAGAATGGCCTGGATAATGGGTTGCTTCAAAAGGGGCATAGATGCCCGTGATGAGATCATAGTCCTACCACTTTACAAATTGCTAGTCAAAACACACATGGAGTACTGTGTACAGTTCTGGGCTCCTGTGAACAAGGCAGACATAGCAGAGCTGGAGAGGGTCCAGAGGAGGGCAACTAAAGTAATAACTGGAATGGGGAGACTACAGTACCCTGAAAGATTATCAACATTAGGGTTATTCACTTTAGAAAAAAGACGACTGAGGGGAGATCTAATTACTATGTATAAATATATCAGGGGTCAGTACAGAGATCTCTCCCATCATCTATTTATCCCCAGGACTGTAACTGTGACAAGGGAACATCCTCTGCGTCTGGAGGAAAGAAGGTTTGTACACAAACATAGAAGAGGATTATTTACAGTAAGAGCAGTGGAACTCTCTGCCTGAGGAGATGGTGATGGTGAGTTCACTAAAAGAGTTCAAGAGGGGCCTGGATGTATTTCTGGAGTGTAATTATATTACAGGCTATAGCTACTAGAGATGGGTCGTTGATCCAGGGAGTTATTCTGATTGCCTGACTGGAGTCGGGAAGGAATTTATTTCCCCTTAAGTGGGGAAAATTGGCTTCTACCTCACAGTTTTTTTTTTGCCTTCCTCTGGATCAAATTGCAGGATAACAGGCCGAACTGGATGGACAAATGTCTTTTTTAGGCCTTATATACTATGTTACTTACAAAGAAATGCACTGTGAAAAATTATCATAAAGCAAATCTTCTTGTAAAATTCGGCAAAGCAGCCGCTTGTAAAATTCGGCAAAGCAGCCGAATCAAATTTTTAAGAACTTCACTCATCTCTAATGGTGGTAATGGATGATGACCTAAATGGATGATGGTGATGACAGATAAGTAATGGAACAGGCAGATCTTGATAACTAGAGACAAAACAGACAAGTGACCATAACTAATTAACTCTCAGTGAATCCTTCTTCAGGGCTCATGCACATGACCATATTTATTTTGTGGTCTGCAAAAATTACGGATGACGTCCGCGTGCATTCCGTATTTTGCGGAACGGAACAGCTGGCCCCTAATAGAACAGTACTATCCTTGTCCGTAATGCGGACAATAATAGGACATGTTCTATGTTTTTGTGGAACGGAAATACGGACATACGGAAACGGAATGAACACGGAGTAACTTCCATTTTTTTTGCAGACCCATTGAAATGAATGGTTCCGTATACGTCCACATTTGCATGAGCCCTTATATCTATCCCTTACCACTAGCCGTGACATCTTCACTTTCCCCAAAGATATCCCTATTGGAAACCCTAATCTGCAAAGATGACCCTAACACAACAACAAAATGATTCTAGGAACCAGAGACAAGAAATCCAAACTGAGCATAACTGAACTAGAATCAAGGCAAGACAGATTCAAACAGGGAGAAAACTAAACAGAAGCTCAGAAACAAAAGACTCAAAAAGAAGAAGTGAACTATAATAGTCACAGGAACAAAACTTCACTGACAAGAGGCAAACCGGACGAAAAACAAGATGATAAATATATACACTAAATTAATATACACAGAGTATATGCTCTAACCAGCAACCCACTGCCGAAGCCAGAAATATTTCAAAGGAGACTAACCAATCAGGAACTCCTCTTCCAAACGACTCTGGGCTGCTGCAGAGAGGTCAGATGATCGATCGTAAGGGATTAGCTGTGAGAGAACTACATCAACCACCCCAAACAAACTAGACAGACAGATAGATATGCCGGCTTTAGGCTGGACAAAAAAAATACTACACACATCATTTTCTGTCCATCCGAAAGCCGAGATATATGCCGGAAAGTGACCAGATACCTGCCTGATCCCATTATAGTGAAAGACGATCCGGCGGTGCACAGTAGTATCTAGGTATGACGCCTCCGGAACAGGCTGCCCGAGTTCCCAGTGCAGATGTGAACGTAACCGTAACTGCATGCAGGATTCTCAACCTATCACATAGTATCTGAGATACCTCAAGGATGTGATCTGAATGGTCTGCATACAGATGGCTGCCGAGAGTATATGCCATTGAGCCTATATATATATATATATATATATATATATATATATAAAATCATACTTCTGATATATACAGTACAGACCAAAAGTTTGGACACACCTTCTCATTTAAAGAGTTTTCTTTATTTTCATGACTATGAAGGCATCAAAACTATGAATTAACACATGTGGAATTATATACATAACAAACAAGTGTGAAACAACTGAAAATATGTCATATTCTAGGTTCTTCAAAGTAGCCACCTTTTCCTTTGATTACTGCTTTGCACACTCTTGGCATTCTCTTGATGAGCTTCAAGAGGTAGTCCCCTGAAATGGTCTTCCAACAGTCTTGAAGGAGTTCCCAGAGATGCTTAGCACTTGTTGGCCCTTTTGCCTTCACTCTGCGGTCCAGCTCACCCCAAAACATCTCGATTGGGTTCAGGTCCGGTGACTGTGGAGGCCAGGTCATCTGGCGCAGCACCCCATCACTCTCCTTCATGGTCAAATAGCCCTTACTTTCAAAGTTTTCCCAATTTTTCGCCTGACTGACTGATCTTCATTTCCTAAAGTAATGATGGCCACTCGTTTTTCTTTACTTAGCTGCTTTTTTCTTGCCATAATACAAATTCTAACAGTCTATTCAGTAGGACTATCAGCTGTGTATCCACCTGACTTCTCCTCAACGCAACTGATGGTCCCAACCCCATTTATAAGGCAAGAAATCACACTTATTAAACCTGAGAGGGCACACCTGTGAAGTGAAAACCATTTCAGGGGACTACCTCTTGAAGCTCATCAAGAGAATGCCAAGAGTGTGCAAAGCAGCAATCAAAGCAAAAGGTGGCTACTTTGAAGAACCTAGAATATGACATATTTTCAGTTGTTTCACACTTGTTTGTTATGTATATAATTCCACATGTGTTAATTCATAGTTTTGATGCCTTCAGAGTGAATCTACAATTTTCATAGTCATGAAAATAAAGAAAACTCTTTGAATGAGAAGGTGTGTCCAAACTTTTGGTCTGTACTGTATATGAATGCATAATATGTGGGAAACTACTACTGATGTTTTAACCATAATATATTTTCATATATTATAATATATTATATATTCTAAATATATAATAATATATGTAAATATATTATGGCTAAAAACTTATATATATGTTTAAATTTAATTTCGCCTCTTTTTCTGAAAAGTTTCTGATGGGATTCAAACTCGCAACCTTCTACATTACAGCCCAGAATTTTAACCACTTCACTATCGAGCTGCATGGCCAGTAACTTAAAAAAAAAAAAAAATTAATTAATATGAGACTTCTCCTGTATAGGAATACTTACTACTTGTAAGTATTCCTATACAGCAGAAGTCTCATATTTTTATTTTTTTAAGTAACTGGCCATGCAGCTCTATAGTGCAGTGGTTAAGATTCTTGGCTGTAATGTAGAAGGTTGTGAGTTTGAATCGCGCCAGAAACTTTTCTGAAATAGAGGCTAAATTTGATTTAAATACACTGGGTGTCCCCAAGCACTGACTCCATATATGGACATAGCTATATATGGAGTCAGAGCAGAGACTCCTAAGCCGAACTAGAGTCCCGACACCCTCCCCTCTTCAGAGCAGGAGGTGCCTGGTTTAATGCTCGGGTTCTCCCATTGACTTCCATTGAGCATCAGGAAGTGTTCTACTCGAGCACCAGAGCACACGAGCACTTTGGTGCTCGACCAACACTAGTGCAAATATCATTAGATACAATCTGTTACGCAGTATATCTATACAAAGTAGATTATGTACATGGTTACAGAATTGTAAATCTGGAAACATTGTTCTAATGGAATTCATTCTGATTACAAAATGTATCCCTAAATGTGGACATGTCACTTGCATATTTTATTGGACTACAGCTCCTAAGAACATATTAATATCCAGCATTTCCAAAGAAGTCCATTGAGATTTATTGATTGGTCTGTTTTAAGATATCTTGCAGATTCTTGTACTACAGCATGTTCTATTCTCCACAAATTATGTGTAGTTAAGCAGTAAAAACAAATACTTATAGCAAGGTATACAGGCCCCTGATGTACAGCCACATGTCACACAAAGTATTAGAATTACAGCGTTTCTAATTAAAAGTGCTAACGCCATTCTTGGAAACACACACTGAGGGAATGAAAAGCGTGGGCATAAAAACGCTTCTGACGGAAGCATTGCAGTCATGAATTTACCAACATCAATATATTACAGCACTTCATCCTGCAATTTGGAGATGTAAACCAGGAATAGGAAATATACATTTAACTATGTGCTTCCTAAAGGGAACATGTTATGTGCATTATCTTAGTTTCACTAAATAGATTGTAATAGGCACTGCACTTTCAAAACCTTGCATAAGAAAATATAAAAAAAATCTGTATTATATAGTATTCGAAAAAAGAGCTTCTTTCTCCACTTCTTCTCCTCTCTCTATTCCCTGCATGGATCGTTTACCCTTAATTCACATCTAAAATCCAGATTCAGAAACTGATTATCAGCGTACTGAGGGATCATGTCACATGCTGCAAATAAAAGTTTATGAAGTAGAGAGGGGGAAGGAGGAAGAGTGAGCTTCTGGAGGGAGACAGAGGCAATGACACACAGAGATACTGGATTCATAGCTATACTGCTCGGCACTGTTGTTTAAAAGTATTAATACTCTCCGTGCTGCATATGCTTCTGAGAGGGTGCTACAAAGAGATAAGGGAGCAAGATCTTCTACTCTCTATAAGTGCTGTGTATGGGAGACATTATGGCAGTTAGTCTTTACCCACTAGCTTAGGGAAAGCTGACAATTAAAGATGGAGCTGGCAGAATGCAGAATAAAACTTACTGGAAACAGCAGGTGCACATTAAAGAAATTGTCTAGGAATACCTAATTTTTAACTGATTTTCACAAACTGCCTCAACTGTTGAAAGTACGTACGTATCTGCCTCCCACCTCTCTGGCCCTGTGTGCTTGCATGCACGTGTCCATCTTTCGGTCCTCGGCTTGCTTCCTTCCCCACGGGCATGGTCACCTGCTCCACTGCAGCCACCAACTGACGTGTCTCTTGTCACTGCTGAAGTCAGCGGAGACAGGACTTCAGTTAAAAGTTAGCTATTCCCAAACAACTATAAAATTATATAGATGATGAAATGATGTAGTTTTTTTTAAAAGTGTAACTGTTATGTTTTCATAAAAAAAATATCAAATGTAGCATGTTACTGCTGCTGCAGCATTATATGTAAAGCAATATTTAGTTTCTTCACATACCACTGTTTTCCTTGAGTTTTTTTCGTTATTTACGGCTGCTTTAACCTCTACAATATGAGGATCGCCTCAAGATGGTTCCTCTGCCAGGACAAAACTGCTTTCCCTCACTTCACATTCACACTTGCTATAGCCAGTAGCTTCCTGCCAGCCAATCAGATTGGATTACTGAGACACACCTCCTCACTCTGAAGCCTAATGCAGGCATGCAGTGTGAAGGACCGCCCCCCCGTCTTCTGTTTACGATTAGCCGGAGACAGACAAGCCTTAGCAACTATTTTTTAAGGGAGCAGTGGAAAGGGACAGGGGACATTAATGAAAGCTGATATTATAAGGTAATTACAGATCTTTTGGCAATCATTGACAGACTAACTCGGGTATACATACATAGCTCTAATAAACTAGCAAATAAAATAAAAATAATATGACCGTTATACTTTAATGGTGTCCTGTAGCTATTCATTTTTTATTTATAAAACCATCCGTAGAGTCGCCATAATGGAAACACTCAATTTGTTTTTCCTGTAGTCAGTGCATTAGGGCACCCTATAGCCTCCTTACGATGGCCATACAAATTCAATAGCTGTTGGTAAGAGACGGGGGTTTGACCAACAATACAGTAATGTGTATGGGGGCCTTTGCAGTCTCTAGGAATTGACAGTGCACAGACCCCTGTCCAGAGAGACCAGGTGAGATGCATTCAGAGCCTTATCTGTGTGTACAGTGTATACCATTGATAGTGTTATATCTACACAGTGAAATATGGCTGTCATTACCTTGTCCATAAGCAACAAAAAACTGGAAATATCAGCTTATGGTGACTGCTTTAGTATGAAATCTCTAATACATTAGTTTAAGATTTTTTTTTTATGTGGATAGTCAAATAAAAATTTCTCTAAAATTTGTAAAAAATACTGTGCATGTTCATTATAAAAACCTGATTTATATAATGTCATTTTGTGACAACAATTTCTCTTTAATAGGGTTATCTGATATAAGATAAGATGTTATACCTAAGAATCTGTCACCTCTCCTGACATGTCTATTTTAGTAAATATGTGCATTCTCCATAATAGAACAACTCTGGAGCGCCTGTGCTCTGTGCAAGACAGGAGAGCTGTCTAAATCTATAACGACCTACTAAATCTATAACGACCATTATGGGATGTTTAAATTTTTTTAAAAATTTGAATGAACTGGGGTACAGTATGTGCAGTTCACAGATTGCTACATTGTTACCTATTACTGTCAAATGTTGTATTATCACAATCTGGAGAGTTTACTTTTATAGAAGAAAGCTGAGACGTCATCTCTTGCTTTGTTTCCATTTAATATTTCCATGTAGATAATACAATAAAGCAAATACAATGTGTCTCCATTGTGTCTGTGGGATAGAATGGCAACAATCTATACTGAATGCATTTTACCAAGTGGGTGGTATGATCTATCATCTATCCTATCTATCTATCTCTCTATCTATCTATCTATCTATCTATCTATCTATCTATCTTACATATCTCATATCTATTTATCTGTTTCATATTTATCTATTATATATCTATCTACAAACAAGAACTACTAGTATCAACACAATGCCATGCGCAAAGACGCATGCATACACGGGAAATATGAATCAAAGTAAACTGCATTACTGCTATACTTAAAAAAGTTAAAACATGAACTATATGAAAATTAGAAGCTCTTTGCTGACATTTTTTTTAATCAAAAAGCAGCCTAAAGCTGTTCTGCTTTATGGGCCTGTGTGGTCCAATTAAAAAAAACGTGAGCAAATTGTATAAAACAGGCAGTAGTAAAATATAACTTTTAATCTAATTTCTAAAATTGAAAGCCCACAGTTGTGTTCATAGACATCACTACCATTGGGCAAGATGACACTTGCCCAATGGTAGTGATGTCTATGAACAGAACTGTGGGCTTTCAATTTTAGAAATTAGATTAAAAGTTATATTTTACTACTGCCCGTTTTATACAATTTGCTCACTTTTTTTTTAATCACAATTATGTTGGACTCATGTACCAGATGCAAGGACTTACATTAGGGTGATATAAGCTATCTATCTATCTATCTATTTGTCTATGCTCTATTCACTATATATTCATTATCTATGTCTATCTATCTATCTATCTAATTATCTATCTATCTATCTATCTATCTATCTATCTATCTAATTATCTATCTATATATCTATTATCTATCTATCTCATATCTATCTATCTATCTATCTATCTATCTATCTAATTATCTATCTATATATCTATTATCTATCTATATATCTATTATCTATCTATCTAATCTAACAAGAACTATTAGTAGCAACAAAATACCATGCGCAAAGACATTTGCAAACATTGGAAACATGAATTAAATTGCATAACTGCTATATAGTCTATATGAAAATTAGAAGCTCTTTGCTCAATTTTTCTCACAATTTTGGACTCATCTACCAGAGACAAGGTCTGTCTACCCTCAGCCTGTATGAAGCAGGCTGCAGCCTGTGGGGAGAGGCGGGCTACTCTGGCGGCTTGACCTGCTGCTAAGTCGGGAGAGTCACCAGCGGGTTGGAGCCACAGAGAAGCAGGGAGCAGTGCAGTGGCGGGCACAGGCTGCCGCTATAACAGCTGGGGTATGACATTTTTAATTGTGAACTACCCCAATGTCTAATTGTAACTGTACAGTAGACATTGTATCATTAAAATAATGACGCAAAATACTCTAGTACATAATAGATAAAAAGCAATCAGGTTGCACTGCCACTGCAAGGCACCCACGTTCACAGCGGAACTAATTTTATTTGTACCAATTCTCTGGAAATACGTTCGGGCAGAACGTGCCTCCAGCCCTTGTAATGAGTGGGCACTGCAGACTGGCTGCTCATGGTCATCACATAACTTACGGAACTTATAGTCTAATGAATAATCACTAGACTGTATCACAACCGTGATTGGCACCTCTGATTTCAGAGATTCCGTGCTGAGTCTCCAGTACAGATGTTTCAGAGACATATTCCCCTAATCAAATGAATATAATGAATATTTAATACAAAGGCAAAACTACTGAGCACATTTAACCTAAAATATCAAAATAGAACATGTATCAGACCCTTAGCAAAGTTGCCATTATTTATAGAGCATTGTTTATGCAGTTTTTGCCCTATTTGAGCTTGCTATAAATAGGAACAGAATCAGTTCATGCAGTATTCACCTTGTGATCATTACTCACGTGTCACACAGACTGATACAGCAGACTTTGATTGAGCCAAATATGGAGGACAGCCACACGGATGCATTTCTTGGAAGAAAACTACTGAACACTAATAACAGTATGTGTTTCCACTGAGTACCGTATATGCAGTATCCAAGACCTGCGGTATCTGCAATTGTACATAGTTCTGTATTGTTATGACCAGGCATTCCAGCAGAGGAGGATTGGATGGCAAAGGTTGGCAGGAATAGGGCTAACCACCCTGTTCCTCCAGTCTTCGGGTCCATTCACACATCCGTAGAATGGGTCCGGATCCGTTCCGCAACGTTGTGGAATGAATCCGGACCCATTCATTCTCTATGGGGCCGGAAGAGATGCGGATCCGCAATAAACTACGGACGTGTGAATGGACCCTTAGAAGGAGTGGTCTGGTCCTGCTTCCTGCCGGGAGGGAGGTTACAGAGTAGTGATAGAGAGGAGAGGAAGGTCATGGCAGAGCTCCTCCTATACCTGGGAACAAGATTCTTCTGCTGTGAGACCAGCACTCCAGAAAGACCTACAACATTCAGCTTCAAGAAAGCACCTGAGAGACAAGACAGCAGAGTGATCAGCAAAATACAGTCTTACAGACACTGATGCAAGGTGAGGGACTATGGCGCAGAGACCCATCACTAGACTTGGGCAAATCGAGCTTCGGATCATAGATCCGAAGTCGATTCATTCAAAACCTTTGGTGATAATGCTGTTTCCGTACAGCATTAAAATGTATTGGCTCTGTGCAGCCAAACTGAAGTCGCGTGAGACTTTAGTGAATTACTACGGTATTCCTAATTGCGCCTTTAAAAATATTTTAACATAAGAATCCAAAGTAGGTAACGAAGTACCATCCAGTACCGAAGCTCACTTTAGATTCCTATTTTAAAATGTTTTTAAAGACACAGATAGGAATACCGTAGTCATTCACCAAAGTCTTGCGTGACTTCACGGAATACGTACTTTGCCTACACAGAGTCAATACATTCTAATAATGTACTTAAACAACGTTTTTGAACTAATCGACTTCGGATCTATGATCCCAAGCTCAATTCGCTCAAGCCTACCCATTATCTATACTACCACTAGGCCAGATACAATTCAAATCTGAACCTTACAGTGGACACCTATACCCACAAGTGCCAATATACAGTTATCCAACCTGCCACCATAACTGGTGCCAGAAACTGAACTTTTAAGTTGGTGCTACTGGATATAACACAAGTTGCATTTTGTACTTAGGTAAAAAGAGACTGTAATATGTTTAATTCTGGCCGCATGCTTCAAACTACATTTCCAGTGCACCGATCCCAAGGGAGCAATGGCCTGAGGGTGTACAGCATGACACAACCTCCTATCAGGGTTACTAACGCTCCCATGTTCTACACCGGCTCCTCAGGGGCTCGCTGCATATATATATATATATATATATAGCACCTACGCCTCCTTTCTGTAAACCAGTATCACCCAAACAGTGGCTCAGAAGTTTCCTGTGGCTCCCTAACCTTTGATAGCATGAAAGTATTGTGAAGACAATCAGATGGTGAGGAATATATTAGGTTCTAGGTTGTTTTTCTGTTCTCAGGTAAAGGCCGCATGCACACGACCGTGGTGTGTTTTGCGGTCCGCAAATCGCGGATCCGCAAAACACGAATGGCATCCGTGCACATTCCGCAATTTGTGGAATGGCACAGACAGCCTTTACATATAACTGCCTATTCTTGTCCGCAAAGCTCACAAGAATAGGACATGTTATATTCTTTTTGCGGGCCCACGGAACGGAGCAACGGATGCGGACAGCACACGGAGTGCTGTCCGCATCTTTTGCGGCCCCATTGAAGAGAATGGGTCCGCATCTAAGCCTCCAAAACGGCGGCTTGGATGCGGACCAAAACAACGGCCGTGTGCATGAGGCCTAAGGTTGGTGCCATTCATTAGCAGCCACTGCACAACACCTCCAAGTCAAACTGATTAAAGTCATATTGCCTTGATGAGCCTTCGAATATCAATGTCTACTTTCTTTGCAGAGGATCAGGTTTTGCCACATTAGGCTTCTTCAAGCAATTCACTCACTGTTTGCTGCTGTTTTGATAAGATAGCTGCATGAAGCATATTATCTGTACAGTGATAGAGAGGACTAAATGGTGGAGACCATTAGAACTGGCCTTCCAAGGGATCTTACGGTGGGCTAAGATTTTGCTTCAATAATAGGCGCAAAAGATCCAGAAAAAGATAAACCTATTCAGAGACTAATCTCAGGCCAAACACTTGCCACAATTTCTTATGGGTAATTCACAAATACATTATTTAGATATGCCTTATGTGTGTGAAAATATAAGATTACAAAGCATTTTAAAGTAGATATGAAGACGTTCTGCATAGATGAGGATGGACCACCTGAACCACTTTCTTTGGTGGACCCAAGGACCCTAAATCCAACACCAAAAATGCCTCCTCCATGTTACTTTTTAACTACAGTAAAGATGTATCTCAAGTTCATAATGTCTGATAGAAGAAAATCCACCACTGTAATAGTCAGAAATATCAAGTTAAATGAAAAAGTCAATGTTATTACATGCAGCAAACACCATACCATACCACCCCTTGGGAATGTAAACAAGGTCTTATCTATGAGGACAAAAGCTGCCCTATAAGTTAACGTCTGGCCTTTTAAACAGGCCTTAGAACAATGACTTGGATATAAACAAAAAAAAAAAAAGATACTCGTCCACAGACTGTTTTGGGGTTGCCCATTATCGGTGGAGAGCAAGGTGCTGGTTTGTCTAGGTGAGGGTCAGAGAAAATTAATTTACTCTTTGTGGAGACCGCCAAGTTGGCATAGGGAATCGTATAAGCCAGGAAAGGCTCCCTAAGAAAAAAGGAATGTAGATAAACTCCTAGCCTGTACTCTGCTATGCACTGATGAGGGGAAAAACTAAGCTGTTTTAGTTTCCCCCCTCATCAGTGCCCAATAGAGTAGAGGCTAAGAGTTTATCTACATTCTTTTTTTTCCAGGGAGCATGGGCTGTGTCTGGGGGCTTTTTTTCTTATGCTAAATATTCTGGTTGTGGCCGATCTTGAAGTCATGGTTCCAAGGCCAGTTTAAAAAGGCTAGACACTAACTTATAGGGTAGCCATCCATTAGGTGGCACTAGATAGTCCCTTTTGCTTTCATGGCTAAGAACTTTTTTACATTTCTTTTTTTCCAGGAAGTATTGTCTGGCCTATAAGATACCAAAATATTAGCACCCCCAAGGAGAAACCTAATTTCCTCAGACTCACAGGGAATTATTTTTGTCCATACAAACCAGTACCCTGCCCCTGCACTGACAATGTGAAAAACATTGCGCTGCACTGACAATGTGGTTTGGGCAGATGATCTTGTTATTGTTCCAAGGTCTGTTGGAAAAGCCTTGCACTGACATTAGGATATCCTCCATTAGGTGACAACGAGCTTTTGGTCACGTGGCTAAGAAATTATTTACATTCCCATTTACTCCAGAAAGCGCTGCCTGGTCTATAAGACTCCCTAAGCTAGCTTGATGGTCTCCACAAGGAGAAACTTCATTTCATTAGTTATGAAACTGGAAGCTTTCACTGCATTGATGAGGAGCAAAAAAGTTGCCTGTCTTGGTTTTATGAAAAAGGTCTCATTTTGGCTTACCTCCAAGTCATTGTTCCAAGGCCTGTTGAGAAGGCCAGGCATTGACCCATGGGATAACCATTCAACAGGTTGCCTAGAGAGTCAGCCTTTCACCTCATGGATAATAGCTTTATATACAGTCCCTTTTTCTAAGAGAACTCCCTGGACTCCCTACACTATTTTCATGGTAGCCACATGGAGAAACTTAAAGGGAGTTTGTCAGCACATTTTCACTAATAGAAGCACTCCTCCCTAGGATTCCTCCCCTCTGCCTGGCATCATGGAGATGGTTCTACAACTCTTGCGGAGACACTCTGTGTTGCTCTCCCCGTATCTGCACAGTATGTTCCCTTCTGTGGGCACTGTTTTGCACAGGCCAGTAGCGCAACAGATGGTGTAGAGTTGTAGAAGCATCCACATGAAATGAAGTAAGGGAGAGGGTAGGAAGCCTGGGGAGCCTTGGCACCTAGATACTTTGAAAATTAAAGCCAGTCTAGGTGGGCACTTGCCACCCATTTTCAATAATATTAATACACATTTGTTTTGTGCAGTTCTACAAATATCACGAGCGACATACAGGTATGTTTGCAATGCTGTTAACATGTATTGTTGGGCATTGTTGGTACTTCTATTAGTGAAAACATGCTGACAGACTCCCTTTAACTTCCACAGACTCCTCTGAAATTTTATTCCATTCATGTTTTATACCAAGATGTCACAAAAGGCCATATAACAGGACAGAACAAATTCTAACTACTTTTTACCCTCTCTTGTGTTAGGTCTTCTGTTAAGCAATGTACTATGCTTAGTTTACATGACCTTCTTGTAACGGGGTTCCAAAGGTGCACTCGGTCCCCCATTACCCGCAGACCTGTTGCTTAGCTTTGGGAATGAGGATCTGTGTTTGACCTCATTCCCAGGGCGGCGTTACTAGCTGGGTGGCTCCCTGCTCCTAGTCTGCCTTTAGCGCCAAGCTGATCACTCGATCTTCGACTGGTTGGTCTGTCGGTCATGTGACGCTGGCCACGTCACATGACCCTCACTCCCCACTATAAATACAGGCAGCCTGCTGGTCACAGGTTGCCTGTTAATTTAGGTTCCACCTGTGATTTGGTCTTTCCTGGCGTACTTACCTCCTGCTGAATTCCTGACGATCTTCTGCCTGCTCCTTGTGTACTTTGCTGCTCTCCTGGTATTTATGACCCCGGCTTCTCCTGACAATTCTCTGCTTGCTCCCTTTGTACTTTGTAGCTTTCCTGGTATTGACTCGGTCCGTTAACGTCCTGTTTGTCTGTCTGTCATCCCTGCACTTATTCCAAGTTAGGGATTGCCGTCCAGTTGTCCCCTGTCATTAGGACTCGCGAGGCAAGTAGGCAGGGCCAGGGGTAAGGGTGGAGCGCAGTGGTCACTTCCCTTCCCCCTGAGTGTGTGTGTACGCGACCGTTACACTTCTAAAAGGACTGTGAAACCCCCTACTTAGTGCAAAATCTGCAAATCCTGCATGCTGTGCACAACAATATAGCCTGAAACAAGTAGGAGAGATTTTATCTGTGCAGAATTGCACCTTCATTTATAACCTTTCTTAAATAAGCATTCTAGCCTCTTTATGATTTACATTACTGCTGAACCCCGAAAAACAAATGAATGGATGACAGGTTTTGCATGCACAGTAGACTTGCAGTGAGTTCCCTTCCGTGACATTCTATTATTTCTGCATGGATTTCACTTGTAAAATACATTTAAGATGGATATGTATAACTTGTGACTTACCATTCTCAAAATAATAACAGTAGGATTTAAATGATTCGGAATGACATATTGTGGAACTCATTATTTCTACAAAACCCAAACCCTACATCTATAAAACTCAGTGCAATAAGCAATATGTGCACTTAGTATTATATTTAAATACATTTCAACAGATTTAGCACCCCCGAGTCCCAGAGAATTTTTCGTTCTTCCCTTTTCATTTTTAACTGCCTGCCTTTCCGGAGCAATAATTTTATTATTTTTCCGTTCACAGTGCCTTATGAGGGCTTGTTTTTTGAAAGACAAGTTGTACTTTTTAATGACACCATATAAATATTGTGTGCAATGTAGTGAGAAACTGGAAAATAATTCTAAATGGGGTGGAATTGGAAAAAAAAAAAATTTTGCCATAGTTTTACAGTTGTTGTTTTTTTTACAGCATTTCCTATGCGCCCTTCAGAAAAATTACAACAATACCACACTTATATAGTTTTACTTGTGCTTTAATACTGAAAAAAATAAAAACTTTAAAAACATATATTTTTCTTTTAATTGTCATATTCTGGCCCCCATAACTTTTTAAATAATTTTATTAACTTTTAAATATTTTACTAACTTTAGTAATGTCTACCAAGCTGGGTGAGGGCTCATTTTTTTGCAGAGCAATCTGTAGTTTTTATTGATATCATTTTGGAGTATCTATGACATTTTGACAACTTATTCACTGTTTTGGGGAAATGAAGCAATGGAAAATATGACGAATTGTCCATTAAAGTGTTCATGATACAGGATAAATACATTTATATTTTAATAGTTCTTGTACCATGGGATGCAGTGATGCCTATGATGTTTATGTTTTTTGTTTAGTTTTAGTTTATTACTGGCGAAAGGGGGATGGTTTAAATTTTATATTTTTTTATATGTTTAAGAACATTTTTTACTTTTTTTTTTAAACTTTTTAAAGCCCCTCTTGGAGGTTAGAATATGTGATCTTCAGATCCTCATTAGCACTGCATTGCAATCCCTAGTTGCTGTTATCCTATGGAGCCCAACCACAGGCCTATATAGGAACTACAGCTCTAATGCACTGGGATTCTTCAGAGACACCCAATTCATCAGAGCTAACAATTGGCTTCCCTAACCACCACCTGGGGTAGACATTCCCAGCCCGGAAGTGCAGCACTTCCAAGTTTTCGGCCTACAGATACCATGGTCACATTCCATCATGGCATCACAGTTGATCGGCGTTATTGCCTGCGATCGGCGTTATTGCCAAGAGCAGATATTAGCCCTGGGCCTCTGCTATTTGAAACAGCAAAAACGCGGCAGCAGTAGCTCCTTGAGAGCCATATTATTACTTCCAGGAATCCTTTACACTGAGAATAGTTCTTAATAGTTCTTAATGACATTGACTATATGTTTGTGGTCGTAATCCTGCTGTAGAATAAATGTGGAGCCAGAACTCTCTCTGATGGTATCGCATAATGGATCTTCAAGTATCTGCCTGTATTTCTCAGCATCGAGAACACCATTAAAGGGGTTCTTCAGTATTTTCATATTGATGGCCTATCCTCAGGATAGGTCATCAATATTTGATCGGCAAGAGTCCGGCTGCCAGCACCTCCACCAATCAGCTATATAAAGCTCTGTGAGCACTCTGGCCTCTTCCTAGGCCATGTGACATAACATTCATTGGTCTCATGGCCTACTCGCAGCTCAGTCCCATTCAATGCCTGAGAAAGAAGGCTTGCCCCTGAAACGTTGCAAGTGAAGTGCACCAAGGCTTGTCCATCTCT
Source organism: Bufo bufo (assembly GCF_905171765.1). Lineage (NCBI taxonomy): Eukaryota > Metazoa > Chordata > Amphibia > Anura > Bufonidae > Bufo > Bufo bufo. The sequence continues at coordinate 187,377,464 of NC_053397.1, read as the reverse complement.
GTGGTAAACCAAGTGGCTATGTATATCCTACTGCTGCTATAAATGGACTAATAGGATTTTATGCAACATCTAATGGATTGGTATGAATATACTGTCTCATGAACTTTTGTATGTGGAAATATTTGATAAAGAAAAGAAGTTTTGCAATACACTATAAGCATCCCTTGATGTTTGTTGGTTGCAATTCATGTAAAGTATTGCCCGGTCCTGAGTGCAAGGAGCTAAATCAACTAGCGGTTGGGAGATGTATGGATAGTATTGTATGTTTACTGCAAAACCAAAAACAGTCGCTATCCTGTGGACGGCACTGTGCTTAGTAAGCATTGAGGAGGCCACAGCACTCACAGGAGCTCCTTCAAACAGCTCCTGGGCCAGGAGTTGGACCCTTGCTGATCTAATATTGATAACCTATCCTTAGGATAAGCCATCAAATTTGAAAATCCCTTTAAAGGCCATCTGTCAGCAGATTTGGACCTATGACACTGACTGACCTGTTGCATGTGCGTTTGGCAGCTGAAGGCATCTGTGTTGGTCCCATTTTCATATGTGTCTGCATTGCTGAGAATAATGATGTTTAATTATATGCAAATGAGCCTCTTGGAGCAACAGGGGCGTTGCCATTACACCTAGAGGCTCTGCTCTCTCTGCAACTGCCACGCCCACTGCACTTAGATAGACAGGGCCAGGTAGTACAAACATTATAATGCCTGGTCCGGTCAAAGTGGACGGAGCGTGGGAGTTGCTGAGAGGGCAGAGCTTCTTGGTGTAGAAGTCAGGGCTAGGTGTGATCACATTTACACTGCCTGGTCCTGTCTATGAAAGTGCAGGTCAGCCAGTTTCATAGGTAAAAAATATGTTGACAGATGCCCTTTAATCTTGACAAATCCCCAACTCCATTTTCTGAAATGCAGCCTGAAACTTGAAAGGAACGTCAAATATGCTCCACCGTTGCCTGCAGACAAAAACTGCCCCTCAGCAAATAAACTACCTTCTGTTACAGCCAAATATTTTAAATTTTGACTCATCAGTCCAGAGCACCTACTACTATTTTTCTGCACTCTAGTTGCTATGCTTTTGTGCATAGTTGAGTCGCTTGGCCATTTTTCCATGTCGAAGGGCCACAATTCTTCTATGGAGACCTTTTCTATCCAGACTTTTCTGGGTTTGCAGTGTCCCACTACTACCGTGATGGTACACTGCAAATAGGTTAAAATATGCTTTCATGTGATATATGCATTTCATGTATTTTGATGCACAAGAAGTTATGGAGGTCTTAGTTACCATCACTAGGTTGTCACCCTCCACATGGAAATAAGGATTTAGGTCAGGGCAGACAGACTTGCACTGTATATTTACAATGGTTGTAACCTGGTTAATAGTTCATTGGTTTTGGTATTTTTGACTGCAATCATTTTTGTCTTCAGTCGCTGCACAATCGTCTAGGCACAACAGCATTTTGCAATAATACAGCAAATGTTTGATGTCTCCGTGGACAACAAATAAGCACAAATAACCTAATTACATTATTTCTTGCCTAAATATCAAAGAAGGATTCAAGCAATAAAAAAGATGAATGGAAGAATGTAAATATGACTAAAGCCATAATTAACTCTAGAAATAGATTTCGTACGTTGGGAAGAAAGATAAGGTTAGACTGTAAAGAGGCTTACTGGAAGCCATGCAAATTCAATAATTAATCCAATCTTGTTAGGAGGATTATGCTGGAGATACATTAAACTAGGATTTCAGTTCTCTATATTCTCTAATACCTTTACAATGTCTTACGACAAAGCCGTGCACTTCTACGGGCCATCACGGGCAGCTAAGCAAGGCTCTGTTCACGTTTGCCGTTCTCCCAGGGATTATGGAATTTTTATGTCTAATGCACCGATTTGTTGTTCACCCCTAAAGGATGTGACCTATTTGGACCATAGGATGCAACAAGTTTGTTTTTTATTAAAGCCGTAACTTTTCATCAACATAGACAAATGATGGAATGTTTCTAAGGTATAGTATGAGTTTTTTATATATTTTTTTTTTACACCATTGTGTGGTACATAAATGTAGTATAATGTAATTTTTTGAGTGAACACATAATATTGACATAATGACATCATGTTTTAGCGCTCAGCAGATCTTTTCACCTGAGGGATACATTTGAATAGCGAAAAAAACAAAAATAGTGGATCCGTTCAGTGGATCCATTTGCTTTAATGAGGCAAGCAGAGTCCAAAGGATGAAACCTTAGACTCATGATGAGCTGCTTTACAAATTTTTTGCAAGACTCAATATAGCGTAATCTACCTCTGTATAGTGTGCATGTGCGCTTGGCAGCTGAAGATATTAGGTTTTATTATATGCAAGGGGGAATTTGGGGAGTTGCCATTACACCTAGAGGCTCTACTCTCTCTGCAATTGCCATGCCCAGTGCACTTTGCTGAGATCTCAAAGTGCAGAGGGTGCAGCAGTTGCCGTTACACCTAGAGGCTCAGCTCTTTCTGCAACGCCCCCGTTGCTCCTAGAGGCTCATTTGCATATATTAAAACATCATTTTTCGCAGCAATGCGGACACATATGAACATGGGACCAACACAGATGCGTTCAGCTGCCAAGTGCACATGTAACAGGTCAGCCAGTGTCATAGGGACAGAACTGCTGACAGATCCTCTTTAAAATAGCAATAGTATCCACAGGATTTGCTGGGATCCATACAAAATGAATTTGCGGCCATGACTTTGTTATGAATGAAAGCCATAATGCTATTGTGAATAGAGCCTAATTTGATGACTAACCAATTAATTGGCATATAAATGTGGCTGAAGTGTACAAGTCAGTTTGATAGATGTAAAAAGCTGCTTCTGTTAAATACTCCAAATAGAATAAAACATCAGAATTCTCCCACTCTTGTAACCTGACATGACTGTGTCCAGTTAAAGGTTTTTATGGTCAATTTAATACCTGGCATCCGGCCCAGACACTGAGACAAAACCACTGTCTGAAACCACTGTCATGGCACCTAGCATAAACCATTTTAATTCAGACTTCAAGTTTTTCTATAAAAATTTAAAGAGATGATTGAAGCTTACAAGGGGAGAAGAATGTATGAGTTAAACCAGACATAAAGACTATAGGATTCATTTTGACCAAATTGCCATGACCATCGCGCTATCACAATCTAGTACATGACAACTTCTTTCTAACAAAGCTAGAACCAGCCCTGTACCTCACATGGATCCAGAGATCTCATTCATTGCTCCAATTGTTTTACTAGATTTATATCAAGCTTTCAGCTTGGGGGCATGTTCTTTCACAGGGATGTGTACTTTCTACTACAACTGGTGGCAGTTGAAGGATGGAACTGAGCATGTGCTTCCATCTCAGTAAGCAGGACAGAGAAATTAGAAAAAGAGCAAACAGCAGATGGCGCTATACAGATAGATTACATTTAATAACTCAGTAGCTATAATTTTTTTTTAATTACATGCAATTACAAAAGTATTCAGATCAGGTGCTGGTTTGAAAACTGTAGAATATTTTTGTGGGATAATTTTTCCTTATAAGGAAAAAGTTGACAACAATCAGAACAATTCCACCACGGACAGAAATCTCATTACAACTTGAAAGTTGAAGAAACCCATCATTTAATCCACATGATCAAGCTGTCATGAGAAACCCCTTGATAGACAGGCCTGAGTGCACTGGTCAGCATCATCCAGCACCATAAGGAAAGCCCTTCTACACTAACATTATTCATATTATATTATATTACAACATTGGAATTTCCCTATTTTTAGGGATTGATAAGGTTTATCATATTAAGTAAATGGTCAACTTGACGTAAAGTAGTTTCCAAGACTTAAATATTCTTGTACTATTCTTAGAATAGGTAATCAGTGTCAGAATGATGAGGGTCCAACTCCTGGCACCACTACGATTAGCTGAAAGTAGGAACCACAGCGCATCAGAACAAGGACACTTCCATATAATGTGTTGTGGTCGGAAAATGTACTGCAAGCTCAGTCTTATTCAAGGTTCCTTGAATGAGACTAATCAGTGGGACTGCCAGGAGTCAGTCCCCGATGATCTGATATTGTTAGCTCTCCAAAGCACACATCGTGAACATTTAAATCCTGGAAACCCCTTTAATAGGTGCAGTCAGAATATGTTTACTGAGGTTATGCGCCATCTACTAAATAATTGTTGTATTGCTGTTAGATAATATGTTGTGTGGATGCACAAAGACTGTTTGATCATGTGGCTTAATTTATTCAGGTCATTTATGTCTAATGAGATCACATATCTGGGAGATGACAAATATCGATGGTCTGCAGACCTTATGTCAGCAGCAGGGAGGTTGATTAAAGAGTTGGGAAGCTGCTGATAGAAAGAAAACCAGTGTTGTTAGCTAGCAAGTGGAGGTGATTGGTACTATTCATAAAGTAAGACCACCTTAAGGGATAGATATGGTTACAGGGCAGCTGAGCATCACAGAAGATTAGAGGCGGGAGCTTAAGGGTAAAATGAAACTACCTAGCCAGTGCATCCTAGAAGTAGCCTGTGCCCACCTTGACATATATAATCTCTAAACGTGTTGCCTGTCAAAGAATCTTGTAACTAGTGATGATGAGCACCATAAGCAATATTCATTTTCGCGATATTTCGAGAATTTTTGGCCTGATATTCACCATAAATTTGCAAATTCTAGAATTCGTGATCTCCAGTCATTATTTTCTTGATTGCGAAAATCGGCAATGTAATATGCGCGTATTGCGTGCGCAATACAGGCGTGGCTCACTTTTGCTACATTTTTCAGCACTGTAATCCCTATCACAGCACAGAAAAACAGACAGCAAATGACTTTTTTTTCCCAAAGATGAAAGACAAAGACACTAATCCTTATCGCAGCACCATAATTCCTATCACACTACCTAACACCCTGCATTGGAACCTATCAGCTACACTATATCACTATCTAACCTACACTGACTATCTCCCACTAACTATCTGTATAATATATATGAGCTAACTAGCTATCTAATGTAATTGAATAAGGATCCAGATGACTCTGATCTCTCTCTCTCTCTCTCTCTCTCTCTCACTCTCTCAGAACTGCAAAAAACAGCAGAAAATTGCTGCTGGGGCGTTTCCTATATAGTAAGGGGTAGGCAACTTTCCTATTGGTTGCCAGGGATGTTGCTAAGCTCAGACAAAGATATTGCAGCCTTCTCATTGGCCCACAAGCAAGAAGCAGTGAGGGTACTGATGAAAAAAATTCTAGAATATTCGCGATTATGAAGATATAGCACTTTATTCTACATCTTCATGAATTTTTGAAGTGCCGATATTTGCGATTAAAATTCACAATTAAAATATTTGCAACACTACTTGTAACCTCCAATCTTGATGCCCCATGACAGATCAATAAAAACTACCTTGTCTAACTCCCTACTGTTTCTGTCTAATTCCTCCTGTCATCCTTGAGTCCGTAGCCACACACGCCACTCCTGGACAATCCTGGACAAGATCCTTTGTGTAAGATCTGACCTTTTACAAGCTCATTTAAATGGGTACTCAAGGAATGATTTAAAATAGACCCATTAACCTGTCCTACTATATAATTAGGACTGGTTGCCTTCACTTGAAGAGCTGCTTAGAGGGGGTGGAGTCAAAAAACACACTACGCTCTGGCAGTTGGATATACTACATATTAGTGAGTGTTCCTGTCAGGCTGCTCAGCCATGGTGACATATCATAGTCAGAATAACATCATTAGCATCTACTACAGAGCAGTGCAGTGTGTTTTGATGCCCTGTCCTCTTATACCCCCCCCCCCCCCCTTCCCCAGGCAGCTCTGTAAGTGGTTGCAACCAGTTCTCATCACATTGTAGGACAAATTGCTGGCGGTCATTTGAAGTCATTCTCGGAGAACGTCTTTAATGTCTGTCAATTGTATTCTATGTGTTTCTGCATACTTTAACTGAATAAGCAGGCACTATATAATCTCGGGTTGTACTTTACTGAAATGTGATCCCAAGCAGCTGATTAATTCCTGTTCTATGTTCTGAGTACAAAGTCAAAATGACAAACAAATATGTTAATTATTACTCTACTAAAATCCAAGTAAAATTTTAGGTACATTTTTAAAACAAATATTGGGCACCCTGTGGTGCATAGAAGCAGGATAGATATGGTTTAGTAAGGGTCTAAATTATTTCCACATCGTAAGTGCCAGGCTCTAGTGCAGCTAAGCAAGGTAAGTGATGTTTTAAGGCTTATGCGCTAGACATAGTAATTTTTAAAGGTATAATACTTAGAAAAGGGGTAAATATACATGCTTTATTTATGTATGAAGGATCTTACATGCCAAATAAGCAGCTTATCAAGAAAATGCATAAATACAAGGCTACTTAGAAAAACGCAGCAGAGACGTTAACTTGAAACTCCTTATTCCATAGCAAAATCTGTAAAAAGGACATTCAACAATGATGCATCATTTATAGCACTGGTTTCATCATAGGTGGCAGAGGGATGCTTTGGTCCCTTCAGACCCCAGGTCTCAGGTATGACTGCTGCTCTGCACCCATAATAGTATCCAACTCCACTATATTAATAGATGTCGGGCTTTGGTATTTAATGGAAACTTCATTAGCTGTATAATCATAATTCATCAATTATACTGATGGACAGCTCTGGAGTTCCATCAAAGGACCATGCAGCTAACAAATGTCTGGTTCTTTAGATTCACCCATCAAGAAGGACACTCCAGCAGTTATTCATGGCTTTAAAATATATGTCAGCCATTAATAAATGAAATAGGACTTTGAGGCATAACACCCAGTTCCCTGCTAAGCCTTCCTTTTGACCTCCCTGGGTGACCTCCTATCAGTGCACACAACTCAGTGTATTACTATAAATTTTGTAAGTAAAATCTCATTTTGGCAGACACCGTTACCCCAGGACTGGCTATAGTAACAGGCTAGCTAGGGTTGCTTTATGAGAGACAAGCTGCCAGTGGACTTTTGAGACACAAGATGAAATTTCAGTGTGCAAAATTAAGTTGTTCCATATATCTGAGTTCCTTTGGGCTGACAACCCACAAGGTTGTAGCCTGTGCTAAATGACACTACATGAGGGAAACTGGTTGCCCGGGAAAAAATATTTGGGAGGCGTAGGAAGTGTGCAGAGTCTGATGTAAGGCGCAATCCTGTGTGCTGTGTGTCTCAAGCAGGAGGCAGAGTAGAGTGCGGTGCAGAGCTACATGTGGGTTTCACCACCCATAGTTCAGTTGGGTCACTAAAGTGGATCAGAGAGCCAGAGAATGCAGGAAGTGTCCATTCAGTGTGAGAAGCAGTAAAGCTATTCGCAACATGTGTCTGCAGAGGAGTTCAGCAAAAAGCAGAAGGCATCTGGTATACCAATGGTTTGATTAACTAAGTCATCAGAGACTGGATGGTTACAATTGATTACAGAAGCTGTGTTGTGTGAAGAACTAGAAGAGACTGTTAGAACTACACAAATGAGCACATCGGGGCATACCTAAGAGAGACACGTATGTGCTAAACCTGTTCCAGATCTGTATGTTATACCGCTGCTCACTGTGTCACTGTATTGTTCAGTTTTAACTTGTTAAAGAGTTGTGCAGTGATAAATAATTTATTGTTTTTTTTGCAAGTTAGGTGTCTGCAGCATTTTTTACGATATCATCAGCCAGTCCCTCCACATAACAAGGCCACAGTAATGTAGTAAACTACTCTAGGCACCGTTTGTGTTACAGCATGTTAATGCTTTGCGCAGGGGAGTAACTACCATAGCTGCAGACCATGCGACTTCTATATTGCCCAGGGCAAGAGGGGGCCCAGTTGGGATTATCCCCTCTTCTACTGGAGGCGAAAACTTGGTCAGGACTCTACCATCTAAAGGAACAACTTTTAGTAAATGAGGTAGTGGAAAAATGGCCCAAGGGTCATTGAAAAAGATTTAGGCATAAACCCTTCAGTCGTGTGTGGGGGGCCTGGTTTGATCCTTGCTATGGGGCCCTTACTTCTCTATGTACGTCACTGGCTTTGTGAGTCATTGTGAAATAGTAGAGATGTGCAAATAGATTCTAGACAAACCAAGTTTATTATGATTTCCCCAAGAATTATACTTCTAAATGAAGCTGAAGTTTTGGTGACTCGATTCAGACGCCCGACATTTTAAATTTCATATTCAGTACACTAATGAGGGAAACAGGACAGAGAAGATGAATATAGAGTATGACTCGACCCTGGCCCGGGTTTAGCCCTGGTCGACAGGCTTGTCCACACACTGAGCACTTAGCCTCCTAGCTAATTGGGAGGGACAATGTTGACGATTCGGCTCTGTGTAAGGTTCCAAGCAGAGATGCCATTCTCAGCTCAGCCACTGATGTGGTAGAACAGCAATCAGACACACAAGACAGACAGTTTAAGGTCCTACAGGGATAGTGTTAGGAATTAGTTACTTAGGTAGATTAAATTACTTGATAGAAACACAGGTTTTAGCGTTAGGGACAGGATAGGCTGAGATAATTTATTGTATGTTACAGGGCTTGAGCTATTCACATATATAGACAGTGCTGCAACTACACTCCAGTTTTTTAAATGGCAGTACTCTACTTTTATGTGTAGGAACCAGCCTTTTTTCCCAAAAACTTGATGCAAAGCTTCTACAGTTAATAAAAGTAAAATAAGCGTATTCTCCAGCATCATGAGGAATGTATATTTTGCCACCAACATTGCATAGTTGCACTTTTTTTCCAAACATCTGTTGTAAAGCTTTTGCACTTAATAAATATAGAATGAGTATTTTATTGTGTCACTGGCAGCATATATTTTTGCCACAAAAAAGCTGCTGCAAAGCTTTTATAGTTAATGGGTGTACAATAAATATATTTTAATGCATCACAAGCAGTATATAGTTTTACCACACAGATTGTGCAATTGCACCATTTTTTTTTTTTTTAAATGAGTTGCAAAGCTTCTCTATTCAATAAGATAACCAAGATTTCCAGCATCACCTGCAACATATATTTTGTCTAGCGTGTGTATAAACATGGGCAGGCATCTACGCCTCGTTAAAGGGATTGTCTCTTTAAAAAGAATAAAAAAATATTTAAAAAAGGGGTTGTCTCATTTCAGCAAATAACATTTATCGTGTAGACAAAGTTAATACAAGCCGCTTACTAATGTACTGTATTGTGATTGTTCATATTGCCTCTTTTGCTGGCTTTATTAATTTTTCCATTGTGTTATAAACTGCTTGTATCCAGGGGTTACAACCACCCTTCAATCCAGCAGCGGTGGTCATGGTTGCACAGTATAAGGCCTAGTTCACACGAACGTTTTTTTTGCGAGTGTACGGGCCGTTTTTTTGTGTTCCGTATACGGTCCGTATACGGATCCATTCATTTCAATGGTTCCGCAAAAAAAACGGAATGTGTTCCGTATGCATTCCGTTTCCGTATTTCCGTTTTTCCGTTCCGTTGAAAGATAGAGCTTGTCCTATATTTGGCCGCAAATCACGGGTCGTGGCTCCATTCAAGTCAATGGGTCCGCAAAAAAAACGGAACACATACGGAAATGCATCCGTATGTCTTCCGTTTCCGTTCCGTTTTTTCTGAACCATCCATTGAAAATGTTATGGCCAGCCCAATTTTTTCTATGTAATTACTGTATACTGTACATGGCATACGGAAAAAAGGAACGGAAAAACGGAAAGGAAACGGAAACACAACGGAACTCAAAAACGGAACAACGGATCCGTGAAAAACGGACCGCAAAAAACAATAAAAGCCATACGGTCGTGTGAACTTGGCCTAAGAAAAAGCACTGGCCTATGCACACTCCCACTGTCCCAGTCACCAGAGAGCCTGGCGCCTTTTCCTATAGTGTGCAAGCATGGTCACTGCTGCTGAATTGCAGGGTGGTCATAACCATGGACATGAGAAGTGAATAACGAGATGGAAAAATGTATCAAGCCAGCAAAGAATGCAATATGGACAATCACAATACATTAATAAGTGCCTTGTATTAACTTTCTCTACATGATAATGCCATTTGCTGAAGTGAGACAACCCTTTTAAGGCATAATTTGTGGAATGCTTGTTCAGAACAAGCAACTGCTTTTTATGATACTACTGTATAGTATGAAATAAACACTGGTAGTTATCCGCGCCTATTAAGGCCCACTGCTTTTTTTAGAACAATACCTTCAACCACATGTTTTCCCATAGCTATGTCACTGTTACTCTGACATTACTAATGCTGTCTATCTTTGTGTTAAAGACCTTGAAAGGACAGAGACAGAGAGAGAGAGTGAGAGAGAGATGCTTCTAAAACAAAATGAGTGTCATACACAACTTTTTAGGGCAATCTGAGCACTTTTGATTTGGAAATTACCCAAATAGAATCTTCCAACTGATTCATTAGAATGAGTTATGAATTTCAAGAAATTCGCTCATCTCTAGAAATGAGTGTTAACTAATAAGAAGCAGCAAACATGAAAGTTGTGGTGATAATTAGGAACATTCTGGAGATCCACAACTATGCTGGATGATTTCAACAATTACACTTCTATTTGCAAGATCTCCTCTATCTCCAATAGTTTGTATTATCAGGTTTTTATTTGCTCTCTTGTGTTTTGCCTCCATTTTAGTGTTCTATTCATGTAAGCTGTAAAAGGAAATATTTAAAAGGATAAAAGTTCATAAATCTATACTTAATGTGACAGCTGACTTTTTCCTCCACAACAGGATGTCCACAGGATGTCTGTTCCTTACATCAAAGAGCAGAACTCCACAGAGTGGGTAGATAAATGGATACTTAGATTGTAAAATGTATCATAAAAATACATATTCTAAGACTTCAGGCAACACATTTTACAATATCTGCAGTGTTGCCAGTGACTAATAATAACTTCTCATACTTTTTAGTCCCTTTTGGATGTTGTTCTTTTGGGTCCTAAAAGGGTTTTCTGGGAATTTGATATTGATGACCTCTCTTCAAGATATGGTAGATCATCAAGATCAGATTGGTAGAGGTCAAACTTCTGGGAACCCAATTGATGAGCTGGTTGAAAGCTCATCAATTGGGCCAAAGTGGTTACAAAGAGCGTCTCTTGCTCTGGAGGACCCTGCATTACACAGACAACACATTGATTCAAATGGGAACTGTATAATGCTCCATTTACTGTCAGGTTTCCCCATAGATTATTACTAATACTTCAGGGACCTAGCAAAATGACACATTATGCAGGGGCATAGCTATAGGGGTCTCAGTTGTGGCAATTGTGACTGGGCTCCTCTTGGCTCAACTCCAATTATGTATTTCCATTCTCAGGATGATAATACAGTTAGATGCTGTGGCGGGGCATGGGAGTGATATGTCCTAGCCCCACATCATCATCATTGAGCTGCCTGAGCCAGGCAGCATACAATGCCTGGCTCAGGCCAGAAGAGACCTGCACCGAGGGGAGTAACTGCCATAGAGGCAGACCATGTGATGGAGGTTATGGGCTATGGGGCCCAGTTGGAATAATCTCTAGTGTTGATCAAGCATGCTCGGCCGAACACCAGTTCGGCTCAAGCATTGCTTTGCTCGGCACATTGCAGAGTTTGGCCAAACACCGTGTGTGCTCGAGCACAATGCTCAAGTCAGTGTATTTAAATGTAATTTAGCATCTATTTCTGAAAAGTTTCTGCCAGGATTCAAACTCCCAACCTTGTACATAGTAATGTTAACCACTACACTATAGAGCTACATGTTAACCTGCACAGAAATATAAAATAAGTCTTCTGCTAAATAGGAATACTCACTACATCAGAAACTTCTATGAGGTTTTTCTGACACAGGTTAGCATTCAGCTTTATTGCTGAGTGGATAAGGTCCTCACCTCTAATGTACAAGATTCTGAGTTTTAATCCTAGCAGTAACATTTGAGAAATAGAGATTAAATTTATATATTTTATATAATTGTAAAAAATGGATGGCACAAAATAAATGTGTAATTACAATATATATATACAGTATATATATATATATAAAATCATATTTCTGATATATATGAATGCATAATATGTGGGAAACTACAACTGATTTTTTTAGCCATAATATATTTACATACAGTATATTATAATATATTATATATTCTAAATATATAATATCATATGCAAATATATAATGGCTAAAAACGTGTATATATATATATATATATATATATATATATATATATATATAAATGTTTCTGCCGGTATTCAAACTCCCAACCTTGTACATTAGAGACAAGGACATTAAGCATTCACTACACTATACAGCTACATGTTAGCCTGCACAGAAATATAAAATAAGTCTGCTGGAATACTCAGGAATACTCACTACATCAGAAACTTCTATGAGGTTTTTCTGTTTAGCACAGTTTAGCACAGTTTAGCAATCAGCTTTATAGCTGAGTGGATAAGGTCATTACCTCCAATGTACAACGTTGGGAGTTCAAATCCCAGCAGAAACTTTTCAGAAATTAAATTTAAATACGCTGGGGTGTCCCGAAGCATTGACTCCATAAATGGATATAGCTATATGTGGAGTCAGAGCAGGGACTCCTAAGCCCAACTAGAGTCCCGAGACCCTCCCCTCTTCAGAGCAGGGGTCCCTGGGGTTATTCCATTGTGCTCAGGTGCTCGGTAGAAAACCCGAGCATCGCGGAGTGTTCTCCTCGAGCACACAAGCACTTTGGTGCTCCTCTTCTACTGGAGGTGAAAACTTGTTCATGACTAGTGTTGGGCGCAAATATTAAAGATTTTTTTTTCATCTGAACCCATGATCCCTCCCTGCTTCTTGTTTGTGGGCCAATAAGAAGGCTGCAATGTCTTTGTCTGAGCTTAGCAACATCCCTAGCAACCAATAGGAAAGTTGCCTACCCCTTTACTATATAAGAACCTCCCAAGCAACCATTTTCTGCCGTTTTTTGCAGTTCTGAGAGAGACAGCAGTGTCATTGCTGTGCTCTGTGCTTTGCTGTGTCATTACATTAGATAGTTAGTTAGTTAGCTTATATATCTAATACAGATACAGTAGTTAGTGGGAGATAGTCAGTGTAGGTTAGATAGTGCAGGGTGTTAGGTAGTGTGATAGGAATTACTGTTTCTCTGCTGTCCATACATACATGCACAGACATACAGATGCTACAGACATAGTGCTATGATGTCACAGCAATACTTAGTGCACCAATCAGTAATATGTAGTCAGACCTGCTAAAATGTTAAGTTGCACGTATTGCGCCAAAATTTGCGCATCATTGATTGCCGATTTGTGGATTTGCGGAATCACAAATATATTGGATCACTCTATCTGCATATAAAGCTATTGTAATGTTCTGTCGTGCCAACCATTTTCTCCAGTCTCAGGAAACTTCTAGCAGCTTGAAAAATGTAACAAAAGTGACCCACACCTGTATTGCGTGCGCAATACGCGCATATTACATTGCCGATTTCCGCAATCAAGAGAATAATGGTGAATTCTCAAATTCGCTAATTTCTGACGAATATTCACCAAAATATTCGCAAAATATCGCGAATTCGAATATTGCCCCTGCCGCTCCTCACTATTCAGGACTCTACCCTCGAAAGGAACTACTTTTAGCAAATGAGGCAGTGGAAAAAATGGCCCTTCTGTTCTTTGTGGGGGGCCCGGTTTGATCCTTGCTATGGGTCCCTTACTTCTCTATGTATGCCACTGCCTGCACCACATCGCTGACAGCCGCATGGAGTCAAGTATTTGAGTTTTTTTATTTTTTATTATTTGGTACCATGCTGTTGGGCCACTATGGAGGCAATTAATAGGGACATTTTGTACTGGCACACAAGGGAGCATGTTTCTGTACTGGCACTGCTTGTGGGGGAGCACTATGGGGAAAATGTCTCTACTGGGGCACTAAGAAGGGACATTTTTGTAGTGGCACACAGAGGGGGAATTTTTTTTCACTGATACATACAGTATTATAAGGGAGTATTTTTTGTGCTAGGGCACATTATAAGGGGTTATTTTTTGTACTAGCGCACATTTTAAAGGAGTATTTTTTGTATTGGAGCACATTACAAGGTGCATTTTTCTACTGGCACACATTGTAGGGAGTATTTTTTACACTGGGGCGCATTATAAGGGGGTATTTTTTGCACTGGTGCACATTATAAGGGGGATTTTTTTCTATTGGCACACATTATAAGGGGATATTTTTGTACGGGCGCACATTATAAGGGGTGATTTTTTTTTACTGGCACACATTATAAGTAGAATTTTTACTAGTGGTGGACTATGGGAGGGGGACCTGATTGCTTGTATGGGCACAATGGGAGAAATATTGCTATTGGGGGCACTGTTAAACTGATACTGTGCCAGGGCACCCCACACAATGATAATGGTCCCCAAAGTCCCACCAATAGAAAGGACTGTCCAAAGCAGACAGCCTCTTAGTCTCTTTAGTATTAAGTGCATTATTTTTTGGATAGATATATACTCTGTATTAAAAAAATAAAAATAAAAACCTATATTTTTCAGGGGTTCTCATACGCACGAGCTGCCGGCTGGAGCCGCACACTGCTGAGGGCCGGAGATGAAGATCTCGCTGGATTCCACTCCATTTGGCAACCCCCCCTTCTTTTTTTTTTAAACTAAAGCGGGATTTAAATCATACCATCAATGGCAACTACTAGACTATCTTGATTCTTTATGTCATTGTCAGCGCGGGTACGTTTTATTTGATATTCTTATACTTCCAGTATTTATTACTAAGGGTAGTGGCAGTAACTCTTTATACGAACCCAGCAGTGACCAACATTAGTTACATGTAATATTTTAATTAGATGGTACATCTGATTCATTGAAGCGGCAGTGCAGGTATCAACTCTTTATTTTTATTACAGTCTTCTGGGATAAAGTCGGATGAATATTTTATTCACACTCTGTAGGTTTAGTAAAATGGCCGGCTTTACACTGTGCTGGTTTGGATCATAATAAGCGTCAATAAACAATATTTTATAATTCTTTGGATATACAATAATTACATTAATAAAAGTTAATTGGTTTAACTCCAATTTAGGGCAGGTTAATTACATAGTTTTAATGCAAAGAAAGTCTTAATCTTAAAAACACATATGTGATGCATCTTTCTGGGTCCTAATATGAATTGCTAATGCATATTATTCACAGCCCTGTGTTGACAATTATCATGCAATAGCTGTTTTCAACCTGTTTTAAAATTCACATAAGCATAAATTCCGAAGCACATATGGTAAAAACAATATATATTCACTACTATGGAAACCCTTTGCTATGGCAGCTATAAAAGGAACAAAACTTCCTTTTTTCATTTCAGTTTAAAGGGACACTACTATCAAAAATTTTTATCACATGGTAAAACTTATATGCGAACATTCTATGTAATTATATTGTTTATTTATTTTTGCAAAAAAAAATTAAAAATGATGGATTGTGCAGGTGATTGTCGTGAATAGGGTTGAGCGAAACAAGCTTCGGACAAAACTTTGTTTGAATGCTGTATGGAGACCTGCCTCTATGTTTTGGCTCCGGCAAGGTGAAATTCGTTATGTCCGAAGTTGCGCGAGACTTCGTTGAATTACTTTGGCCATCGATTTTTAAACTTGAAAACAATTTTAAAACGTAATTCCGAAGTCGGCTTCAGTACCGGCTGGTACCTTGGTTTCGAAGCCGACTTCAGATTCAAGTTTTAAAATGGTTTTCAAGCTTAAAAATCTAAGTCCAAAATTATTCAGCGAAGTCTCGAGCGACTTTGGAGATAACGAATTTCACCTCGCCGGAGCCCATACATTTAAATGCTGTGTGGAGACAGATCTGCGTACAGCATTCAAACAAAGTTTTGACCGAAGCAACTTCGGATCTATGATCAAAAGCTCGCTTCCCTCAACACTAGTTGTGAAGGAAGCATTTTTAGTTGCGGCTAGTATTTTTTACGCCACCTTTGACCGGCTTCCGAAAAAAAGGTGTGACGAGGGCAGGGTCATCAGCCCCGGCACATTTATCATTATTTAATGACTGAAATAATTAAATAGTGACTGAAATCTATGCAAGCACTAGTGTAGATTTCAGTCAGGCGCATGGACCGCCAGAGGAGGCGTTTCATTTATGGTAAAGCCTGCACCTTGTCACTGATGGAATGCCACCTCTGACAGCACAGGGCCCATTAAGACCATCATAGCAACCACCAGTCTTGATGAATCAGGGCTGAAGTGTTCTCTTTTGAATATACATATTAAATGTCTTTTACAGTGATCATATTTTTACTGCATGAGTTCAGGTAATTTCTGTGATATTTCCTACAGTACCAATGGATTATCTATAAGACATCACACCTGACATTTCCGCTTCATCTTGTCTTGTTTGCTTTGTCTACAATATCTTACCTGTTTTTATTTATGGCATTTCAGCAGATAATGAAGCATAAATTGTCATACGTGGATGACATTTGCAAATATGGACTGATGACATGGCTAAATCTATATTAAACAAGGCTTCATTTATTCTCTATTGTGGTGATTATAAGACACAGTTTGAGGCGGATACTCACCAACTCCACAAATGGACCAAGAATAAGACTAGAAGACACTCACCCACTGAGTACTACAATAAAGTCCATAACGTTCCAGCCATTCCGGAGGTAAGAACCTTTGTGGAACACAAATCCCAGAGCCACAATTTTAATTCCGGCTTCAAAGCAAAATATCCCTATAAAATAGGGTTCTGTCTTCTCCTGCAAATATAAAAAGAGATCTGTAAAACACTGGCACTTTTACTAAGATAGCACCAACACGTTTAGCAACAATTTACCTTGAAGGCAAGTAGCAAAAACAAGATTGAGATGACCCTGCCAAAATCAAAAAGGGATAGAGCCAAGAGACACAAGGCACGTGTGTTGATATCAAAAACTCTGCCAGCCTCATGTAATTGAAGAGTCTATGCTTTAAACAAAATTTTTCTTATTTTTGTGGCCCGTCAATTATGAGTGATAGGTGGTGGTCCAGCCTCTGGGCCACTCACCATTGTTTACATGGTCTCAAACATTTCTACCAAGAACAACTGTGGAAGCACAACTGGATAGAAGCAGAGTCTCAGGTCATGATTGGGTTCCCAGATGTCAGACTCAAACCTATCATATACTTTTATGAAAAAATATATGGTTGATGTGGTACACTCATTTTTAAAGGGGTTGTGCCTAGTTTTGAAGATATCCGTTATCCACAGGATAGAGAATAACTAACTGATCGGCGGGGGTCTGACTGTTGGGTTGGGGGTCTCGATTCTGGAAAGTGGAAAGTGGGTTCCTCATCCTGATGAAGAAACAGGCCGCAAGTGCGTCCTGACGCTCCATTCATTCTCTATGGGACTGCCTGAGATAGTTGAGAACAGCATGCACCCAGCCGCTCCATCATAATAGGGGATCGGCACCCCCGTTCTCGAAAGCAGTGATGTCCAAACAGTCGGACTCCAACTGATCAGCTAGGTGTCTTCTATCCTGTGGATAGGGGATAACTCAAACCTCTTTAAGCATCACGAACTCTACAAATAAATTATAACAGTAATATGGCAGAGGGGGGAGGCATCTGCTGCAAAGAGTTGTCTTACATCCAGACATAGGCTTGCAAGATGGAAAAGGTGGTACATGCTGATCTCCTTAGACACAAAGAGAAGATTTCTTCATATATTTCTCAGTTTTGAGTGAAACATCATGTAGGATTTGAATTTTTATATTTATGTTCGGCTGCCTAAAGTACATGGTTTTGAACTGGTTTCAAGTATTTTTGTAGATACATATATACAGTCCATATACTGAAGTTAAACTGATGTAATGTCCCAACCTTCACTTACTGGTAGTTCCTAAGTGTTGAGAAAAAAAAGAGTCAATACTTACCCCTATTCTCCCCAGCTTTTTCCAGCGCTGTGCTCCGGTCCTCTCTGCTGCTGATGTCATCTTCCCAGCTGAAGCAGTGACATTCCATGCATACAGGTCACCGCTGCAGCCAATCACTGGCCTCCGCAGTGACACCCTGATTACTCCTGAGGCCACTGATAGGCTGCATGGTGACATGTGTACACGAGAGGTCACCACTGCTGCCAGGGAGATGACATCAGCAGTAGGAAGGATTGGAGTGTAGCCTTAACAGCATGTGAGAAAAGGGCTAAGTTTTGCTTCTTTTTTTTATTTAATCACATGTACAGAGGATGCTTAAGTTTTTATTTAACCCCTTTCTAATGTGGCGTTGGATCTACACTATGTGAATACATTTTATACATTATTGATTTGGAATCTCATCCCTGCAGTTTGAGTGGGCCCATAAATATCCTGAGACAAGTACCCATTTCCAGCACAGAAGCGTTCAAGAATAGTACCCTCGAAAAGTACTCTACATCAAACTGAAGTGGAAGTCCAGAAACAGTGGACAAAAAAGTCTGAGTAATTACGTGACCTTTTTTCCCAATACTGTTTGATGCCTATTGGTACAGGTGATACAGTATTTTGTAAGAAAAATGTTGCTCTTTTTTTTATGTCTGTATTATGAATGAGTGAATCAGTTTGTCTCATTAGCAAGAGTTCTTCACCTGTTGATTGAGATGACTGGACATCTCTCCTCGGCCCTGGCACTCTGGACCCTGCGATGCTAATCCGAGGAGTGGCACAGGCACCAAAACTCAAATTTGGCATTCCTACCCAGAAATGTCCGGCCCTGTCAGTCAACAGGCAGGTGGGTGCTTCTTTACCTGTCGGGACAGTTCCTTACAGGTGAAGAACTCTTTCTTAAGAGACAAATTGTTGGGTTAAAATTGATTCGCTCATCCCTAGGCTGTACATATGAAAACTACATTGAATAGTTCCTACATGTGAATAGGGATAAACTATTACATAATTAACCAGAAAAAGTGCATCATTAGTTACCATCCCCTTTTTATCAGTGCTGCAAATGGAAGTGAAATTGATGGAAGGAAACCAGGATACTATCATGTAATGATATGAGAGTTGAGCCATTCAGGTCACAAGAAGGCTGATTGGGAACAAACCTTCAAACTTTCTCAAATACGTAGCAAAAATGTATTCAGAATGTCACCGTTTATAACTGACAGGCACAGTGAAGGCCTAGAATCCTTGAGATATAGGTCGCCAAATCATATGATGGAATAAATCCAGCCCTGAGACTATAATACTGTGTACAGTCGTGGCCAAAAGTTTTGAGAATGACACAAATATTAGTTTTCACAAAGTTTGCTGCTAAACTGCTTTTAGATCTTTGTTTCAGTTGTTTCTGTGATGTAGTGAAATATAATTACACGCACTTCATACGTTTCAAAGGCTTTTATCGACAATTACATGACATTTATGCAAAGAGTCAGTATTTGCAGTGTTGGCCCTTCTTTTTCAGGACCTCTGCAATTCGACTGGGCATGCTCTCATTCTTCCATAATCACTTCTTGGAGTTTGTCAGAATTAGTGGGTTTTTGTTTGTCCACCCGCCTCTTGAGGATTGACCACAAGTTCTCAATGGGATTAAGATCTGGGGAGTTTCCAGGCCATGGACCCAAAATGTCAATGTTTTGGTCCCTGAGCCACTTAGTTATCACTTTTGCCTTATGGCACGGTGCTCCATCGTGCTGGAAAATGCATTGTTCTTCACCAAACTGTTGTTGGATTGTTGGAAGAAGTTGCTGTTGGAGGGTGTTTTGGTACCATTCTTTATTCATGGCTGTGTTTTTGGGCAAAATTGTGAGTGAGCCCACTCCCTTGGATGAGAAGCAACCCCACACATGAATGGTCTCAGGATGCTTTACTGTTGGCATGACACAGGACTGATGGTAGCGCTCACCATTTCTTCTCCGGACAAGCCTTTTTCCAGATGCCCCAAACAATCGGAAAGAGGCTTCATCGGAGAATATGACTTTGCCCCAGTCCTCAGCAGTCCATTCACCATACTTTCTGCAGAAGGGTTATTCATGAATTCATCTGTCCCTGATGTTTTTTCTGGAGAGAAGTGGCTTCTTTGCTGCCCTTCTTGACACCAGGCCATCTTCCAAAAGTCTTCGCCTCACTGTGCATGCAGATGCGCTCACACCTGCCTGCTGCCATTCCTGAGCAAGCTCTGCACTGGTGGCACTCCGATTCCGCAGGTGAATCCTCTTTAGGAGACGATCCTGGCGCTTGCTGGACTTTCTTGGACGCCCTGAAGGCTTCTTAACAAGAATTGAACCTCTTTCCTTGAAGTTCTTGATGATCCTATAAATTGTTGATTGAGGTGCAATCTTAGTAGCCACAATATCCTTGCCTGTGAAGCCATTTTTATGCAACGCAATGATGGCTGCACGCGTTTTTTTGCAGGTCACCATGGTTAACAATGGAAGAACAATGATTTCAAGTATCAACCTCCTTTTAACATGTCAAGTCTGCCATTTTAACCCAATCAGCCTGACATAATGATCTCCAGCCTTGTGCTCGTCAACATTCCCACCTGAGTTAACAAGACGATTACTGAAATGATCTCAGCAGGTCCTTTAAGGACAGCAATGAAATGCAGTGGAAAGGTTTTTTTGGGATTAAGTTAATTTTCATGGCAAAGAAGGACTGTGCAATTCATCTGATCACTCTTCATAACATTCTGGAGTATATGCAAATTGCTATTATAAAAACTTAAGCAGCAACTTTTCCAATTTCCAATATTTATGTAATTCTCAAAACTTTTGGCCACGACTGTATATATTGGCATAAGGCAGCTAAGCCATGAAGAGGACCTGTCACCACATCAGACATGTTTTCTTCATGATTACTTGCATTCCCCATAAAATATACAGCTCTGGGGCTTTGTGTAGGTCTTCTATTATTCCTCCTTTAAATGCATGAATACATTGACAACTACTGTATGTGTTACCATTCCCTTTGTCAAAGAGGTGTATTCCTACACAGTTTGATACTGGGGCACTGACAGCATCAGACTGTGGGGACACACCTTCTTGACTAGTCAGATCCTTGTCAACCTACACTAAGCTGCACTCATTGTGATGGCAGTCAGTACCTTTAGGCCCCTTTCACACGAGCGAGTTTTCCGTGCGGGTGCAATGCGTGACGTGAACGCATAGCACCCGCACTGAATCCTGACCCATTCATTTCAATGGGTCTGTGTACATGAGCGTTGTTTTTCTCGCATCAGTTCTGCGTTGCGTGAAAATCGCAGCATGTTCTATATTCTGCGTTTTTCACGCAGTCCTTTCCCCATAGAAGTGAATGGGGCTGCGTGAAAAACGCATTGCATCCGCAAGCAAGTGCGGGTGCGATGCGTTTTTCACTGATGGTTGCTAAGAGATGTTGTTTGTAAACATGCAGTTTTTTATCACACGCGTGAAAAACGCATCAAAACGCATTGCACCCGCGCGGAAAAAACTGAACAACTAAACGCAACCGCAGACAAAACTGACTGAACTTGCTTGCAAAATAGTACGAGTTTCACTGAACGCACCCTGAACGCATCCGGCCCCAATCCGCAACGCCTGTGTGAAACCAGCCTTAGGCCTCTTTCACACGAGCTTGACGGATTAGGTCCGGATGCGTTCAGGGTGCGTTCAGTGAAACTCGCACCAGTTTGCAAGCAAGTTCAGTCAGTTTTGTCTGCAATTGCGTTAAGTTTTTTCTGCGCGGGTGCAATGCGTTTTGATGCGTTTTTCACATGCGTGATAAAAAACTGAAGTTTACAAACAACATCTCCTAGCAACCATCAGTGAAAAACGCATTGCATCCGCACTTGCTTCTGTATGCAATGCATTTTTCACTGAAGCCCCATTCACTTCTATGGGGCCTGGGCTGCGTGAAAAACACAGAATATAGAACATGCTGCGTTTTTCACGCAATGCAGAACTGATGCGTGAGAAAAAAACACTCATGTACACAGACACATTAAAATGAATGGGTCAGGATTCAGTGCGGGTGCTATGCGTTCACGTCACGCATTGCACCCAAAACTCGTGTGAAAGGGGCCTTACAGTACTGACATGCGAATCCCAAAGCATGTACAAGCGCTCAGAGGGAAATGAGTCTTGTTGAGGCTCACTGCCCCTGCGCTGCTCCACCTGTCTTGCATAGGAGGACAGGTGGCTGCAAGCCTCATCGGACTCACCTCCCTTGCGGAGCTCTACAAGGTTCAGCAGGTCAGTGCCCTTTAAATGAATGAGGTTTTCCTTACAGAACTATTGGTCATTTGTATGCCTGGATTTTGGAGCTGCCATTCCCTTTTCATTCCATTTGATGTAGGCTGCTCTTCTGAGCAAGATGTTGGGTCATTGGTGATAGGTAAGTCTGAAATTATACACTTCAATGGATACTGGGGGAATCTGTAGTGAATTTAAAAGTATTAACATGCAGACCAAGGGTTTAGATGGGAATCGTAAAGCCCCATAGTAAAACTATAGTAAGACTCGTAACTCACCCAAATCCCCCCAAATATCTCTGCCAAATGTAATATGCTTTTCTTTATGTTAATGATCATTATTCTTTTATGAGGTCCACAACTGTACAGCGTGTAGTTTTATAATATACTGTGTATGTATAGAGGAGCAATCTTTTTTTCCTTGGTAGATGATATACAGTCAGGTCCATAAATATTGGGACATCGACACAATTCTAACATTTTTGGCTCTATACACCACCACAATGGATTTGAAATGAAACGAACGAGATGTGCTTTACCTGCAGACTGTTAGCTTTAATTTGAGGATATTTACATCCAAATCAGGTGAACAGTGCAGGAATTACAACAGTTTGCAAATGTGCCTCCCACTTGTTAAGGAACCAAAAGTAATAGGACAGAATAATAATCATAAATCAAACTTTCACTTTTTAATACTTGGTTGCAAATCCTTTGCAGTCAATTACAGCCTGAAGTCTGGAATGCATAGGCATCACCAGACGCTGGGTTTCATCCCTGGCGATGCTCTGCCAGGCCTCTACTGCAACTGTCTTCAGTTTCTGCTTCTTCTTGGGGCATTTTCCCTTCAGTTTTGTCTTCAGCAAGTGAAATGCTCAATTGGATTCAGGTCAGGTGATTGACTAGGCCATTGCAGAACATTCCACTTCTTTCCCTTAAAAAACTCTTTGGTTGCTTTTGCAGTATGCTTTGGGTCATTGTCCATCTGCACTGTGAAGCGCCGTCCAAGGAGTTCTGAAGCATTTGGCTGAATATGAGCAGATAATATTGCCCGAAACACTTCAGAATTCATCCTGCTACTTTTGTCAGCAGTCACATCATCAATAAATACAAGAGAAGCAGTTCCATTGGCAGCCATACATGCCCACGCCATGACACTACCACCACCATGCTTTACTGATGAGGTGTTATGCTTAGGATCATGAGCAGTTCCTTTCCTTCTCCATACACTTCTCTTCCCTTCACTCTGGTACAAGTTGATCTTGGTCTCATCTGTCTATAGGATGTTGTTCCAGAACTGTGAAGGCTTTTTTAGATGCCGTTTGGCAAACTCTAATATGGCCTTCCTGTTTTTGAGGCTCCCCAATGGTTTACATCTTGTGGTGAACCCTCTGTATTGACTCTGGTGAAGTCTTCCCTTGATTGTTGACTTTGACACACATACACCTACCTCCTGGAGAGTGTTCTTGATCTGGCCAACTGTTGTGAAGGGTGTTTTCTTCACCAGGGAAATAATTCTTCGGTCATTCAAGATAGTTGTTTTCTGTGGTCTTCCGGGTCTTTTGGTGTGGCTGAGCTCACCGGTGCGTTCCTTCTTTTTAAGAATGTTCCAAACAGTTGTTTTGGCCACGCCTAATGTTTTTGCTATCTCTCTGATGGGTTTGTTTTGTTTTTTCAGCCTAATGATGGCTTGCTTCACTGATAGTGACAGCTCTTTGGATCTCATCTTGAGAGTTGACAACAAAAGATTCCAATTGCAAATAGCAGACTTGAAATTAACTCTGGACCTTTTATCTGCTCATTGTAATTGGGATAATGAGGGAATAACACACACCTGGCCATGGAACAGCTGAGAAGACAATTGTCCCATTACTTTTGGCCCCTTAACAAGTCGGAGGCACATATGCAAACTGTTGTAATTCCTACATTGTTTACCTGATTTGGATGTAAATACCCTCAAATTAAAGCTGACAGTCTGCAGTTAAAGCACATCTTGTTTGTTTCATTTCAAATCCATTGTGGTGGTGTATAGAGCCAAAAATGTTAGAATTGTGTTGATGTCCCAATATTTATGGACCTGACTGTAATTCTTGCTGCATGCTTCCACCACTAGATGGAGCTCATTACACACACATTTATGCAATTAGTATTGAATTTTATTGTATGAATCTATCCGCAGTGTGCTGCCTACTTGTGTTGGCTGCAAATGTTCTCAATGGCAGTGTCTCTGCAGAATTTATTGCCAGGCTCCTGATCGCCGGTACCAAAAGGGTTGTGTACCCTGTCTCTATGTTCTGTCCTCTGTATGTGAATGGGTTTTTGAAGGGGTTATCCCATCTGTATACCTATGGTATATTGATTGGATATGCCATAAATGTCAGATAGGTACGGAACCAGCTCCTATCTTAAAAACTGGGCACACATGCCTCTTTCTTCATTCACTGTTATGGGACGTCCAAAAATATCTAAGCTCTAGCTCAGCTATTTTCAGCAGTCCCATAAAAGTGAATAGAGAACTGGCCAAGAATGCGCAATGTCCATTTTATTCGCTGCTATGGGGCTTCCAAAAATAGCCGAGCACACTTTATTCACACTAAGGCCCCAGTTCTTGAGATAGAAGCAAGTCCCAGGTCAGAACCACACCTATTGAACATTTAGGACATGTCCTATTGATATGCCATAAATGTCCATGTGGAGCAACCTCTTTAAAAAACACATTGAGGATGTAGATTTTCTGCTTGTCTTAGTGGACAGGAGAAACATCAGGACATAGCACTGGATAGCAGTCGGTGTTCCAGAATAGACTGTTTGGCTCATTGAAAATCTAGACCATACAGTTTCCTACCCCAGCAGCCAAGTCATATGGGAAGACAGATGGAATGATTCATCGAAATCTAATACTGGTGAACGTGGCTGTTCTCGATGTACTTTTGGTAAGTAACTGGAAACAGTCTTAAGTTCATTGATAAACACTGCGTTCCTCGTGATGGTTGTTTGAGAAACTAAGGTATTTTTTAATCCAGTTAAGGGGAAATAAAGTCACATGGAGAAATATAGTGTTCTGCAGTCAAATGCAACTCAATGCGACTTTCAGTTTTCCAATAGCTAAAGTATACCTCCAGTTAGGTTTTCAAAAATGAATAGTAAAGGTGAATATACAAAACTTTGCAATATATCTTATTACAGAATTATGCTTCCTCCTGGGCTTCTCAGAATACTTTCCTCCTCTTTCCCTTCACTCAGCCTCTTATCTCTAGAAGCCCCACATACAACAGTCTATGAAGAGAGGAGGAGGGATGAGGAGGCTTTTGCCAGCGAGTAAGTGATGTATTGCTTTACTCTAAATAATGGTAGAGCCTTATCCTACTAGATATAGTAAAGTGCTAAGTGATGAAGATCTAAGAAACTGTAGTTTGTGCCTGTCATCCAGTAGCCTCCTCCTCTCTCCATAGACTTCACTGTTAAAACAAGGAAAGAGCAAAGCAGCATGATAAAAGCACACCAAAGCATTTCTCATTAACTATACAGTATATATCTTACAAAGTTTCTTATAGTCACCTTTGCTATTCATTTATACTTTGTAGAAAAGTGTCGTACAACTGGACGCACGCTTCAAAGATAACTAAGGGCCTGTTCACACTATTGTTATATCCTGTATGCTTTTCTTTTTGTATTTTTTGAGTAACTGTTTCAAGCTGAACTGAAAAATTGAAAAATGAAATGTTATTCAGAGCATCAGTCTTTCAATCCATATTTGGTTCTGGTTCTACAGTATCTTTCCCCTGCTTGGTGCCACTTTGCTACTGATTCATGAGCATGCACAGCCTCCTGGTCTCTTAAAGGGCCAGTGCATGCTAAAGTGCTGTTGTCTCCAGACAACCCTGTCAGTAGATTTGTCCCTGTGACACTGGCTGACCTGTTACGTGTGCACTTGGCAGCTGAAGGCATCTGTGTTGGTCCCATGTTTATATGTGCCCGCATTGCTGAGAAAAATGCAAATGAGGCTCTAGGTGCAAATTGGGTGCTGGCATTACACCTAGAGGCTCAGCTTTCTCTGTAACTGTTGCACCCTCTGTAATTTGATTGACAGGGCCAGGTGTGATGACATTTTCACTGCCTGGCCCTATCAATCAAAGTGCAGAAGGCGCGGCAGTTGCAGAAAGCGCAGAGCCTCTAGGTGTAACAGCAACTCCCCCATTGCTCCTAGAGGCTCATTAGCATATATGAAAACATAATTTTTCTCAGCAATGCGGGCACATATGAACATGGGACCAACACAGATGCCTTCGCACATGTAACAGGTCAACCAGTCTCATAGTTACAATCTGCCGACAGATGCCCTTTAAGCCTCTTTAGGGTCCACCCATACAACTCTGGGACTGAACCAAAAGGTCCATTTGGTTCCACTCTGTTTTGATGTGCATTTTTGCTTCTCCTTCTACTTATTTTCCTGACGAGCTCTCTTGTCTGCTGCCTGCCCTGATCACTGCCTGACTTATGCTTATGACTGAACTCTGCCAGACTTGCAGGAACTTACCTCTGTACAACCTCTGTGCAAATGGCTCTGCCTGCTTAAAAGGAACGTGTCACCTGCAAAACGCATATTAAACTGACCACACTACCTTACAGTATCCCCCAGTGTGTTGCTAATCATATTTTTCTTTGCTCTTTGCGTTTCTTCATACTTGTTAAAAACGTTGTTTTAATGTCGGTTGGCGTTGTCTCCGAGTCAGGCTTGAAGTCAAGGGGGCAGCGGCCTCCTTGCTTCAAGTAAAGCTAAGTCCGCCCCTTACCCCTCCTCTACATTTAGATGGACATGCTGCCGGGATCGCGCTCTTCTAGTGCATGCGCGGTACGCTGCCTGATACAGCGCGATCCTCACTCACCCGCCTACATTTTGCTGACTGCGGATGCTCCGGACAGTTTGATTGCGCGCGCGCCCGGCCGTCACGCTGTAACAGGCATGCGCTAGAAGAGCGTGATCCCGGCAGCATGTCAATCTAATTGTAGAGGAGGGGTAAGGGGCGGGCTTAGCTTTACTTGAAGCAAGGAGGCCGCTGCCCCCTTGACTTCAAGTCTGATTTGGAGACAGAGCCAACCGAGTATGAAGTATGAAGAAACGCAAAGAGCAAAGAAAAATATGATTAGCAACACACTGGGGGATACTGTAGGGTACTGTGGTCGGTTTAATATGTGTTTTGCAGGTGACAGGTTCCCTTTAATCCCCATAGAAATTAATTGAAACTGTCGATAGTTACACTTTTTTATTTTTATTTTTTTTGCAAAATCCAGGGTCAATCAAACTGATCTTATTTGTCCACTATTTTGTATAACATTTATGGATTTATTCCAGAACATAGGGGAAAACCCTAATTAAGAAGGATGTAGATGCCTACGGTATATATTCATGCATGTTGCCTGCAGCCTTATCAAATGTATACATTTATAGGTTGAAATGACATTTTTCATGTTAATATTTTGAATAACCCCAACATGATGTTTCAACTTATTAGAATATTCTTTGCTTAAAGATTACATTTTTATATTTTTTTTTATTTTTCTGTACTGTAAATAGTCATTCTTCGGCATAAGAATATGCAACAAAACTAGAGAAAAAAAAAGAAGGATCCTGCAATACTGACAAGGGTAATATCAGAAACAATTTATGGGACAATTCATCAGCCAATTATATGGATAACCAACATTAAATATGATTGAATGGAAGACAGGCAATCAATGACTTTTTTTGAAGACACCTCATTATAATGCACATGGCCTGAGCCAAATGTTTCATGGTCAATGGTTCAATAAGATAAAAGTGCTTGTCCATATTGATCTGCTGTACAGTACATCCTTGTTTGTGCCTTTTAAAAGTAATCTCAGCCTTACTTGTAGAAGCCATATATATTTTGTATACAGTACTATTGCTGATGTTTTTAGCTTTTAGAAATGATAGCTTCTAACATTACATTTAAAGCCTTATTTCAGTTCCAGCAAAAAAAGTTCATCCACTGTACAATGGAAGGTTATGGAGATTTCTAATATTCCTTGTGTATAAATTCATTATTGGTTTCAACATCTCATTATTGTGCAGGAACCTTGAACGTTCACTAACAGAGGATGAAATTCTGCCCCGCTCATATGATAATCACGTGGTGGATGCATTTTTGTTTTCTTGAGCTTCCTCTTCCTATTGTAAAAAGCCCTGCACCTTTGTAGCAATCATATCACCTGGAAAAAGGTCCTCGTTCAACGATTGCAAGCAACGATTTTGAAACCAAGCTTACTTAGCTCTAGTCATAACTGCCACAGACTTAAATAAAGGAAGCTAGACACATGAAATCTCTATGCTTCGCTCCATTCATCTCTATGGGAGTTCCGGAGACAGCCAAGTACAGTGCTCGGCTATTTCCGAAACTCTCATAGGGATGAATAGAGTAGCAGTGCTTATGTCTGACCTGCCAATCTGTTCATTTTGGGAGGCCCTTATGGGTACAGGGTCCCCATTTTAATGGTTAGTGGTAGTCCAGTGGAAGGATTATAATGTTGTTCCCTATCCCTTACCACAAAAGGAATACCCATTTAACTTTCTCTCTGTCTGGACCTTTAGAACAGCAGAAAGTCTCATTTAACACTATCGGTCAGACCATCAGTCAAACTAGAGAGGAGTGAGGGGTGGTGACTCAGTAAGAGCACCACATTTCCCTGTGCTGTCCCCAGTAATGTGGTTGGTCAGGGCTTCTCACAGCCTATTAAGAGAGCAAATGTGCTTTCATTCTTAGTCATTCCAATTCTCCACCTACTATTCTGATGAGGATTACCTTCCCTGTTCTGATAGGATTACCTTCCTTGTAAGTCACAAATTGAAATTACATTTCTCACCAATTAAGAACTTTTATCTCTCCGACTACTTGTCACGGGGTTCCGAAGGTGCACTCGGTCCCCCATTGCCCGCAGAACTGTTGCTTAGCTTTTGGAATGAGGTTCTGTGTTTGACCTCATTCCCAGGGCGGCTTTACTAGCTGGGTGGCTCCTTGCTCCTAAGTCTGCCTTGAGCGCCGAGCTGATCACTCGGTGCTCGACTGGTTGGTCTGTCGGTCATGTGACGCTGGCCACGTCACATGACCCTCACTCCCCACTATAAATACAGGCAGCCTGCTGGCTACAGGTTGCCTGTTAATTTCTAGGTTCCTGGTATTTGTTGGACTGCTGAATACTTACCTGATACTGTTCCTTGACCATCCTTTTGCCTGATCCTCCTGTACTGCGCATCCGTCCTGGTATTGTGACCTCGGCTCCCACCTGACTACTCTCTTAGGACTCCTCTTGTACTTCTCTGCTCTCCTGGTATTTATGACCCCGGCTTCTCCTGACAATTCTCTGCTTGCTCCATTTGTACTTTGCAGCTTTCCTGGTATTGACTCGGTCCATTCACGTCCTGTTGTTTGTCTGTCTGTCATACCTGCACTTACTCCAAGTTAGGGATTGCCGTCCAGTTGTCCCCTGTCATTAGGACTCGCGAGGCAAGTAGGCAGGGCCAGGGGTAAGGGTGGAGCGCAGTGGTCACTTCCCTCCCCCTGTGTGTGTGTGTACGCGACCGTTACAGATTAACAGGCCCAATAACCACTGTATTATGAATCCTCTGGTGACCCTGACTGACTATGTCTCTAATCTGACGCAGATGGTGCAGGAGTTAGGGGAAAAACTCAGCTCTTTTGAGTTAGGGCAAGGCTCTTCCACTCCTCAGGCCTCCAGTCCGCATTTTGAGCCCCAGATTAAGCTCCCAGAAACCTTTTCTGGAGACCGGAAGAAGTTTCTCTCTTTTAAGGAGAGTTGTAAACTTTACTTCCGTTTGCACCCCGTGTCCTCTGGCCCCGAGAGTCAACGCGTGGGCATTATCATTTCCCGATTACAGGGTGATCCCCAGGACTGGGCGTTCTCTTTACCTGCTGGCGCCAGTTGTTTATATTCTGTGGAGGGGTTCTTTCAGGCCCTAGGTACCCTCTATGATGAACCAGACAGGGCTCTAGTAGCCGAGACGGCTCTAAAGGCACTGGTTCAGGGCAATTTACCAGTGGAGGATTATTGCACCCAATTCAGAAGGTGGTGTGTCCCCTCAGGATGGAACGAACCAGCCCTGAAGAGTCAGTTCAGGTCAGGTCTGTCTGATAAATTAAAGGATCTTCTGGTCAGTTATCAACTTCCAGAGACCTTAGAGGAGATGATGACCCTTGTTGTCCGACTTGACCGATGGGTTAGAGAGAGACGACAGGAACAACAGTTCTCTTCCCCGATGGTGCTCCAGCCAGAGGCCTATCCCAGAGACAATGCTGAGGTCTCCACCGAGGAACCCATGCAGGTTGGCATGACCCGAGGGAATCTTCGCCGCAGACGTGGAGAATGCTTTTACTGTGGAGATTCTGACCATTGGATCAACCAGTGTCCTAAGAAGGTCCTCTCTGTCAAGTCTCCTAAGGCAAGGCAACCTAAAGACCAGGTACACCCTGAATTTTCTAAATGTAAGCTTTCGGTACCCATTACGATTTCTCTGGGAGTAGATAAATGGGCGGGTAAGGCCTTTATTGATTCTGGCTCAGCGGCTAGCTTTATTGACTCTGAGTATGCTGTTAGATTGGGTATTCCTATGTTTGCCTTACCAACTCCTATCCATGTCATGGCTATTGATGCTACTCCTCTTATTGGTGGTACGGTGAGCTTATGTACCTCGGAGATTTCTCTAACCGTGGGTGTGTGCCACTCAGAGAGATGTTCGCTTCTAGTCCTGGAGAACCTACCTGCTGAGGTGGTACTAGGGTTGCCTTGGCTCCGACTACATAACCCCACTATAGATTGGTCCAATGGGGAGTTGGTGAGATGGGGGCCTAAGTGTGACTCGTGCCTGTCCGTGGTACAGGCTGGGGTCTCAGTAAAGTCTGATACTTTACCCTCTGTTGTTAGAGAATATTCTGATGTATTCTCATCACCAACCCCAGAGGTTCTACCCCCCCATAGACCTTATGATTGTACCATAGAGCTAGTAGAGGGGGCCAAGTTTCCTAAAGGACGAATTTATAATCTTTCTATGCCCGAACGCAAGGCCATGGAAGATTATATTAAGGAGAGCCTTGGTAAAGGGCATATTAGACCTTCTATCTCTCCTATGGGGGCGGGGTTTTTCTTCGTTAAGAAAAAAGATGGTGGTCTTAGGCCATGTATCGATTACCGGAGATTAAATAAAATCACTGTCCAGAATAGATACTCCCTCCCATTGATTCCGGATTTATTTAACCAGGTCCTGGGGGCAACCTGGTTTTCCAAAATTGACCTGAAAGGGGCATACAATCTAATCCGAATCAAGGAGGGAGACGAATGGAACACGGCGTTCAATACTCCGGTAGGACACTTTGAATATCAGGTGATGCCTTTTGGACTCAGCAATGCCCCAGCTGTGTTCCAAAACTTCATGAATGACATTCTTAGGGAATTCTTAGGTAAATTTGTTATTGTCTATCTTGACGACATTTTGATATTCTCTCCTGACTTCGAATCCCATGTGTCTCATGTTAGACAAGTATTAGAGGTGTTGAGGGAGAATCAGCTATCCGCTAAACAAGAGAAATGTGTCTTTGGTGTGCAGGAGATTCTGTTTCTAAGGGCATGTTCTGACTCCTCACGCCTTCAAGATGGATCCTGGTAAGGTACTAGCAATTAAGGAATGGGTAAGACCTTCATCCTTAAAGGCCTTACAACGGTTCTTAGGTTTCGCCAATTACTATCGTAAATTTATTATGAATTTTTCCGTAATTGCTAAACCGTTGACCGACCTTACTAAGAAAGGGTCGGATTTGGAGAATTAGTCTACTGAGGCCATTTCTTCATTTGAAAAATTAAATAAGGCATTCAGTAGCGCTCCCATTCTGATCCAGCCTGATCAGGAGAAACCTTTTATTGTGGAGGTGGATGCGTCCGAGGACGGCGCAGGAGCAGTCCTTTCACAAGGTCCTGCCAGCCTCACTAATCTGAGACCATGTGCCTTCTTCTCCAGGAAATTCTCTCCCACGGAGAGAAACTACGACATAGGGAATAGGGAGCTGCTGGCCATTAAATGGGCATTTGAGGAGTGGAGGCATTTTCTGGAGGGGGCAAGGCATTGTGTAACTGTTGTCACTGACCATAAAAACCTTATGTTTCTCGAGTCTGCTAAGAGGTTGAATCCCCGTCAAGCCAGATGGGCTCTGTTTTTTACTCGTTTTGATTTTTCCATCACGTTCAGGCCGGGAAGTAAAAATGTGAAGGTGGACGCATTATCTCGGAGCTTCCAGGCTTTTCAACCTACTGAGGTACCACCTGAATCCATCCTACCAGCAAAAGTCTTCTTAGCAGCTCTTACCCAGGATATCTTGGCTCGCATTAGGTCGGAACAACATATGGCACCGGTATCCACCCCAACAGATAAGTTGTTTGTTCCCGTACAATTTCGTCTCCAGTTGTTGGGTGAGTGTCACGATTCTGCCTTTTGTGGACATCCGGGTGTTGAGGGCACTAAGGATCTGGTTTCTAGATCTTATTGGTGGCCCACTCTAACTAGGGATGTCAAGTCCTATGTGTCAGCCTGTGAGGTTTGTGCCAGGTCCAAGACACCTAGGACTCGCCCTGCTGGTAACCTACGACCCCTACCCATTCCCAGTAGACCCTGGTCCCATATCTCGATGGACTTTATAACTGACCTACCGCTGGCGGAGGGTAAGACTGTAGTGTGGGTAGTGGTGGATAGGTTTAGCAAGATGGTCCATTTCATTCCCCTGTCTAAACTCCCGAATGCCAAAACCCTGGCGTCTATTTTTGTGAAAGAAATTGTTCGATTGCATGGTATCCCGGAAAATATTGTTTCGGACAGGGGTGTGCAGTTTGTGTCCAAATTCTGGAGGGCCTTCTGTCAAAGATGTAAAATTTCGTTGTCTTTTTCTTCCGCCTACCATCCTGAGAGTAATGGGCAGACTGAACGCCTTAATCAGTCTGTGGAACAATTCCTGAGGTTGTATGTTGCTGATGACCAGCAATTATGGGTCAAATTCCTTCCGTTGGCTGAATTTGCTCTGAATAACCGTGTCAATTCTTTTGCTGGGGTCTCCCCTTTCTTTTGTAACCATGGTTTTCATCCCCGTTTTCATTCTGGGTCGTCCGTCTCCTCCTCTAACCCTGAAGCTGATAAACTCTCCTCCGAACTGTGCACAGTTTGGGCCCGGGTTCAATCGAACCTAGAAAAGGCTCAATGTTCTCAAGGCCGATAGGAGACGTTCAAGGGGGGTAAACTTTCAGGTTGGGGATAAAGTATGGTTGTCCTCCAAGAATCTATCTCTCAAGGTAACTTCTAAAAAATTTGCTCCTCGTTTTATTGGACCATATAAGATCACGGAAGTAATTAACCCGGTATCTTTTAGGTTGGAGCTGCCTGAGTCATTCCACATTCATAATGTGTTCCATAAATCTCTGCTTAAAAAATATTTTGAACCGGTAGTACCATCAAAAGCCTCGCCTCCGCCAGTTCTTGTTAATGATGCTGTCGAGTATGTGGTGTCTAAAATAGTGGATGTCAGGAAGGTGCGTAATTCCTTGCAGTACCTGATTCACTGGAAGGGGTATGGACCTGAAGAGAGATCTTGGGTACCTGCCAGGGAGGTTCATGCTCCTAGACTTGTTCGTAAATTTCATTTAGTACACCCTGAAAAGCCATCGCCTGAAGTCTTGGGTCCGGTGGCCCCTCGTAAAAGGGGGGGTACTGTCACGGGGTTCCGAAGGTGCACTCGGTCCCCCATTGCCCGCAGAACTGTTGCTTAGCTTTTGGAATGAGGTTCTGTGTTTGACCTCATTCCCAGGGCGGCTTTACTAGCTGGGTGGCTCCTTGCTCCTAAGTCTGCCTTGAGCGCCGAGCTGATCACTCGGTGCTCGACTGGTTGGTCTGTCGGTCATGTGACGCTGGCCACGTCACATGACCCTCACTCCCCACTATAAATACAGGCAGCCTGCTGGCTACAGGTTGCCTGTTAATTTCTAGGTTCCTGGTATTTGTTGGACTGCTGAATACTTACCTGATACTGTTCCTTGACCATCCTTTTGCCTGATCCTCCTGTACTGCGCATCCGTCCTGGTATTGTGACCTCGGCTCCCACCTGACTACTCTCTTAGGACTCCTCTTGTACTTCTCTGCTCTCCTGGTATTTATGACCCCGGCTTCTCCTGACAATTCTCTGCTTGCTCCATTTGTACTTTGCAGCTTTCCTGGTATTGACTCGGTCCGTTCACGTCCTGTTGTTTGTCTGTCTGTCATCCCTGCACTTACTCCAAGTTAGGGATTGCCGTCCAGTTGTCCCCTGTCATTAGGACTCGCGAGGCAAGTAGGCAGGGCCAGGGGTAAGGGTGGAGCGCAGTGGTCACTTCCCTCCCCCCTGTGTGTGTGTGTACGCGACCGTTACACTTCTGCTACAGAAGGACAATATTTAATTTTGTCCTTAATTTTCAGTAGCATACTGTAGTACTGCCAAACCATAACAGTATAAGTATACAGTTATTCGGGAAAAATAGATCTTTCTATGAAAACTGAGTTTAAAAAAATTCCTTCTTTCTGTTGTGTCACATGATGGTAAAGTGAAAGAGGATAACTTATGAAAAGTCTTTAGTAACTAGAACTATGAATATATCCCAGGCACCAGGATTTACCGGTCCTAGGGTACTCTCCTTTAACTTTTGGATTCTGCAACATTAAGCATCAGTTTTACATTAGAATTAGCAAAACAGAGGATCAGACAGAAAAACAAGAACATAAAGGGTTAATGATTTACTGTAAACGACTTACCAATCTACGAGCCATAGGCGTCTTGTCATCTCCTGGAAGATGCTGCTCCAGAGCAAGGACGATGCAGTTTGCGATGATTGTGGCAAGGATCATGTATTCAAAAGGAGTAGAACAACAGTTAAGGAAAATAGACCATTCCGGGGAAAAACACAGATACATGTACAGATGTTGTGGAATACAATTAAAGGAAATGTGTACCTTTAAATATCTGTGACTTGAGACCAATCACAAAAATGAATCGACTGGGAGTCCTAGGGTTGTAATACCCAACCAGCCTCAAGACAATATCATAACAAGCAACATCCATTTCATTCTAGTAATTTATGGGGTAGAACAAGCTTTTTTAGTGCCAAAGAGGTTTGAGAATATGTCCCACCAATGTAGGTCCTTGAAGTTCAGCATTATATCTGTCAGAAGGACAATCAGATGAAAAAAGATTGAGATTCCTCAGTGGTTAATAATGGCTAACTGAAAAGACGATGACACAATTGCAAGCTTTCGAGGCTACTTGGGCCTCTTCTTCAGGCGTCTCTTAAGACAGTGTCTGAAGATTCACAAATTTATACACCAAAGTACATCGGAGTAATGAGGTAGATAAGACAAGTGATGTAAAGCAGATCAGTATGAGCGGAGGAAGAAAAGAGGGACAGTCATTCATTTAACTATCCCTCAATACCCCACCAATCATTTTTTTCAATGGCTCCAAAGGCCTAGCCCTCATCCTGGCTCCGGGTTGAAGGTGTAAAGGGGTATAGCAATCTCAATATCCTTTGAATAAACTTTGAATATACTAATTCCCATATGTGAATTGTTCAATATATAATCATGGAGATCTACAGTATTACTGATCAAGTTTACAAAGATCAAGTATCGATCATGTTTATGGGAATTTTAATTTTTAAAATGAACTTTTGGGACATTTTCATCTATTATATTTATTTTCTCATCTGATATATGTATATATATATTATATATTATATATTCATTCAAAACGCAACCAAAACGCAACCAAAACATAACGGATCTCATATCCTTTCACCAAAACACAGTATAAAGGATTTGATACTCTTTTCAAATATGAATTATTGCTTGGAGGATTATATTTCATGGACTGTTTAATCATGTGGAACAATGGATAATGAATAACAATGAATCACTAACTACATTTTTATTTTTATTTTTTTATTATTATTATTATTATTATTATTTTTCATTGCAATATACAATTGGTGATACAATATTTTTTATTCTTTTGACGTTAATAATTTTTTTATCCTACATACATACTAGAAGGAGGAGTGCCTATCTTATTTACATATTTATTATTGGAAGATTGGGATTAGGTGGCCCAAACCGATAGTGAACCCTCCAATATCCAATACGCAGTAGTGTGAGCCCCCCTATTTATTAATTATTCTGCAATCTCAGGATATGTTATCAATGTCAAATATGTGCAAGTCCCACCTTTAGGACTCGCTCCTATCTCCAGAAAAGGGCCCTCAAAGTGAAGGAGAGCAGACCTCGCATGTGTGGCATGCTCTACAATCACTGCTATGGGAGTCCCATAAATAGCCAAGCACACAATTTTCGGAAGTCCCATAATGATGAATGATGCGCACACCACGCATGCACAGTCACCCTTCCATCCGCTGCTTTTGGACTAACAAAAATAGCCAAGCCAGTGCTCAGCTATTTTTGGAACTCCCATAGCGGTGGACAGAGGGTGGCCACGTATGCAAGGCTGCTTTCCCTTCACTTCGGGGGCCCCGATCTGGATATAGGAGTGGATCTCGGAGGTGGAACTCGCACCTATCTGACACTGATGTCATTTCCCAGCGATATGCCATCAATGTCTGAGATGGAAATTCTCTTTTAAGCTCTTGGACCCTTTCCTTATTCTCCTCTCAAACCCCCTTCCCCCATGAAATATTTTTATTTAACAAATCAGATTTTTTAGTAAGCATATGATATAAAACAAAACATGTTTATAACTTTTTATAGGCTGATATCTTAGGAGCCATTTTTATTATAAGTTTTGTTAAAAATGTTGCACTGTTCAGCTTCTGCAGCTTCTAGGCTTCACAGTATATAGCAGCTGTAGAATGCCATTTATAGTGGAATACTGTCTATCCTTTTTTGAACAATTTTCTAAACTGACTTAGTCTGACATCAGGATTTACCACAAGATTTACCACAAAATTTACCACAGGATGGCATTCTGCAGCTGCTATGTACTGTAAAACACAAACTGCAAAAACTAAAGTTACATTTTTTATTTTAAAAAAACTATTACATAACCTTTTTTTTGCCCAAAATGCATGTAAATCAACAAAACAGCCTTTAAACTCGCTTTCTGGATATTTAGAATAAACCATACACTTGTGAGTAACAACGTTCTCAGTACTTAGTTTCTTTTAATTAACTACTTTATGATTATTTTTTGAATGATTTATTGTTTAACAAAGACCCGCCAGTGTAGCGTTTCTATCCAAGGATTTGCGGTTTTGAGGAAGCCTGTGAAATGGTAGGTTAGTGAGGTGTTCCTGCCGTTCTATTTTAGTTAAATAGCGTTACAGTGTATCGAGGTGTATAAAGAAGTCCTGATGTGTCTCTGCGGGCCGCCTCCTTCAATGTAAACCTTAACTGAAGCTGACAAAATGTCACCAACATCCAAACAGAAAGGTAACATGAGGCAGCTTCATAGAATTAGGAGAAGACCCAAAAAAAGCTCTATGACTGAAAGCAGTAGTAATTATCAATTTGCTTTTGTCAAAGTTTTCACAGTATTTAAACATTCCTCATCAAAGACTGTAATAAAGTGGTCTCCAACATAGGTCTGTCTAGTTCTAATCTGCAGCTTGACACTTCTACTATAAAGAATAGTCAACTAAGGTTGGCATTATTACTATAAAGAATAGTGAATACATTTAGGCTAAACTATAAGAAACATTAATAGGGTTTTTATTACTCACATCTTGATGACCTATTCTCAGATCGGTCGGGGTCCGACACCCAGCACCCTCCCCGATTAGCTGTTTGTGGAAGACACCAACACTGGACGAAGCCAGAGGCAGAAGGTTAATCCAGAAACTACCCATAGTTGGAATGCCAATAGAATTAGTAGAAGCCAATTCAGCAGATGACGAGTTAATCCAGAAAACAAGACATGGTTGTTACACACTATAGGAAAAAGTGCTGGCCTCTCTGGTGACTGGGACAGTGACAGCTCAGGGTACTTTCACACTTGCGTTTTTCTTTTCCGGCATAGAGTTCCGTCACAGGGGCTCTATACCGGAAAAGAACTGATCAGGTATGTCCCCATGCATTCTGAATGGAGAGTAATCCGTTCAGTTTGCATCAGGATGTCTTCAGTTCAGTCGTTTTGACTGATCAGGCAAAAGAGAATACCGCAGCATGCTACGGTTTTATCTCCGGCTAAAAAAACTGAAGACTTGCCTGAATGCCGGATCAGGCATTTTTCCCATAGGAATGTATTAGTGCCGGATCCGGCATTCAGAATACCGGAATGCCGGATCCGTCCTTCCGGTATGCGCATGCGCAGACTGAAAAAAAGGTGAAAAAATAAATGCCGGATCCGTTTTTGCCGGATGACACCGGAAAGACGGATCTGGCATTTCAATGCATTTTTTCGACTGATCAGGCATTTTGCCTGATCCGGCAGGCAGTTCCGGCGACGGAACTGCTTGCCGGATCTCTCTGCCGCAAGTGTGAAAGTAGCCTCACATAGGCTGGTGCTTTTTCTTATAGTGTGCAAGCACGGCCACTACTAATGGATTGCAGGGTGGTCATAACCATGGAAAAGAGCTGTGTATATTGTGATTCAAAAATGAATCCAGCCAGCGAAGGATGCAATACGGATAATAACAATACATTAGTAAGTGCCTTGTATTAACTTTCTCTACATAATAAATGGTATTTGCTAAAGTGAGACAACCCCTTTAAGTTCAAGTATAAAGCACAGAGGTGAAAACAGAGCCAGGACACTTTATGCAATCACGGGGAGAGATGGCCTTGCGGTTCGCCTGGCGGTCGTTTCGCAGCGAACTTTGCGTGTTCGTGACGCCATATTCTTTTGCATTGCGCCGAACTTTGACCCATGACACATCCATCAGGTAGGACAGGACAGCCAATTGAGACGTTTCAGCACATGGACACACGCCCAACCCTATAACAGTACCAGATCTGGCAGCAATTTTACATTCTGTGTTTTGCCAATGTAGGGAGAGGTTGCTTTGTGGAGAAGGGACAGGCTGTTAGGAACACCCAACGCTAGCTAATAGGGCCACAAAAGTCCTTTTAAGGACTGGTATAGGTGTGCTATCGATAGGTGTGATGTGCTGAGGGGTGTGATATGCTTATAATATACTTTCTAACATAGAAAGTATATAGTGCATTTGTATTGTGCAGCAGTTATATGCGGTTCTGCTGCAATACCGCAGCTATATAGAGAGACGAGCGCAATTGGAACAACTAATTGCAAGGGGTGTGATATACCTGTTGCCCCCAAAAAAACTGTTTGAGGGATGTGATATACCTTCTTTCACAAAATACTGATTGAGGGCTGCAATATACCTGTTGCCCCAGATAAACAGGGTGGTTTGATATAACTGTTGTGGCAAAAAAGATAATTGAGGGGTGTGATATACCTGCTTCCGCAAAATACTGATTAAGGGGTTTGATATACCTGCTTCCACCAAATATTGATTGAGGCCTGCAATATACCTGTTTCGACAAAATAGTGATTAAGGGGATTGATATACCTGCTTCCACAAAATACTGATTAAGGGGATTAATATCTGCTTCCACCAAATACTGATTAAGGGGTTCTATATACCTGCTTCCACCAAATATTGATTGAGCACTGCGATACACCTGCTTCCACAAAATACTGAGTAAGGTGTTTGATATACCTGCTTCCACCAAATACTGATGGAGTCCTGCGATATACCTGCTTCCACAAAATAATGATTAAGGGGTTTGATATACCTGTTTCCACCAAATATTGAATGAGGGCTGCGATATACCTGCTTCCACAAAATAATGATTAAGGGGTTTGATATACCTGTTTCCACCAAATATTGATTGAGGCCTGCGATATACCTGCTTTCACAAAATACTAATTAAGGGGTTTGATATACCTGTTTCCGCCAAATATTGATTGAGGCTTGCGATATACGGTACCTGCTTACACAAAATACTGATTGAGGGGTTTAATCTACCTTTTTCCACAAAATATTGATTATGGCCTGCGAGATACCTGCTTCCACAAATTACTGATTAAGGGGTTTGATCTACCTTTTTCCACAAAATATTGATGAGGCCTGCGATATACCTGTTTCAACAAAACACTGATTAAGGGGATTGATATGCCTGCATAAACAAAATATTGATTGAGGCCTGCGAGATACCTGCTTTCACAAAATACTGATTAAGGGGATTAATATCTGCTTCCATCAAATATTTATTGAGGCCTGCGATATACCTGCTACTACAAAATACTGATTAAGGGGATTGATATACCTGCTTCCACAAAATACTGATTGAGGTCTGCGATATACCTGCTTCCACAAAATAATGATTAAGGGGATTGATATACCTGCTTCCACAAAATACTGATTGAGGGCTACGATATACCTTCTTCCACAAAATACTGATTAAGGTGTTTGATATACCTGCTTTCAGAAAATACTGATTAAAGGGATTGATATACCTGCTTCCACAAAATACTGATTAAGGGGATTTGATATACCTGTTTCCACCAAATATTGCTATGGTGTGATATAATTGTTGTGGCAAAGAAAATAATTGAGGGGTGTGATATACCTGCTTCCACAAAATACTGATTAAGAAGATTTATATACCTGCTTCCACCAAATATTGATTGAGGCCTGCGATATACCCGCTTCCACAAAATACTGATAAAGGGGATTGATATACCTGCTTCCACCAAATACTGATGGAGTCCTACGATATACTTGCTTCCACAAAATACTGAGTAAGGTGTTTGATATACCTGCTTCCACCAAATAATGATTAAGGGGCTTGATATACCTGCTTTCTCCAAATACTGATTAAGGGGTTCTATATACCTGCTTCCACCAAATATTGATTGAGCACTGCGATACACCTGCTTCCACAAAATACTGAGTAAGGTGTTTGATATACCTGCTTCTACCAAATACTGATGGAGTCCTGTGATATACTTGCTTCCACAAAATACTGATTAAGTGTCATGCCCTGCTCAGGCTATGTGCGGAGGTCTGCCAGATTAGCAGCACGTGTGTAGCCTTTTGTTTTGGAGTTGAGCTAGATCCGCCTCCCTTCAGGTGCACTGGGTGGGGTCATTGGTTTGAGCTTAAATGTCAGCTTCTGTCACCAGATTTAACCCTATTAAGCTAGCTGACATTAGCGACGTGCTAATGTCAGCTAAACCTAACTAGCCTATTCCTACTTTTATCTATGCCCCCGTTACGCCAGAAATCTAACTTTAAAAATATGCTAATTAGACTCTAGGAGCAGGGGGGGTCATTTTTCCTGCTCCTAGAGGCTCCGTTCTCCCACATTTGTCGCCTCCCTCCAAGTCCTGATTGACAGGGCCAGCAGGCACTTGCATCTGTCTGCCAGCCCTGTGCTCTGGTGAATTCTGGTGAGAGAAAGACGCTCGCAGGCTGCCAGCTTCCTCACTGCGCCTGCGCAGAATACTGAACGGTGCGAAATGTAAAAGTAGGAATAGGCTAGTTAGGTTTAGCTGACATTAGCACATCGCTAATGTCAGCTATTTTAATAGGGTTAATTCTGGTGACAGAAACCCTTTAGGGGATTGATATACCTGCTTCCACAAAATATTGATTGAGGCCTGCGAGATACCTGCTTC
The DNA here is from genome assembly GCF_905171765.1 of Bufo bufo. Lineage (NCBI taxonomy): Eukaryota > Metazoa > Chordata > Amphibia > Anura > Bufonidae > Bufo > Bufo bufo. Next base: position 187,335,492 of record NC_053397.1, on the reverse strand, counting down.
CATAAAATACTGATTAAGTGGTTTGATATGCCTGCTTCTACCAAATGCTGAATAAGGGGTTTGCTATACCTGCTTCCACCAAATATTGATTAAAGCCTGCGATACACCTGTTTCTACAAAATACTGATTAAGGGGTTTGATATACCTGCTTCCACCAAATATTGATTGAGGCCTGCGATACACCTGCTACCACAAAATACTGATTAAGGGGATTGATATACCTGCTTCCACCAAATATTTATTGAGGCCTGCGATACACCTGCTTCCATAAAATACTGAGTAAGGGGTTTGATATTCCTGCTTCCACCAAAAACTGATTAAGGGGTTTGATATTGCTGCTTCCACCAAATGATTAAGGGGTTTGTTACACCTGCTTCCACCAAATATTGATTGAGGCCTGCGATACACCTGCTTCCAAAAACACTGATTAAGGGGATTGATATACCTGCTTCCACCAAATGCTGATTGAGGTCTGCGATACACCTGCTTCCAAAAACACTGATTAAGGGGATTGATATACCTGCTTCCGCCAAATATTGATTGAGGCCTGGGATATACCTGCTTCCACAACATAGTGATTAAGGGGATTGATTTACCTTATTCCACTAAATATTGATTGAGGCCTGCGATACACCTGCTTCCACAAAATACTGATTAAGGAGCTGGAAGATGAGGAAGTCGCAATGCTGAATGAATTCCCAGGGGGGCTACTCCATCTGAGACAAGTCAGCGGAGGATGGTGGCTGGGGGGAGGAGGAGCAAGAAGAGCAAGCTTTGAGGGGGACTTTAAACTTTTTGGGGATATCTGGTGTTGTCCGTGGCTGGGGGGAGGAGACCGAGGACGACATTCTCCTGGGCGATGAGCAGGAGCCAGAGTGCTCCACCGCTTCCAATTTAGTGCAAATGGGGGCTTCATTCTCCAGTGTTTGAAGAGGGACCCCCGTATAAAAAGCATAAAGGGCAAGGACCAGTACTAGGTGGCAACGTACTTAGACCCCCGATACAAACACAAAATGGCGGACATGTTACCAGCATCACAGAGGGCTGGCAGAATGCAGCATTTCCAGGCCTTGCTGCAAGAGATGCTGCATTCTTCTGTTGCGGGCACTTGCAGAGGAATTTCCACCAATTCTACCGTGCCTGCAAGAAGAGAATGGTTTGAAGATGTGTTGGTCACTTTGGTTATGAGATCATTCTTTCAGCCAACCCATCAACAGCCACCCTCCGGATCCAGACTCAGGGAACGCCTAGACCGACCGCTGTCCGACTACATCGGGTTAACAGCCGATGTGGACGCTCTGAGAAGCGAGGAACCCCTGGACTACTGGGTGTGCAGGCTTGACCTGTGACCAGAGCTGGCACAATTTGCCATGGAACTCTTGGCTTGCCCCTCGTCGAGTGTCCTGTTAGAAAGGACGTTTAGCGCAGCAGGGGGGATCGTGACCGATAAGTGCACTCGCCTAGCTCACGACAGCGTGGACTACCTCACATTTCTAAAAATGAATGAGGCAGGGATCTTGGAGGAATTTAACACCTGTGATAACCACGTGTAATTGAATTTCCTCATGCCAACCCACACATATCCGCCACCACCCAGAACAAAGAATAGTCCTTGTCTTATGTATATACAGCGGCATAAAAGACCTTTTCTTTCAGGTGAATTCCTAATCTTTGGGGCCTGTACTGGCCGACAGTAAAATTTGTATCCAGTTACCGCCTAATGTACATACCTCTAGCCACATCATCACAAGTTATTTTCTGTCAGGTGAATGCCTAATTTTTGGGGCCTGTACTCCTGTGGCCTAAAAAATAATTTTTATAGGCTCCAGCAGGGCACATTTTTGAGAGTTTCCCTTTAAGACGCATAAAAATGGCCCTTGATTAAAATAAAAAAATTTGTGGGAATTTTTGCCAATGATTCCCCTCTGGTATGTCACTGTCCATGTTGTGGTACTATTTGCGCACTTCTAGTAAGTATTTGGTTGCTGACAATATTACCTGAAGGTTTTTCAGGTTCGCCTGCCATTAAAGTCAATGGGGCCCACCGCAAACCGTCCCGGCCGATGTTCGTCTATCACTAATCATGGGCAATTATAATCACTTAGTAGCAGTCTTAAATCCCCCACAAAGATTTGGGATTGGATGTTGAGCCAAGAACCATATTAGATCGGTTTCCAGCCTCACTGAAATGCCTGCCAGCCGGGGATTGAATGGTTAGTCTTCCAACCCTCCCAGCACATCCACTGCCAGTATCTTGGCTGGGTAAACTCCTGACATAAATTATGGCCATCAGTTCTTCAGCCAACTCTATCTACTCAAAGTAATAAGGCAAGTAACTGACATAAGATAAACTAAATCATAAACAAATAGTTAAACAATCATTGAAAGTGCAGTATTCATAAAACATTAAAAACTCTCAGGTGACTCATAACAGCAAAGCATTAATACTGAAGGTTAGCTATCTTTGGAAGGAGTAGGATATGAAAGCGATAATATTGAAAAACGTTCACAGAATGTCCGTCCTTTAAAAAACGTAAGGGAAATGCCAAGAGAATGTGTTAGTGGTATTCCAATGTGTGCAAATGAGGACAACTACTCCTGTACTAAAAATGGAGTGTAATGAGCTATGAAGTATATCCATACTCCCTCCTGTAGCTTCTATAGACTTAAAGGGGTCATCAAAAGAGCCGTATATAAATGCAAATGTATGATCACTGAGGGTTCTGGCTGCTAGGACCACCACCAATCATGAGTTCCTTACGTGAATGTAACAATGGTGCACGTGTGAGGACCACTTCCCTAACTTATTTGTGGCTGAAAAAAATAACTGAGCTTCAGTCCTAGAGAATTTAATGAGCAGTGGTTGCACATTACCAGTCAACTGGAGACTGTGACTGGTAGGAGTCCCATTGGTTGGACATCACCTAACCCAGTGTTTAGGTCGTACATTTTGTTCATAGGTCCAGCTCTTTAAACTTGAAAGACATCCTTTAAAAAAAACTACATCCCAAATTTTCTGATTGTACAAGTAAAAACAATGGTGGATTGCCATAAATTTTTGAAAGTCAGCAATCCACCATGGAACTGAACAAAAGATTATTTTTTCTAATTACAAGAAAAAAAGGTACATGAGGTTCTCAGCAGGTAATCGTCCCAATATCTACCTATATAAGCATTAATATGAAGCATGGTGGCTCAGTTAGCACTGGTGCCTTGCAGTGCTTGGATTCTAGGTTCAAATCTGACCAAGGACAACATCTTCACAGAGTTTGTATGTTCTCCCTGTGTTTGTGTGGGATTCCTCTGGGTACTCCGGTTTCCTCCCACACTCCAAAGACATACTGATAGGGAACTTAGATTGTGAGCCCCATTTGAAACAGCTTGGTGCTAATGTCTGTAAAGCACTGCAGACTATAGCGTAAAATTTTATAAATTTCAAAAAATGAACATATAGGCAAGCCACAGCCTGGATCATAATGGTGGAAGATATTATCTAACGTGTATTGGCAGCTCAAGGACAGGTCAATAAAGCAACATATCATGAGTTCTATAGTAACTCAGGGGTGGAAACAGACAGAAGAGGACCCCTGTGCATGAACAGTATATGAGCCCCTTGTACCCCAAAAGCTTATGCACCTTCTATAAATCTCTCCACCAATCCACAAGTAACAGCAAATCATGAAGTTCACTAGCTCAGTCCCTTATATGCAATCCAATAAAAAGCAGGACGCTCTGCCTTGCTTCTAGAAACACATTTTAGTGGGTCCTCGTTAAAACACATATTTTGAGCCATCAGCACATATTTGAAGTTACAGTACAGTTTTTCTCTACAAACCAAGTAAAACAATGCCAAACATAGAATTATGCCAAGATGATGATCTACAGAAAGGAATAAAGGGAGAAAAAGACCAAAAGGTTAAGAAATCTGCATGACTAAGCACTGGAGTGGGCAAGGTATTATGCTACCTAAGCTATTTAGAATTTACTGCAGTGAAGAGAATACTGTTAAGACACCCTTCACACTTGGACACAACTTGGCCAGACGTATCTTTACAAAAACCTGTATGCTTCAGTTGCAAAAGTGAGATTTCCAGCTATATACATGTATTCTGCAGGAATAGACCTGAGAAAGATAGAGGGGAAAGAGTATGACGATTTCTATCCTTGCTCAAACCCTTGCAAATCCATCTTGGGAGATTCACACTGTGCATTGTGGGAACTGTGTTTTTGTTATCGTTGGAAGTACTACAAATCCCATTTTGCAATACAATAAAGAGAAACATTTATTCTGTCAAATCTGGCCTGGTTACTGACTCCTACGCCATATGCCAGCCGTTGCACTCTACACGCCCTGCACTGCACTGATACAAACACAACATTATGGGCACCATCAGGCAGGAGCCCCAGAACCAGGGTGTGCCCCGGGAGAGGAAAGGGTGCGTGTTCCTTTCACTGAACAGTGGGAGCAACAGTGTGATGAAAGCCATTGTGATTGACAGTAAAAGCCAGAGCCACTACAACTCCCATCCTCCAATCCAGCTCTACCTGGGCTTGTCACACTTGTTATTCATAATCATTATCTGTAGGTAGTTTGTAGAATTCGCTGCTCTGTCTTAATCATATTGGATAACACAGTAACCTTACGGTCTGATACAATTTAGTGCGTCTGGTTTTGCCAGGTGTACTCTTACATATAAAGTACCTGGAATGAGAAATTGTATATTCTGTATCTGTATGTCTTCTTATCTTGATTCAGCAGAATGGGCATTAAGTGTGTTTCTTGAAGAGAATTTTCCCCAAAATGAACATGAAAAAATTGACCTGGTTTTCTGGTGACCCGGTTTCTGAAGAAAATAACATTACCGAATAACCGTGCTAATAACAGATCTGCAGGGAAATCTCACATCAAGTGAATGTGTATGTATCTTGAAATGCTAAATGGATGTCATGTATAAGCCCAAGGACATATGTAATATAGAAGAAGCCCATGCATAAATGCATCGCTTACAGGCAAGAGGAACTGGCCTAAAGACTCTTCTGTACTAGGTGGCAAAACCTGACACCATAATGGGGGGGATGGAGTCAGTTTGATTTTCGCTATGAATCTTTTTTGCAATAATCCAATTGTATAATAAATAAGGATTTCAATGAGACTGGAAAAACATGGCTGCTATCAGCACCATTGTTGTCCATAGTGTTAGTCTGGGATTTTAGCTCAGCCATGTGGGACCCAACAACAATGGGAACTCTGTGGAAGATCAATATATGGGTTCAGGTTTTCCATCTCCTAATCTGATGGTACGTATGTCCATCCCTGAGTTCACCTGACTGCAACACACTTGTGATGTCCCAGCAGGTTAGGTGTCTTCCTGCCTGGCACTGTGATCCTGAGAATTTGCCAGTGAATGCAGAATCAGCGCATGTGCAGTTCAGATCTCAGCAGGCTATCCCCAGTGCTGAGATCGAAACTGTCAATCATTCAACATTCACTGGTGCATGTGTGAAATTACGGGGCCAAGCAGGAAGACAATCAGGATGCCTGAAATGGTCGACCCTTTGATGCTCCTAGAACCTCCTTAGCATATGCAATAAATTGCAGGTTGTCTCAAGGACACCAATTTCAAATACAGAGGAATCATTTAACTCAGCATGACCAACCATAACAGGCAGAAGGCCTGGTTTAGCTGGGTGGATCAGTCAGATGGATGCTCTTTAAAGGGGTTATACTTAGGATAGGTCATCAATATCAGATTGGTAGGGATCCAACTCCCGCTGATCAGCTGTTAGAAGAGGCCTCAATGCTCCTTGAGCGCTTAGGCCTCTTCATGGGCCAGTGACGTCACCGTACATTGGTCACATGGCCTAGGAGCAGCTCAGTCCCATTCAAGGGAATGAAGCTTAGCTGTCATACCAAGCACAGCCACTATACAGTGTATGACATTGAGCGTGGTATGCTGTTAGGAGTCACTGAAGCACCAGTGAGTGAAGTGGCCTCTTCTAACAGCTGATCGATTGGGCTGCGGGGAGTCAGACCCCTACTGATCTGATATTGATGACCTACAGTATCCTGAGAATAGGTTATCAATAACAAATTCCTAGATAAGCCCTTTAAACTCTTGGACTACATTAAAAACAAGGAATATTTCCTAAATTTCTCTTTACATTCCTTCCTTTTGAAACTGATCTTGGTTTACTAAGTAAATAATGAATAAGCTATACAGTTCAAACCACACCATAACCTATCATAGCCTCTAAAAGGATAAAATATGTATGTTCCAAGTATCTATCAATGCATATATGTAAGTGACCACCCATTCACCCTAACCAGAAGAGTGTTTTGGCATTTCTAGTTATGCTTGGAGTTGGATTGATATTTGTTAAGCAGATGAAAGAGAATAAACTTTGAAAACATAATTGATAGATTGAATAGATAAAATATCAAAGGCCACACCATCCAAATGCTAATCCAGACTCCTTGTGAAACACAGCACTTTCTCTGGCTAAGAAATACTGACTCACCAGGTGGTGTCAGGGGCTGACATTTCTCATGCTAATTAGAAGCTGCACAGATCCATTTTATAATTAAGTGATAAGCAGCAATGGGGACAAGTGATATAGTGTAATTGTGAAATATGTGGCTCAGAGATGCAGGACTACGACCTAAATGAGAGGTAACAGATGCACGCTGAGTAATTTTAGGTTAAAGAAAGTGATATTTTTGCAGTTAACTGAAAAGAAGAGATACAAGAGCCGATTAACTTCTGACAAAGGTGCAGACAGATGGCCAGGGTTCTGTGCTTCTCCAGATGAAACTAGAACTTCCAGTATGCCCCAATAGTCCTAGATTATACTTTGTACTAACGCCGATTTAAGTGGTCCAATGAAGCACGGCAAGTGTTCCTTCCCAACAAATGGCTGCTCATCAGTGGAGGTGAAGAGCTGATCCTCTCCACTGTATGGGGATGAGCGATGGTTACTGCTATCACTCATCCTTCGACAGATTTATTGTTTCTGGATAGCAGATCGTTGTTTAGACAGCACGATCGGCAGCCCAGAAGCAATGATTGAGGTGTTCACATGAATGATTGTTTCATCCAATGAACGAGCATTTATCTGGTGATCGGCGACACCTGTACACGGGCAGATTATCGGGAAAGAGCATTCACACAAATGCTCATCTCTAGTCATCTGCCTCACAGTCGGGCAGTTTAAAGCCACCTTTAGAATAACTTTTTACACTGTGAAGGTTAGTTGAAGGCTCTCCCAAAAGCTGGAGAGCCAAAGGCTGCAGAGCAGTTGGAGGTCATTTTGCTGACCAGCAGGTGTCAGCAGGTTCACCATTTTCCTTCCTTGGATAACTTGTGATAGGAACTCACCACTGAAGACTTATAAGTCTTATAAGATCTGCAATAGGACGGCCCTTGTTAAAGTCATTCAGATCGATTTCAAGAAATGAAACATCAATTTCAAGAAATAAGGCAGGGTTTTCACCATCGGTCAAGTCACGTGCAGATTCTGGTGCAGATTTCACCCTGAATTTTGTAAAAGGGAGCCTGACAAGAAGAAATTTAGTTACACTGACGAGCAAAAGGGTAACAATGTTTTGAACTTTTGACTTTCAGGCTATCCACTCCACTATCCACTACAGCTTCGAACGTGAGACTACCATAATTTTATAGACAATCATCGTGGCTATCTCATACATAAATTGGACTTGCAACTATTAGCATATGATTAGTTATGCAGATTCTTGTCATGTAACTGCATTGTTATTGTTTTGCTCCAGCAACCTGTTCTCACATTCCCTAATAGCTCAGCGTTATTAGGTTGATACCCTAGTGAAAGGTAACTGGTTCGAATCGTGGAGCAGCCATGAAGAAGATTTCCCAAGAAAACAGAAACTCAATCATCCAGCTCATCAATAGTGGTATCTTAGCCAAGAAAATTGCCAAACTGCATCATGTGAGCGCCATGACAGATGGAAGAATACGAAATGAAGTCCGTCCATCCATTCCAAAGCCAAGGGGTGGACGTCCATGCAAAATATTGGACTCAACAAGGTCTATCAGTTCTGGTGCAACAAACACGGCAGTGGAAGTGGCTTGTGTGCTTCGTAATAGTGAGATCACAGACGTCCATGCAAGCACTGTGCGACACTCATTACAGAAGTCTGGAATGTTGTCTGAAAAAAGGTGAAGAAGCCTCAACTTCAATATTGTCCTAGGAAGCATCGGCTCAAGTTTGCTAAAATGTATGAACATTTCATTTCACTTAGTGATCTGTTACTTCATACTGGAGAAAAAGTACTTTTAATTTATTTGCAAATGAGCATTTAAGTGCATCGAGGTTTGGCCCGAGCCACTCTCTGCTCCATTGGCCCTCTTGCTTCCTCTGCCAGCCCCTCCCTTTCCTTCTTGATTGCCAGGGCCAAGTTCCTGCATACTCATCTTGTCTGGCCTTGTCAATTAAGGAGAAGCACTGATTTCAATGGAGCTCCAGTCAACATAACTCTGTGATTAGGAAATCTGCGAGGAACCATAGAAATTGCAAGGTCCATTCTTCTAGCTATTTCGAGCAGTGACCCCACCAATACCATCTTTTGGTTTGTCTCAAAGACACATCAGAAGGTATGTAAGGGTATGGCCATGTGAAATTGTGAAACAGCTCTTATTGCATAAACACTGTTATTTTGCTGTTTGGCCACAAGAGGCCGCTGTTTTCCAACACAGCTAAACAGACTGCTCAAATTTTAATATGCATAGGAGGTAGAGCTGTGTGTCTAGGGGAAGGAAGCTGGCGTCCATCTTAGTTGCAGACTGGAAAAGTGTGTGAGAGAAGGAATCCATTAATATCCAAGCGTGGAATCACCCTTTTGCGACCGGGACTGCAGCCAAGTGAAGCTGATCGTGTCAAGAACCCGGATCCTGTCCAGGAGAAGGAGTACAGCTGCGGTACCGCACGTGTGTTGGATCAGCCTTTGTTCCGTTCGCAGTCACCAGCTGAGGCAGAACAGACCCGGGTTGGTAAGACAGAGCGTGCACGCACCTCAATATAAGATTGGCGCCTAAATACTAGAGACTGAGATCAAACCTGCCGGTAGTTAGTGTTGCTGACTGGCAGGCTACGAAGAATTGCTGCTTGTTTATCACAAGGACTTAGGCTACTTTCACACTTGCGTTAGGAGCGGATCCGTCTGGTGTCTGTACAGACGGATCCGCTCCTATAATGCAAACGCTTGCATCCGTTCAGAACGGATCCGTCTGCATAACCAGATCTGATTTTTCACTTTGTGAAAACTCAGATCCGCCAGTATATTCTAACACAGAGGCGTTCCCATGGTGATGGGGACGCTTCAAGTTAGAATATACTAAAAGAACTGTGTACATGACTGCCCCCTGCTGCCTGGCAGATGCTTCCAGGCAGCAGGGGGAAGACCCCCCCCTATATTTAACTCATTGGTGGCCAGTGCGGCTGGCCCCCCCCCCCTGTTTTTAACTCATTGGTGGCCCAGCGATTAAACTGGGACTCCGATCGGAACTCTCCGCTGCCACCAATGATGGGGGGTCGGTCATGTTAATTAGGGGGGAGGGGGGGCCGGCCGCACTGGCCACCAATGAGTTTAAAACAGGGGAGGGAGGGCCGCACTAGCCACCAATGAGTTAAAAACAGGGGGGGAGGGGGGGCCGGCCGCACTGGCCACCAATGAGTTAAAAACAGGAGGGGGAGGGAGGGAGGGGTGGCCGCACTGGCCACCAATGAGTTAAAAACAGGGGGGGAGGGAGGGGGGGCCGGCCGCACTGGCCACCAATGAGTTAAAAACAGGGGGGGGGAGGGCCGGCCGCACTGGCCACCAATGAGTTAAAAACAGGGGGGGAGGGCCAGCCGCACTGGCCACCAATGAGTTAAAAACAGGGGGGAGGGAGGGGGGGCCGGCCGCACTGGCCACCAATGAGTTAAAAAAAGGGGAGGGAGGGGGGCCGCACTGGCCACCAATGAGTTAAAAACCGGGGGGGAGGGATGGGGGGCCGGCCGCACTGGCCACCAATGAGTTAAAAACAGGGGGGGCGAGGGAGGGCCGGCTGCACTGGCCACCAATGAGTTAAAAACAGGGGGGGGGGGGCGGCCGCACTGGCCACCAGTGAGTTAAATATAGGGGGGGGTCTGCCCCCTGCTGCCTGGAAGCACCTTCCAGGCAGCAGGGGGCAGTCATGTACACAGTAGGGGGCAGTCATGTACACAGTTATTTTAGTATATTCTAACTTGAAGCGTCCCCATCACCATGGGAACGCCTCTGTGTTAGAATATACTGTCGGATCTGAGTTTCACGATCTAACTCAAATCCAATGGTATATTCTAACATAGAGGCGTTCCCATGGTGATGGGGACACTTCAAGTTAAAATATACCATCAAATTGGAGAAAACTCCGATCCGATGGTATATTAATAGGGACTCCTGACTTTACATTGAAAGTCAATGGGGGACGGATCCGTTTGCAATTGCACCATATTGTGTCAACGTCAAACAGATCCGTCCCCATTGACTTGCATTGTAAGTCTGGACGGATCCGTTTGGCTCCGCACGGCCAGGCGGACACGAAAATGCTGCAAGCTGCGTTCGGGTGTCCGCCTGCTGAGCGGAACGGAGGCCAAACGGTGCCAAACTGATGCATCCTGAGCGGATCCGCATCCACTCAGAATGCATTGGGGCAGTACGGATCCATTCGGGGCCGCTTGTGAGAGCCTTCAAACGTAGCTCACAAGCGGAACCCCGAACGCAAGTGTGAAAGTAGCCTTATCCGTTAAAGTTTTGGTTCACTCCGGAGAACAGAGAGGACTTCACCATAACCTCCAGTTACCCCAGCGTGTTTATCGGGAGTAATATATATTGGGCACGTGCCATATTACGGATTGGGAAAAGGGAGGGGGATAGTACTGTATTTGTAAGCTGCTGTGTCGCACCGCGGGCTAGCCTGTATCTCACACACACACGATTGTTCCTGTTCTTCAGGGTAATAACAGGTATGGTGAGACAGAGTTAGCTTTGCTCGCAGTAGGTAAATTGCGCAAGTGTATCTATCCAAGGGCGCCATTCTGTGCGACACAGGGGTCTCAGCTTCCGGGTTGAGTGTATGTAATCTGATTTTATGTTCACTGCATTTGGGAGTGTGTTTGATATCCCGTAACAGTAAAACAAAGTCTGTTCTACAAGAGCTGGTATCAGAGTCGTTTTCCTTGTTTGTGACTTCGCTGTATCCTGGGGAGCCCACCCCGGTACACGGCTTACAGCCACACAGCCAGGTTTCTGACTGCAGTTTTGGAGTGAATTCATAAAAGAAGAGACGTTGTATCTGTCCTTTATACTTTCTCTCCTTTTATGATCCACTCCTGATTTTTGCTTCCAAAACTGCATGCAGAAACATGATTGCATGGCCATACCCTAAAAGTGGAGTTATGTTTCTATATGTTTATCCAAGTTCTGTCATCTCAATGAGGTGACCTGCAATGGTGTCTCTCTATCCAGAGCCTCATAAAATGATGAGGAAGTTTTAATACATTCCCTATAGAGGGATGAATATAACATTTGAGAGCATATCCAAGGGACAGAATATTGTTTCCCTACAATGCGAGGGTAGAAATGTCTGGAAGTGTGAATCTTCTACTTTTGGCTAATTGACTTTTGGTTATCTTTAATCTTATAGATAAACTATATCTGGTCATTTTGTGCCCATGTAGAAAAACAATGATATGAAAATTACTATATCTTCACCCTGTGATTTCTGCCTTTCATGTAGTTTCATAGCTGCCAGGATACACTGAAGACTATTTCCGATTCCATGTCACTCAGCAGCACAGAAAAACATAACTTCATTACTCCCCAGAAGCAAGGACAATGTCCCTTGACAGATGTGGAAATGTAGGCAGACTTAGAAAAAATAAAAGGCTTTGATGAATTTAAAAGAGACATGAACAAGCATAAAGGAAAGAACTAACAGAAAAGCGCAAATGGATGTATCTATTGTGGGGTTTCGCACTGGTAGACAGGTTTAGCGGACGCAGTATAGAGGCAACAACAAGTTCTTTGGATATAACAGTTCAGTGTTTTATTCACACATTAGGCAAGTGACAAAACAAGCAGTGATAATCAGTTTACACCATGCGGCAATTCTGTCTCAAAGAGTCATTGACCATAGCAGCACCAACCTGTTTTCACGCCAAACACGTAGCAAGCTTTCATCCAGACACAAGGCCCCCCGATCCCAACACAGAGAGCTGACTTCTGAGAAAAAACACTTTATCCAGCTGACTTCTGAGCCCAGCTGCCTATTTAAGGACAGCCAGGTGCTGCCAAAATCCGGACCAGCACTTAAAATCCGGTCCGGTATTTGACCTCACCTGGCTGTAAATCAGCCCAGCAGCACATGCTGGGAGGAAAATACCTGTTTTCCCAGACAAAACCTCTCACTGTGTCACACCATATACCAGCCATTCTTCATCCTATTCTACCATATACAACTACAGATGGAGCAGGGTTAGCACTCCAGCTCTTAACTCAAATTTCTTAACTCATCGCGTTATCTTGAGACAAAAGCCATTGAAAAGCAATTGAAGGTGTTTGCTTAGATTAGATAACACAACTCAGAAATCTCAGAAAACAGGAGTGTTAACTCGACTCCATCCATACTGGTCATACTCTGTAGGCGGTACAGGTACCAGTAATACAGGTCACCTCAGCACTGGCAACTGTAAAAACATAATGATATAACTTAGGCTACTTTCACACTTGCGTTGCTGTTTTCCGGTATTGAGATCCGGCAGAGGATCTGTTTAGTCCTCATGCTTTTTAGTCCTCATGCTTTTTGAATGGAAAGAGATCCATTCAGGATGCATCAGGATGTCTTCCGTTTCGTCAGCATTCCGTTTCATGACCGGACATAAAAATTGAAAGAAACAGATCTGTCTCTGAAAACAATGTAAGTCAATGGTGACGGATCTTTTTCTTAGATTTTTTTTTAGGAGGTTAAAAAACGGATCTGTCACCCATTGATTTTCAATGTATTTAGTGACTATCCGTTTTTTGTTTTTTTTTTCGTTTTGATTTTACACAATCGCATCCTAACGAAACGGATGCATCCTGATGTGCAAAATCTAAACTGATCCGTGTAATTCTGGTATTGAGATCTTCTCCTGGATCTCAATACCGGAGTTAACAACGCAAGTGTGAAAGTAGCCTTACCAAAGGCGGCCTTAGGGTATGGCCACATTCGCAAAATCTGTAGCTGATCGAGCTGACATACGTAACCGCAAAAACTACCTGAAACAGCTGACTTTTGTGGAGCCATTGCTGCCAAGATTAGGCCTCATTCACATGTCCGTGATGACATCGGTGACAAGACGGTCATTGGTTCATCCGTGAAGATGTCCGTGATGGATCTATGTTTGGTCCATGTGTCAAGTTTCATCTATATTTCACGGACACTGCTTAGCTGAAAATTAATTTCAAGAGCATTTCTTAGCAATGATCCATGAAACACGGATCAAACATGGATCCCATCTGTGCTGTGTATGTATTTATTCACTGACCCATAGAATATAATGAGCAAGGGGAATCCACGAACATGGACAAAAGTAGGCATGCTTCCGTAAATTAACCACGACCCCATGGACCGTGGAAATTCATGGATGTGTGAATACACACATTAAAATCAATGGATACGCGTGCTGTCTGTGGAGAACAGCACTGACATGAATAAGGCCTTATAGTGCGTCTTCTCTGCTTGCAACCCGCAGCATAAATTGACATGTTGCGGATTGGAAACGTGCAAGCCAATTTAGGATGCGGGTTTTCTCTGCGGCGCGTGGATAACATTTCTAAAATCTCATCCACTTGGCTACTACTGTAAATGCCACAGATTTTCTGCCCACTGTTCGGCTATGAATATTCTGCAGCATTTATGAACCCGACAGGAGCTTCCTGCTGCTGGAACCACCTATAGCATGAAATCCTGACAGGCTCCCTTGTTTTCAGAGAAATCATAGCTTAAAAAAATGACCCAGGAATTGAGAGAATAGTCACCTGCATGGCTCCCCACCGGCTTCTCACTGCCTGGCTTGGCTTCATGGACAGGTCTAGCCCTTTATAGACCTGTCCATCTGAGCTGAGGGACGAAATGTCAGCAGAGCTGCCCCCATATCTCTTCTTCCAATTCCCGGCTTGTTTTAAAACTATGGGGCACATTTATTAAGACCGGCGTTTTAGACGGCGATCTTTATAAACCCCAAAACTGGCGGTGGATCTGTCGACGTTATGAAGAGGCGCAGGTCTCTTAATAACTTTGGCGGATTCTCTACTAATTCTAAATATGAGACAGCACTGAAGCCCTAATTTCCATGAAGAATAAAAAAGTTTTTTTAATTTTTTCTCAGAACCGCCGCAAACTTATCATTTTGGTCACCAGGATCAACCCCACCAGACAGTATGCCAGGTTTAATTGAGTTTATCCTGCTGAAAGGTGCTCTTTAAAGCTCCTAGGCCCCAGTGCAAAATCTGTAACTGGACCATCTCACCTACCATGCGCTACTTGTATAATACTGGTGTCTTTATGTAATTTAGGAGACTTTTGGCTCCCTTCTGGCAGCAGGGCTTAGATACAACTGGTCCCTCTGCACTGCCATAAAGCTATGCCACAAAAAATGCAATAAACATGCTTGAAACTCAAAGTATTTTTTACAAGAGGGCATTATAAAGGGTACTGAGGGCATTATAAAGTACTGACAGAAATGCTAATGTCAGCGGTTGTGTCACACATCAGCTAAAAGTAAGTGGTTGCCGAGAACCAGCATCATAATCATTGCAGAGTCAAATCTACCTGAGAAGAGTCCTGGTTATTCATGATCTCCTGCTCTCCTGCCCACCTGCTAATGACTGACAGTCTTCTACCTAGTTTTCTCTCTTTCTCTCTAGGAGAGAACTGCCAATCATCAGCAGATGGGCTGGAGAGCAGGAGATTATGAATAACCAGGACTCTTCTCAAGTAGATTTGACTCTTTTCAAGGCCTGGGCTGTAATGATTGTGATGCTGGTTCTCAGCAACCACTTACTTTTAGCTGATAAATGACACACCGCTGAAATCAGCATTTCTGTCACTACTTTATACTTCCCTCAGTACCGTCAGCATAAAGTTGATAAAAGGTTCCCTTTAAGAAAGCCAACATTGCACTGATCAGGCAAGA
This sequence comes from Bufo bufo, assembly GCF_905171765.1. Classification (NCBI taxonomy): domain Eukaryota; kingdom Metazoa; phylum Chordata; class Amphibia; order Anura; family Bufonidae; genus Bufo; species Bufo bufo. The sequence goes on along the minus strand of NC_053397.1, from coordinate 187,320,261 downwards.
AACAAACCTTGATTTGATGAAAGTAGCGTGCTCATCACTGCAGTTAGTAGCAAAGAGAGGAAGACTCGAAGAATTGAAATGACATCACCTGAAGTTGTCCATCAAGTACTGGGGTTAGAACTGAAAGCTTTATCTTCAGCTGACAGGATGACAAGTTATCAAGATAAGTGAAGCATTATGGCCCTACAAGACAATACTGCATTACAATGCCACTGTGAGCTAATACGGTGCCGCACACAACCTAACAGGAGAGAATACTGGAAATGCAGGTTGAAATATTATATCACTTATCAGTGCTAATAAAACGCATTCATATGTAGGTGCAGCACCCCCCAGAACAGCGTCACTGCCAAAAGTATGATTGTTCACTTCTAATGTTGAATTTTCAAGTGAAATGTTGGGATTTATTTTATTTGTGTACACAACAGCATTGTATGGATAAGTCAGAGTTAACCACCTTGACTCAGCCCCTTTGAGGTTGCTAGGAAATGGATCTGGGTCCTTGCTAGTTAGTGGGGAGTCCGCGATTAACTGAGGAAGAGAAAGGCCCTACAAATGCTTACTCCTCAGGGCTAGGCCTTAGTCCCAGAGAACCATCATCTCTGAGACAGATACTGCATAAAGCTACTTCATGTACCCCTCAGCCTGGGAATTACAGAAATATATACTAAGAACCTCAATACATGCCTAGGGTTCTGCAGAGAGGCTTTAGAAAGGCAGAGAGAAGATGTACCACAGCCCCCATCATTGCTGCTATCTATCCTTGCATTGCTATCGGGAAAGAATTGCACTGTGAACAGCTGTTGGAGTCTTGATACTGTTTAATGTAGTCAGGGGTGCTGCCTGAGGCGAAAACTGAAATGGGTCTCATTGGTGGTGCACCCCTGGATGTACTACTACTCCTACTATTCACTTTAGTAAAGAAAGACCTATTTACAGGTGAAACTCGAAAAATTAGAATATCGTGCAAAAGTCCATTTATTTCAGTAATGCAACTTTCAGGGAATTGCATTAATACAGCTTAAAATTAGAAAAAAGTTTCTAAATCACTGGCCTGGGCGCAGCTAAGCTCCATTCAAGTGAACAGAGCTGAGCCCCGCCCAGGCCATTGATACTAGTCGTGACGTCACTGGGCCTGCAGTAAACGGCGAGAAGGCCGCGGAGCTACTGCCAGCGCCGCTGCCTTCCCGGGTGTCGGACCCCCGCCAATCAGATGCTGATGATCTATCCAGAGGATAGATCATCAGTTTAAAAAGACTGCAGAACCCCTTTAACATCAAGGGCACCCTAACTATCACCATGCAGGAGCTTCAATGCCAGGGTCTGCACCAAGGAAAGAATCAGCGTCCTATCACTACATGGCCCCAGGGAGCATTGGTGAGAGGTTTGCTACTGTGTTTTATTGGCATAACTAGAGCCACTACCACTCCAATCCTCTGCTTGTTCCTCCTGGGCTTGCTGCCTTTTATTATCCCACTGTGCCATTAATGTATAGGGAGTGATGAAGTTCATAATGCAGGACAACCTGTATTGCCTCTATATTGTATCTATGTATATAACCCATGCAGTGGCGTACACAAAGAAATAAGGGCCCCATAGCAAGGTTCAAACCAAGCCCACCACACAGGACAGAAGGGTTTCTGCCTAAACCCTTTTCAATGACCCTTGGGCCATTTTTCCACTGCCTCATTTGCTAAAAGTTGTTCCTTTAGAGGGTAGAGTCCTGACCAAGTTTTCACCTCCAGTAGAAGAGAAGATAATCCCAACTAAGACTGGGCCCCCTCTTGCCCTGGTCCCCATAGCAGTAAAATTGACCATATATACATAACATAAAATTCAGCCAAAATGACCAATTTTGACCTTTTTTAACAAACCATAGTCGGGCTTCCATCCATTGAAAGATGTTAGTTGCCATGTTGGCCACCTTTTGACTGTTAGTCACACCACTCCACTTCAAAAGATGAAAAGTGAAAATAAGAACTTGTTCTTCTTTATTCAAGATGGAGGAATTCTGTGGCATTGACCAGCATTAAAGGGGTTGTCTATGTTTGTGATACTAATTTACCTCGGGATTTCAATAGCTGATCGGCAGGGGTCCGACTCCAGGCACTCTCAACGATCAGCTGTTTAATTGTATCTCTAGCGTCGGAAATCAGTGCCAGAACTAAACAGCTCCATCCTTAGGGTAGTAGACAGAGCTGGTAACTGCAGCGCAGCTCTCATACACTTCAAAGGGAGCAACATTGCAGTTACAAGCTCCATCCACAACGTGATGGACAAAGCTTTGTAGTTCCGCCGACGACTTCCAACACCAGAGGTAAAAGGTACCATCTGATTAGTGGGAGTGCAGGGAATTGGACCTCCACCTAATTGATATTGATGGCCAATCTTGAGGATAGGACATCAATATTAAAATGATGGACAATTCCGCGGTGGAAATCCGAAGCATAAACTGACATGCTGCAGATTGAAGAGACTCACTATGTGCAGATTTGATTGCTGAAACTTTCTGCAGCATGTGAATGAGGTTTTCAAATCAGGCACCCACTGTAGACACTATGGATTTCCAGCATGCATTTCTGCTGTGGAAAATGCATGCTGTTGACGCCACGTGTGGCCATACCTTTAAAGTGATAACAACCTTCTTTCCACGAAAAGATGGCGAGGGCAAACAAAACCTGGGACGGAAAGGTGGTGTGGCATGACCAGGAGTAGGTGACCATTTGGATTTCTGCCATAGGGCCCCTCCTCCTACTGGTTTTCTGTTTAATCAGTGACTGGACTATATTGGCTTGGTTTGTGCCCCTAATAATACATATATTATGACTAAACTTTTAAGCGATGAAGCCAAAATTCACATAATCCTTTTTACACCATAAAGTCATATTTTTCATGATTATCCTTTGCTTGTAGGACACAGGTCACATAATAATATCTGGAAGGTCAGCATTTATGAAACACTGGAGAAAACAGGGCAATTGCCTCAGTATAATAAGAATTTCTTTCACTTCAATGTTAAATTGATGGTACTTCAAAGCCTGACAGACCTCAGAGGGGACGTGATGAAGAGGAGCTTTCATTGAAGAGGAAAACGCAGAAGATGTGCTGCTTTCCATTTCTGTGCTGTCATACTGCTGATGTTACTCTCCAAGAAAGACATCTTCAATAATAGAACAGCGAAGGAACACTTGACGGCTTGTTTGATCATTAAGCCACCATTCTGCACATCTGGCTCCTTTGCATGTAAACCTATATCTGGAAAGCAAGTTGTCTTTACATAATACCAAATGAGCAATAATCCTAAATAGCCTCTCAATGAAAAAGATGCATTGGGACCACATTTGCTGGGGTTTGAGTCCTCTTTCCCATGGGAGATGTCTATTGCTTAAGTAAGTTTTTGGAAGCAGACATGGCTTCTTCCAAAATGTCCATCAGAAAAGATCATCTAAAGCAGAGTTCCTCAACTCCAGTCCTCAGGGCCCACCTGCCCAGGGGTGGCCTAGGAGCTGGAAATAAACCTAAAAGTGTAAAAGTGGCTGCATGTTGTAGGCAGGTCCAAATTTACAGAAGTCAGGGTAACATAAATTTGTAGGGACAACAGCAGCAAGCGGGACCAGCAGTAACATAGTGTAGCACAAAATACTGCTGCCCCCACTGCAGTATTCAACTGCCTTACTGTCCCGAGGGACGGCATTAAATTCAGGAGGACACCTGTGTCCACCGGCCAGGTGCGTAAGAACCTGATGTCCCTAGTATTAATTAACGCAGAGAGCATCAGTTCATTATGTACCCAGCTGATGGCCGTAAGGAGGTCTCTGGTGGGCAATGGCCCGCCGAAAAATTTCCCTGTAGTGTCTATGGCCAGTCTGCACCTGCCGGTCATGTTTTGAGAATATCCCACAGAATGAATACCTGTGGTAAGTCCTGATGCATTGACACTAATTATATCACCCACTCAATACTAAGGAAATCCAGAAAACATGACCGACAGGTGGGCCCTGAGGACCGGAGGTGAGGAAAAATGAAACATTTGTAAGCTCAGACCCTGCCTATATCTATAATACATGGGCACATCATTGATGTTTTCCCTCCTGGGGGGTCTACTCCTTGTATTAGCTATGGCTTTAGTTACCGGTCTCCATAGCAACACGAGCCTGCAGTATTTTCTCTGAACGGCACCTGCGTGCATCTTTCTTTTTTCGCTTTTCTTTCACATTCAATTGGTTAGTGGTGAAAGATGAGGCTTTGAAGTGAGGGGATCTCTGCTATCGACGCCTTTCATGACCCATATACTACAGGAAGTCAGATGCATGGATATATTCTCCGGCCTGCTTCCGTGCACCCTTGTTTACCCAGTGATGAAAGCTGTTCACCTGCTGGGAGAAGGTGCACTACTTACACGTGGTGGTAGGTTAAAGCCGACACATACAGTAGATGTCAGGTCTAAAAAGTGCTTTTTCTTTTAGACAGACCTTGGCCTTAAAGGGGTTTTCTGGGATTATTTATTTCTCTCACTTATATCGCACTGTATAGCACTGACATATTCTGCAGCGTATAACAGACATTATCATGACTTGCTGTCCCCAATGGAGCTCACAATGTGAGTCTCCTATCGGTATGTGAGAGAAATGCAGAGTGCCTAGAGTGAACCCATGCGAATACAGAGAGAACATACAAACTCCATGCAAATGTCCTTGCTCACACTCATGTAGTTGCTTACCTCATCTACATCTCCCCATGCTTTTTTCTTCATTTTGGACTCTCCTGACCTGTTTTCACCATGTACATAAATCCCTCTGGCTTGTTTCCATCCTGTATGTAGCCCTTCCTGTGGCTGTATCCAACCAAATGCAGCGTCCCACTCAGGACACGTGGGAACTGCAAAATTACTGTAAAACTGCATTACTGTGTTGCATGTCATTCTGCATTACATTACCTGTTGTATCCCTGTTCATAGGCTGGTCAAGTGTGCTTTATACATCCCACCACTAGATGGGGATAGCACCACTCTGGGATAACTAGCCCAGCTCAGGTCTAATCTGTGATCAGTCTATCAGTCTTCTGGACTTAAAACCAAAGGATAATAGCCACTACCCAGGCATCAAAGACCTTTGGGAATCCAGGTGAAGGATTCTTTAGCCACGGGCAACCTCACCAAACTACACTGGTTGAAAAGGGACCTGAAGCAAGTCACCTACCAGTAAGACCTATACAGAACCACAGCCTGAGTCAGGACCTTGCCAAACCTATTAACAGTGGATCAACAGAATTCCTCTAAATACCAAGAGACTGTATTCTGTCTGGATGCTGCAACTAAAACCAGCTACAGTAAAAGTTGTGAGTTGTATCCTACCACTGTCTGCCTCATTCTTCAATACTACCACTACAACTGGTTGTACCACCATAAACGGTACTGGCATCACGACAAATACCATCAAGGGACCCAGCCGCCACAAGCACCCTAAACACCGCCGTCATCAAGGGCACCTCAACCTCAATCTAGGCTGGTGCTCCCCTACCACAGAGTGTGCCCCGGAAGGTTTCGTGATGTCTTCCTCATCACTGTGCTGCCGGCCCAGGGAGGCTTTCTGCTAACCGTGAGTAAACCGATGAACTGTATTACTGCTCCCCCTCATCGGCCCACCGTGCACCTCACGTGTCGCCCCTGCGGTTCTGGCATACCACACAAACCCATGATGCACTTCTCCTTCCACTGCCACAGCTCAAGCACCGCCCATAACATCACCAGCTAGTTTATAGCTCCTCCCACTCAGCTAGTTACATAGACACTCCCCTATCACTGCCCCTAATAACGCCCAGCTAGTTTATAGCTCCTCCCACTCGGTTAGTTACATAGACACTCCCCTTTCATTGCCCCGTAACTGCTTTGACATGCCTATGGACACGACATCACAGGAAATAAGAGCTGAATGGACATGGTCATGTGACCATGGCCCAGAACAGAAGATGGAAGGAAGGCCACGGCCTTCTGTCAGCTCACCAAGCACAGCATTGTAGACTGTATAGCGGCTATGCTCAGTTTCACAACTCAGCCCTATTCACTTCAATGGGGCTTACCTGCATCTAGGGCCATATGACCAATGAACATAACGTCGCATGGCCTAGGGGAAAGCTGTGAGGATGCCTTCTTAAACACCTGATTGGTTGATAGGTCATCTGTTAAAAATGCTTGGAAAACCCCTTTAAGCAGTAAAAAAATGAAAAGGGTGGCCATTTAATACTACATTGCCTCTGTGGTGGCCACCGCTTTCCCTGGCAAAATTAGCTGTTTACTTAGGGGTACTGGGCTGGTTGCCCTCGGAGTAAAGCTGTTTGAGGGGATGTCTCTGATGAGAAAACCCCTGCTGGGGTACCTTGTACCAGGATGTGTGATTCAATGAAAAGAACCATTGGGGTCCCATCATAAGGTTTTATATGGGGTCTTCACTGCTCTATGTATGTGAATGAACATATATAGTGACTACTCAATCTGATTTATAATTTGGACACCAATTTGATATCAGCAAGGTGTTTTCTTGGATAATCACTTAAGGTATACTGTAGAATATGTTCGGTATTTTAATATAATCACATGTGATAAAAAAACTTTAAATGATCCCTATTGCGGCGGTGTTATTGTGAAGAGCTAGCGTTTATAGAGCTCTTAGATCTCAATTTCAAAACCCATAATTTATTGAACTTGTCGCCTAATTAGCCGACTTGTAATTAAGTTCCCTCTTCAATGCACAAGATTAAAGTATAAATCATATAGCAATCTCCTTTCTCCCTGACAGCATGTAAGAGAAAATTACTTTTGTTTTCAATACATTTTTAATACGGCTGCTCATAAACCGTAAGCCCCCCCATAACCAGAGACATGCTGCGTCCTCCACAAGTCCAACATTCGAATAGTGTTTGTTGGCTCCATGGATGTAGAATGGGCATTGATGGCATCCTATAACCGTGCCAGGTTTAGAGTGAATTCTTCAGTACGGTCCATACTACCCCCAATGTTTGATTATGGAGATTACATGACTGTGTGCTTGATTCTATGTACAGTACTTGTTTGCCATACGTGTTGCTAAAACAGTTGAACTCAATAATAATAAGGAGCAGTATCCACATACTTATGGCTAACTTGAAAGGCAAAGTATAGAACAGAATGTAATCCACAAATTTTGATATATACTGTACATTACGACACTAGGCCTACGGCTCAGCGGCATAGCCAGATTTTTTCCGCCTGGGGCAATGATTAATGTTTTCATTCAAAGAACATCAATAACATTCATAGAACATCTATAACATTCATATACCATCTATACGGCCCATAGACTGCTTATAACATTCATGGAATATCCATAACACTCATAGAACATCTATAATGTCCACAAACTGCCTATAACATTCATAGAACATCCATAACTGTCATAGAACATCTGTAACATACTTAGAACATCTGTAACAGTCATAGAACATCTATAATGTACATAGACTGACTATAAAATTCATAGAACATCTATAACTTTCATAGAACATCTGTAACATTCATAGAACATTTATAATGTCCATAGACTGCCTATAACATTCATAAAATATCCATAACATTCATAGAACATCTATGTATAACATCTATAGCACATCCATAACAATCATAGAACATCCATAACATTCATAGAACTTCTATAACCTTAATAGAATATCCATAACATTCATAGAACTTCTATAACCTTCATAGAATATCCATAACATTCATAGAACTTCTATTACCTTCATAGAATATCCATAACATTCATAGAACTTCTATAACCTTCATAGAACATCCATAACATTCATAGGACAACCATAACATTCATAGAATATCCATAACATTCATAGGACAACCATAACATTCATAGAACTTCTATAACTTTCATAGAACATCCATAGCATTCATAGAACATCTATAACATTCATAGTCCACCTGTAACATTCAAAGAACATGTATAATGCCCATAGACTGTCTATAACATTCATAGAACATCTATAACATCTATGTTATGCCAGCTTCCTAGCTGTCTTACATTTAACCTTTTTCAACGTCTAAGGGCTCATGCTCATGATCGTAAGGGCTCCGTGCCCGTGCTGCGGTCCGCACTACTTTTTGCAGTGCGGAGGCACGTACAGTAAACCCACGGAAGCACTCCGTAGTGCTTCTGCGGGCTTCCGATTCGTGCCTCTGTTCCGCATCTCACGGATTGCAGACCCATTCAAGTGAATGGGTCCGTGATCCGTGATGCACATGGCCGATGCTCGTGTATTGCTGACCAACCGAATGCGGGCCACAATACGGCCACGGCCAGGCAACGGTCGTGTGCATGAGCCCTAAAACAGGCGTAGAAAATGGTAAATGAGACGTGCCAACCGCCCACACCATGCCCATGATTTTAGACCTGGCGTAAGCAAGGAGCAGTCGCAGATTGCGGCGCAACTAGCTGCACCTGAAATACGCCTAATATAGGCATAGTTCAGCTTAATAAATGACCCACTTAGAGGCTTATAGAATACTTCATTTTAGATTTTATGTTTAACAAACATTTTATATTTTTTGTATAACAAACATTCCCGGAAAACCTATTTCCAATGAGAGATCATTCTGCCATTTTCTTCTAGCTAAATGATCCATATAAATGTTTTTACAATTAAGTCAAAAAAAAAAAGTGTGCACTATGTAATAAAAATAAGAGAAAATATATGTCTAAAAATGTATTGTGTACAGCCACAATAGAGCAATTTACCAAATATTTATATGTACTTTACAACAACGATGGCCATATGAACAAATGTTAATATAATTTATATATATTATATATATTATTTACAGTCAGGTCCATAAATATTGGGACATCGACACAATTCTAACATTTTTGCCTCTATACACCAAAATGGATTTGAAATGAAACAAACAAGATGTGCTTTAACTGCAGACCGTCAGCTTTAATTTGAGGGTATTTACATCCAAATCAGGTGAAGGGTGTAGGAATTACAACAGTTTGCATATGTGCCTCCCACTCATTAATGGACCAAATGTAATGGGACAGAATAATAATCATAAATCAAACTTTCACTTTTTAATACTTGGTTGCAAATACTTTGCAGTCGATTACAGTCTGAAGTCTGGAACACATAGACATCACCAGACGCTGGGTTTCATCCCTGGTGATGCTCTGCCAGGCCTCTACTGCAACTGTCTTCAGTTCCTGCTTGTTCTTGGGGCATTTTCCCTTTAGTTTTGTCTTCAACAAGTAAAAATGCAGCTCAATCGGACTCAGGTCAGGTGATTGACTTGGCCATTGCATAGCATTCCACTTCTTTCCCTTACAAAAATCTTTGGTTGCTTTTGCAGTATGCTTTGGGTCATTGTCGATCTGCACTGTGAAGTGCCGTCCAATGAGTTCTGAAGCATTTGGCTGAATATGAGCAGATATTATTGCGCGAAACACTTCAGAATTCATCCTGCTGCTTTTGTCAGCAGTCACATCATCAATAAATACAAGAGAAGCAGTTCCATTGGCAGCCATACATGCCCACGCCATGACACTACCACCACGCTTCACTGATGAGGTGGTATGCTTAGGATCATGAGCAGTTCCTTTCCTTCTCCATACTCTTCTCTTCCCATCACTCTGGTACCAGTTGATCTTGGTCTCATCTGTCCATAGGATGTTGTTCCAGAACTGTGAAGGCTTTTTAAGATGTCGTTTGCAAACTCTAATCTGGCCTTCCTGTTTTTGAGGCTCCCCAATGGTTTACATCTTGTGGTGAACCCTCTGTATTCACTCTGGTGAAGTCTTCTCTTGATTGTTGACTTTGACACACATACACCTACCTCCTGGAGAGTGTTCTTGATCTGGCCAACTGTTGTGAAGGGTGTTTTCTTCACCAGGGAAAGAATTCTTCGGTCATCCACCACAGTTGTTTTCTGTGGTCTTCCGGGTCTTTTGGTGTTGCTGAGCTCACTGGTGCGTTCCTTCTTTTTAAGAATGTTCCAAACAGTTGTTTTGGCCGCGCCAAATGTTTTTGCTATCTCTCTGATGGGTTTGTTTTGTTTTTTCTGCCTAATGATGGCTTGCTTCACTGATAGTGACAGCTCTTTGGATCTCATCTTGAGAGTTGACAGCAACAGATTCCAAATGCAAATAGCACACTTGAAATGAACTCTGGACCTTTTATCTGCTCAATGTAATTGGGATAATGAGGGAATAACACACACCTGGCCATGGAACAGCTGAGAAGCCAAATGTTCCATTACTTTTGGTTCCTTAACAAGTGGGAGGCACATATGCAAACTGTTGTAATTCCTACACCGTTCACCTGATTTGTATGTAAATACCCTCAAATTAAAGCTCACAGTCTGCAGTTAAAGCACATCTTGTCCGTTTCATTTCAAATCCATTGTGGTGGTGTATAGAGCCAAAAATGTTAGAATTGTGTTGATTACCTAATATTTATGGACCTGACTGTATATACTATAAATATTAATATAACACAGCCAGAATATAATCCACACAATATGATATATACTTTACATTACAACAATCACTCAGCAGCATAGCCAGGTTTTTTCCGCTTGGGGCAATTATTAATGTTTTCTGCCCTTTTCCCTGAATATTAATACCCTGGGGAAGGCAGATTCACTTGTTGATTTATAGGGTACAAGGCAGGAAGAACACATAGACACAATCAAATAATTAAACTGTAGAGAATTGGTCACTTGCAGAGGAATCAGAGCTGAACTGGCAAAAGTGCTTGAAATTGAGTTTCAGTGTGTTCTATGGTCATTTATATAGACTGATTAAACAGTGTTAATGAGGCTGCTTGTTCAATTGGATCTTTAAAGATAATTGGCACATAACAATTAAAGGTATATGTTCTTTTATAGCAGAAAGGAAAAAAAAAACACTAATTCGACTGAGAGTATGAAACCTTTTCTTTTGAGCAGATTAATGATTATATGTAAAAGTATCTATAAGTATATAATGAATATAGGTGCTGGGTAACTTCATGGGCTGCTGGGTCTTTCCAGATCCTGATCAGCTCTTTAGTGTAAAACAAAACATGCAATGCAACAGCTCTCGGCAAACCAAATAATGTACAAAATTGCATAATAATTGCAAGTGCTATACTAATAAGTTAGAGATGCTTGGCAAATCATTTTGTACAAAATTATTTGAGCCCGTCTGCCGCACGTGTGTTAGGAACCCGTCTTACAAAGATCGCCTTGACGTGCGGCAGACGGGCTCAAATAATTTTGTACAAAATGATTTGCCAAGCATCTCTAACTTATTAGTATAGCACTTGCAATTATTATGCAATTTTGTACTTTATTTGGTTTGCAGAGAGCTGTTGCATTGCATGTTTTGTTTTACAGTGTTGTTCTCAGCCATAGCAACGTGCCCCTGCGCTTTGGGATGTGCTGACTGACCCCCTTTTTCTTTGCAGCTCTTTAGTGTACAGATGAAACTCGAAAAATTTGAATATCGTGCAAAGTTCATTTATTTCAGTAATGCTTAAAGTCTCAATTTTGTGGTCCCCTTTGCTCAGGGGGTATGGATTAATTAGCTGACTAGAGTGTGACACTTTGAGCCTAGAATATTGAACCTTTTCACAAAATTCTAATTTTAAGTTGCATTAATGCAATTCTTTTTAATTTGCATTAGTGAAATAAATGGACTTTTGCACGATATTCAAATTTTTCGAGTTTCACCTGTATGTCAGGAGGCTGTATGTCCTCTTTAGCAGGGACTAATATGTCAATTGTCACCATCTGGAAGTATTTGGAGGATCAGTTTTTCCCTGGATGCAAGGGCAGTACTGATTGCCCTGATCGTTTGACCATCCAACCGTGGACTGCTTATGTGTGGAGCATTTCTCTGTCTAGTTAATTTTATGTTTACAACGTGCCTGTCATGCTTATATGTTTATTGTGGTGGCATACTCTCCTGAAGAACCCTTCAACCGGGGAAACGCATTGAGACACCTGGAGGGGGAACTTTCCTCTCTTGCAATTCTTTTCTGGGACCTAACTGGGACCTTTTTTTTTATAAATCTGCACCTTACGTTGGGATTATAGGTTATATTTATGCCCTGTTTTTGCGTATGTTCATGAATCAGTAAAAGCACCTTTTTGATACTACCATTGTGCTTGTGGACGATATTTATTGTGGGTGACCTTCACCCCTTGCCCATTATTGATTATCTTCGGGACTATTGTATTTATCCATGGTCTAAATCAGGCATGCTCAACCTGCGGCCCTCCAGCTATTGTAAAACTACAACTCCCAGCATGCCTGAACAGCCTACAGCTATCAGCCTACAGCAGGGCATTGTGGGAGTTGTAGTTTTACAACAGCTGGAGGGCCGCAGGTTGAGCATGCCTGGTCTAGTCTGACATTTCCAGTGACTTCTTTTTTAAAGATAAAGACAGGAGCCCCCCGTGAACCATCCAGCCTCCTTTCTGTCCATAGACTGCATCAAATAACATTAGCAAAGAAGTAGATTTATCCAAGTGGATTTACTTGTCTCATGGTTTACCAAGGAGGCTGGCAACACAAACCTTTCATTTAAGTAATGAAACTCTATCTATACTTCAAATGTACCTGGGAATTATTCCAATTTTCATCCAAGGTGCCAGAAAGATTTTTTCTTTTTTTTTGCTGAATTGCAATTGAGAAATCTGTCTCTCGTAATAAATTTAATAATCATAAAAAGAACTGTTTCTATCTTCAATTGTTGACAACACTATAAAATAGCTATATTCTGCATAAAACATGGTCAGAAGCTGCTTATATTCCACTTTTACACTATAAAAGCTGGTAGTGGAGATGAGGAAATCTTTTAAAAATTCTATTCTCTGCTGATTCTCCAAAATGCAAATTACTGTGATTTGCGGCAAATCTAAAACCCGAGGAATCAACACTATTATCTGTAGCTGCAAGCAGGACTGTAATCTCAGTAAACTAAGTGTGGATATATTGGGTTGCCTATAGTAGTCAAATAGTCGAAGGGCATCTGTCAGCAGTTCTGTACCTATGACACTGGCTGACCTGTTACATGTGCGCTTGGCAGCTGAAGACATCTGTGTTGGTCCCATGTTCATATCTAAGAGAAATGATATTTTAATATATGCAAATGTGCCTCTAGCAGCAACACATCAGCCAGTTTCATAGGTGCAAACCTACTGACAGATGACCTTTAATAATGCTAATACCAGTAGTAGCAGATAACCTATGTTTAATAAACCAATTCAATATTGGACAATGGCCACATCCAAGGGGTGTCCAGGACTTTGATATTAATGGTCAGTCTATCCGAGGGATTAGCAACCTCCGATGCTCTAACTTTGATGAAACTACAAGTCCCAGCATGCACACTTATTTAGCTTTTCTCACAACAACTATAGAAGTGAATGCGGCACGCTGAGGGTTGTAATTTCACCATAGCTGGAGTGCCAGCGGTTGTTACTCCTGGTCTATCCTCAGTATAGGCAATCAATATCAGATCGGCGGGTGTCTGACCCCCCGCACCCCCACCGAAATCAGCACCGGGACTGCACAGATCTGTCCATCGTGTATTGAATGCAGCTGGTAACTGCAGCACTGTTCCCAGTCACTGCAATGGGATCAGCACTGCAGTTAACACCTCCATAGCCATCACAATTACCAGTGCAGGAGCTGAAGTTGCAAAGTAACAGCTGATTGGTAGGAATATGGGGTGTCGGACCCCCACCAGTCTGACACTGATGGACTATGCTGAGGATGGGCCATCGATATTAAAATCCTGGAAACCCCTTTAAGTATTGAGATCAGTGATCAGCATCACATGCCTGCCTCTATCCTGCAGAACCCCATCTTCTCCTGTGTAGACCCCCATCTACAAGGTTGGATTGGATCATCAGAGGATCCTCCAGTGGACCCAGGATCTGATACCATAGTAGGCCCCAAAAGGTCCAGGAGGAAAAAAAAACACACTAGGGTCTATTTGTTTGATTCACAACCTATTAGACTGCATCGATGATATAGGAGTTGGGCCTTTGGTGGGCTCAAGAAACCCAAGTCCGACAGTGCCCACCTACTACTTAAAACCTTAGCAAACCATATCATTAGTCGTACACTGTAGGTAAGTCCGCAGATAAAACACAATATTAATTCAATATGTACATTTTATGTTGATTCTCTAAAATCTAAACTTTGATTCATTGTGAATCTCAATGAATTTAATCTAACATGTCTAGTAATAACAGTGAAGATCCTGACATGTTTTAGTGAGTAATTGCACGACCGACAGCTGTGTTTTACCAGTTTGGGGGGGAGGGGGGGCTCTCTGTACACTCTATCAATCAGTACTGCCAATATCAGATTGTGTAGGGACACACACCTATCCCTTTGGCAAGGGTGGCCGTAACATCCAGCTGTCAATGTATTCATATATTTCCTGGAGCAACAACAGAGGAATGGTGAAATGCCCCGGTGCAGTATGTGAGGAATACAAGTAGTTCCACAACAGAAGTGTCAGCAGAGCAGACAGACCGTCTTCAGGGACCAGGCCTGACCCATACATAAGCGTAATTCCCTGGCGGCGTAAATTGCAAAAAGTAACAGCCTGTAAAGTGAGTTGGCGAGTCACGTTGGTGACAACATGTACCATTTGATCCTTGGTACAAGAGTATTAGGAGACCCAAAGTGCATGGGGTGACTTTTGTGTGATTCGATTAATGCATACAATTCTCTTTCATATCATAGGACTCAAGGAAAAGATGGCACTACCGTCCTGTAATTATGTCAGTATCCATTACATTTTATGGAAAGTGAAGGCTGAAATCTGCAGTTAATAGAAAAATTTCCCTGTAATTGGCACATTACAAATACATGTGTTCAGAAAGACCTGAAATACTGTAAGGAGGTAGAGAAAAATGGTAAAACCAGGTTCCTTCTCAACCCCCTCCATGTATCAGATTCCATCCTGTTTGGGAAACTATTGATACAATGTATATCTCAAATTCTAAACAACTTTCTTAGCATATATTGTCTTTGTCATCTGTGATTTGGTGACGGTCCCGGACTCCCAGGTATTATTTATCATTTGTCACATACTGCACATATATGTTAAAGCAGATTGATGGCATTAAGGGAAAAGCATACAATAGCCTCTTGTGACTTGCACCATCTGCACTGCCGGCTGGTGAAGAAATATCCAGCATTCCCAGCCTTTATTAGGTTTCCGCTTTAATACGCTGCACTTCTTATTGAAAAAATCCAAGGGTGATTCTGAATACAGGTAAAGCCTGCACCTAAATCAATGAACCTCAAGTGGGAAAACAGGGACAATAATTATCTTGCAAGAACTTACTTATTATTTTTTCTCACTTCAGTAAGTGGCATTTATCATGTAGAGAAGGTTAATACAAACCATTTACTAATGTTTTGTTATTATCCATATTGCCTCCTTTGCTGGCTGGATTCATTTTTCCATCACATTATCCACTGCTCGTTTCCATGGTTAGGACCACCCCACAATCCAACAGTGGTGGTCGTGCCTGCAAACTATAGGAAAAAGTGCTGGCATCGCTGGTTGAGCAGGACCGTGGGAGCTCACATAGGCTGGTGCTTTTTCCCATAGTGTGCAAGCTCGACCACCGCTGCTGGATTGTAGGGTGGTCGTAACCACAGTGTCTAATGTGATGGGAAAATGAATCCAGCCAGCAAAGGAAGCAATATGGCGATAACAATACATTAGTAAGTGCCTTGTATTGACTTTCTCTACATGATAAATGCCATTTGCTGAAGTGAGGCACCCCTATAAGATGCTAAATAAGCAAAGCTGAAAAAATATGGTGCAAGCCAGTGGTATATCTATAGGGGACATAGTAATGTACATTGCATGTGGGGCGATGTTACAGATTTTGCAGGGGCAGAGGAGCAGTGGCAGCATAACTAAAGACGGCCCGGTTTACATTGCGTTTTTGCCATCTGTCACGGTATCTGTATACATTAATGGGTGCCTGAGACTGATGCCATAAAGTGGCACCTGTTCACCATAGTTTTATTGTACAAAAAAAAGTACTGTATACGTTAACGTATATGTTATTTTACCGGACTCTGCAGGATAGAAAAGTGTGGTGTGCTACACATTTGTATCCTTTTCTTCCCACTAACGTATACGTTAAACGGATGGCAAAAAATGTGATGTGAACCCACCCTTACATAGTTGTTTAGAATTTGAGATACACATTGTATCAATAGTTTACTAAACTGGATGGACTCTGATACATGGATGGATTAGCAGCAACCTGGTTTCAAGCAGAAGACTAGTGACATCACTGGACCAGCGGAGTGATATCAGCTACTGTGATATGGCCGGTCGAATGATCACTCTATTAGCGCACCTCCGAATTTTTCATTTGGCCAAAAGGTACCCCCCTGTTTATTTTCTCACAGCACATGCATGGTTTTAGCTATGAATTAGGACCATGAGGTTGGTCTGAAGTGTCCTGTGTCAATAGATATGGGGCCAGATTTATCATTAGCTCAGGTCAGAATAATGGAGTGAAAAAGTCCCAAAAAAAGTCCCAAACGCTAAAACTGCGCACAAATTTGCGACTTTTTTCTGCTTTGCACTATGCTCGCCAGTTTTCTGAAAGTGGGCGTGTTTACTTATGTAAATGAATCTCTAGACAGATTTACTATTGGGATTATTTAAAAAGTCGCAAAAAAGTCGCAAAAAAGTCGCAATTTCACTCCAGTGAGGACAATGCTTATCTTATGAGACTTTTTAATAGAACATGCGACTTTTTCATAAAAACGTGCGACTTTTTCATAAAAACGTGCGACTTTTGTAAAGCTGCTTACTGACGGATAAACTGCTACCGTCAGACCACATTTATTACAGTCTTAAAGGGCCGATCATAAATCTGACTTGGCTAAAACTGACTTTAGCCATATGTTAAAGTGGAGTGAGCTGTCAGAGTCATGATAAATCTGGCCCATGATGTTTTTAACGTCTTCACAATAAAGCTTAATGGGGTCTCCAAGATCTATAATGCCCCTCATATGCCCAAGCCCCTTACAGAGGTTGTACTTACCTCACTCCCCAGCACCCACGTCACTTCTGATGCCGGCCCGGCCACAGCTGCATCTCCCTGTTGTGCGGTTGAAAACATCCGACGTGTGACGAGGACGAGCCTTCCTAGCATCGTGTTTTCATCCGTGCGACGGGGAGATGCAGCAGCGGCCTTGCCGGCTTCAGAAGCGACGCAGGTGCTGGGGAGCGAGGTAAGTACAACCTGTGTGAGGGGCCCGGGCATATGGGGGGCATTATAGATCTTGGATAACACCTTTATGGGGATTTCCAAGATTTTGATATTGATGACCTATCTCCAGGACAGGCCATCAATATCTGATCAGCGGGGGTCTGACAATCCGCACCCCGACCGATCAGCTGTTCTGCGACAGGTCCGGTAACGGAAGGAGGCGAAAGAACTACACAGCACCGTCCATTGTGCAAAGGATGGAGATGGCAACTGCAGTGATGCTCCTGTTCACTTCAGGGGGAGCAGTGCTGCAGTTATCAGCTCCGTCCACTACACAATGGACAGAGCTGTGCAGTGCCGGCGGCAGAGCTACAAGGTAGCAGCAGATTGAGGTGCAGGGAGTAGGAGCTTTGCCGTTCTGATATTGATGGTCTATCCTCGACAACCCCTTTAAGGTTTTATGAAGAAGACACAAGTGTCGGAGAAAACCCTCAGGTTCTGCAGGAATACTCAGCATAATGCAGTACGAGACGTGCAGATGTTCACATGAGCTGCTCCTGTGATCAGATATCACACTCTGCAGTCTTCCTAATATGAAGCTTCTATATTCCAAGTGGGGATAATGGGACTTACAGCTGTCCCTTTACTTCCAGAGACGATGTTGACATTGAAGTTGACATGAATGATGTCAGCTCTGTGTACATTTACAAGAGCGACAATAGGGGCATCTGTGTTTTTTTTTTTACAAAATGGGACAGGTGTGTATTCTGTTAATAGGCCGGGCAGACTGCAGACAGGTCCAGATGTCAGTCATTTATCAGCGACTTCAAGAAAAAACATCATAAAAAATTCATCTTTTCAAGGCAAATCTATGGAAGGGGAGTAACAAATTTACAGCATAATACACCTATGCATGATAATCTTGCTCATTTTGGAAGTGGTCCTGATCCACCGGATGTTACTCTTCTGTTCTACAGACCCTTACCATAAATTATCATAAGGGCTCATGCACACGGCCGTTCCGTGCATCGGGGACCGCAACTTGAATGGGTCTGTGATCTGTCCGCACCGCAAGAAAGTAGTGGTTCCGTGGGGTTCCGTGCCTTCTTTCTTCACCGGACCTTCCGGATTGCGGACCCATTCAAGTGAATGCGGGGTGCACACGACCGGTGCCAGCATATTGCAGACCCGCTGTTTGCTGGCCACAATACGGACCCGGCCGGGCTACAACTGTGTGCATGAGCCCTAAGTATCCAACTAATCCACCATAGAGCCTCAGGACGAAGGTTGTACTTTTGCTTCTAACTCCCAGTTATGCCACAGGGCACCATTATCTCTAAAGTGGTTCTCCGCTTTCGATAATCCCTACTTGTTAAATCCCTTGACTATAAACTGATCACACAAATTATATTATATTATTTGAATGTATTCATATGGTGGGCCCCCCCATTTTTTTTTACTGGTGGGCCCTAGGTACCCCAGTCCAACACTGTTGATGGCATATCCTAGCGATACGCCATCAATGTCTGAGATGGGAATACC
This sequence comes from Bufo bufo, assembly GCF_905171765.1. Taxonomy (NCBI): domain Eukaryota; kingdom Metazoa; phylum Chordata; class Amphibia; order Anura; family Bufonidae; genus Bufo; species Bufo bufo. The sequence goes on along the minus strand of NC_053397.1, from coordinate 187,301,432 downwards.
CCTTTAATCACAGAATGAAGTACCGCACACCGCTGTCGCTGGTGCTCGCAAAAGACTTGTTAGTCGTAATCCGTAGTAGAAAAAATTGCTGCACACAGCTGGTTCAATTTGTCATTAATCAGTAAAGTTTATTATTCACAACTTATTTCATGTTGCATACATGATCCAGTGGATGCCCATATATCAGAGTCACATTATATACAGTACAGACCAAAAGTTTGGACACACCTTCTCATTCAAAGAGTTTTCTTTATTTTTATGACTATGAAAATTGTAGATTCACACTGAAGGCATCGAAACTATGAATTAACACATGTGGAATTATATACATAACAAACAAGTGTGAAACAACTGAAAATATGTCATATTCTAGGTTCTTCAAAGTAGCCACCTTTTGCTTTGATTACCGCTTTGCACACTCTTGGCATTCTCTTGATGAGCTTTAAGAGGTAGTCCCCTGAAATGGTCTTCACTTCACAGGTGTGCCCTGTCAGGTTTAATAAGTGGGATTTCTTGCCTTATAAATGGGGTTGGGACCATCAGTTGCGTTGAGGAGAAGTCAGGTGGATACACAGCTGATAGTCCTACTGAATAGACTGTTAGAATTTGTATTATAGCAAGAAAAAAGCAGCTAAGTAAAGAAAAACGAGTGGCCATCATTACTTTAAGAAATGAAGGTCAGTCAGTCAGCCGAAAAATTGGGAAAACTTTGAAAGTAAGAGATATTTGACCATGAAGGAGAGTGATGGGGTGCTGCGCCAGATGACCTGGCCTCCACAGTCACCGGACCTGAACCCAATCGAGATGGTTTGGGGTGAGCTGGACCGCAGAGTGAAGGCAAAAGGGCCAACAAGTGCTAAGCATCTCTGGGAACTCCTTCAAGACTGTTGGAAGACCATTTCAGGGGACTACCTCTTGAAGCTCATCAAGAGAATTCCAAGAGTGTGCAAAGCAGTTATCAAAGCAAAAGGTGGCTACTTTGAAGAACCTAGAATATGACATATTTTCAGTTGTTTCACACTTGTTTGTTATGTATATAATTCCACATGTGTTAATTCATAGTTTTGATGCCTTCATAGTCATGAAAATAAAGAAAACTCTTTGAATGAGAAGGTGTGTCCAAACTTTTGGTCTGTACTGTAAGTACCGAACGTTTCGGCCTATATCGGCCTTTCTCAGCAGTATATGATCTGTGATAACATAAACATCTTGTAAGTGACAAGAATCATGGACTGGATGCTCAAAACTGCAAACATATACTACAGAAAAATTGATATTAATCATGGAAAAAATATGTCAAACAATTAAAAGAAAAATTCTTAGTTAAACTACATAAACACACTAGAAGGGGGTACTATATACTTTTAAAGGTCATTATTCTACCTTAACGGGAATATTATGAGAAGGACACAATAATCAAGAAGATGTGCCAGAGGCATAGAAGGTGAGTCTATAATGTTCAATGGTTTCACAATAATATGCTTCTCAATATACCAAGGTAAAGGAGTAAGTGCAGGAGGATAAGGCATAAGATAGCAGACGCAGAAGATATAAACCTGGTTATTTTAACCTTAAAAATGTTACCTGGCAGTGACGGCGGGCGGGAGCGCTGGACCACAGGTAAATGTCCTGTGCGCGCATTCACTGCGCGCGCTGGCCACAGAAAGGAGCAGAGCTTATGTGCAACAAGAGCAATGGTGATGCCCTCATTGCACCAAAAGTCTAATTTGCATATCAGGAAAAAGTATCATAACTCAAGAACGGAGCCTCAGATCAAAAAACAAACAAACTGAGTTTTGATCAGATGAACCCCAGCTATATGTCTATGAAAATAGATGGAAAGGGAGGTCGCTGGTCACGGATTCCCTTTAAAGGAGCAGAACATTGTAATATACCATGCCAAATTTTGAACCACATACAGTATAACCCCCAGGACGATATTTCAGATATGAAATCTTTACACCCCAGTGCTCCAACACAGAAATACTTAAAACTGTATCCCAAACTCACCTTGCAGTATTATATGCCTGTCCTAGAAATACCGTATCACTAGCTTAACTTTGACATGGCAGAAGAAGCAGATTTACATGCAATAACACCTTAGTTGTAAAAAGTGAATTTGTTAATAAGTGTATCCAGCAATGCATTCACACTCCGCCTCGACATTAAACCATTCTTCGTGAATCCCAACGTGTGAAAAAAAAATTGACAACCTTATTTAGTGCTGAGGTTTATAGCACTGCATTCTGATAATCCTGGGATGCAGATAAAAGCTAAGAAACACCCCTAAAGACACCTAAAATGTAGATTTACCTGTGTTGACCCTGCACTAGTATATATGAGCAAATGTTATAATCAGTGATTAACTAATTCAACTTGTGGCCTTCTTTACCAGCGCCCTTGTTCCATCCATACAAACTCCCTACCGTGCAAAATCTTCATAACAGTGCAGGCTGCAGATTAGGAGCGGCCAAAGAACCTACAGAGAAACATCCTGGTAGGCCAACACCTAGGTGGCCACCTAAGCCCTCCTCGTGGCAGCTAGCAAGGTAAGGGCTCATGCACACGACTGTATGTATGACATCCCTGTGACGTCCGTGTTGCATCCGTTTTTTTGCAGATCCATTGTAACAATGCCTGTCCTTGTTCGCAAAATAAACAATAATAGGACATGTTCTATTTTTTTTTGCGGAATAGACATACAGACACGGAATGCACACGGAGTCATTTCCGTTTTTTTTCAAGCCCCATTGAAGTGAATGGTTCCGCATACAGACCTGTGAAAAAAACGGAATGGAAACGGAAAAAAAATATGTCCATGCGCATGAGCCCTAAGTGATAATCTGATGCTCCCCTCTTGACTCTTGAATTCAACTGTATTACAATGCTAAGGCAAATGGAATAGGAGGACAGAACGTGGCAGCTGGCACTAGCCACTATAGAAAGGCAGTTACTGGGGTGGTATTTTGTGTTGCTGGGACATTATATTGTGATGCACTGGGTTATTTGGTTCTGCTGGGGAGGTGTGCCACAATATGATAATGCTACCCCCGCCTACTTGTGTTGACCCTGCCTTCTGTCAATTTGGACCTGCCTTCAACATAGGGTCCTTTTTAGTTGTTTTTTTCCAAGGCCACTCCGCCTTGTATTCTTTCTATCAGGGGCAGACTGGGAGCTTAAAGTGGCTCTGGAAAAAAATAATCTAAAAGAGCCCCCTTATTGCAGGCAGATCCAAATTTACAGAAGGCGGGCAACACAAGTAGGCAGGGACAACACAAGAAGGCAGGGTCAACACAAGTAGGCAGGGACAACACAAGTAGGCAGGGACAACACAAGTAGGCAGGGACAACACAAGTAGGCAGGGACAACACAAGTAGGCAGGGACAACACAAGTAGGCAGGGACAACACAAGAAGGCAGGGACAACACAAGTAGGCAGGGACAACACAAGTAGGCAGGGTCAGCGATACCATAGTGCAGCACAAGAAATTGCCCCAGCAAAACCAAATACCACAGTGCAGCACAAAATATTGCTGCCCCGCTGAAGTATTCCACTGTAACATCACACTGAGGATGGTCATACAGTTGAATTCAGGGAGAGGACCTTCAGCCCCCAGCCAGGTGCATACGTACTCCTGACAATTAATGCTGTGACCTTTAGATTGTTATGTACCAAACTGGTGGCCATGAGGAGGGCTCAAGTGTCCCCCTGGGCATCGGCCCACCAGGAAATCTCCCTGTAGGGTCTATGACCAGTCTGCACCCTTCTTTCAATAGAGTATCAGACTGCTGGAGGTCCCCCTGGTCTTCACCCTTTACCCTCTTTTTATTTATTTTACTCACTTACATAGGGCTGACATGCAGTATCTCACAGCACATGTGCCCAATGGAGCTCATAATCTAAGTTACCTATCAGTATGTCTTTGGAGTGTAGGAGGAAACCTAGACAAACACAGGGGAGAATACCAACTCCATGCAAATGTTGTGCTTGGTTGGATCCAAACCTAGGACCCCAGCGCTGCAAGGAACCAGTGCTAACCACTGAGCCACCGTGCTGCCCCCTTATCAGGGATCTGGACTCCGCTGCAGGGAAAGCCTTAGGCAGGGGCATAACTATAATTCATAGGGCTCAATAGCAAAATAAGATGGGGCTCCACCATCTAGTTTAAGAAAACTGAAACAACAGTATAAGTAGCAAAAATTATAGTTATGTATAGTAGCGCAACATATCAGAAAATCCACATTTTGTTACTGCCCACAAAAATTTACAATGCTTTTGCACCCGATTGGGCTCCCGTAACCTCTGCACCCCATAGCAAGTGTAGCAGGAGATTAAGAAAAAGGTCTGTGCACTGCTCTTCTTATGAATATTCTTTACTGATATGGATAAGATAACGCGGTTTGGACCTGTACCAGCTAGTTCAACAGATCAAATCTGTAATGATGAAGGAGCTAGTACAGGTCCGAAACATGATATCTTATCATCCATATCAATAAAGAATATTCATAAGAAGAGCAGTGCACTGACTTTTATATTACTCTCCCGCTACACTGCATCTAAAGATTGGCCAAACACTGGGGACGTGCTGCAGACTCTAAAACCCATGCCTTTCCAAGTGTTGTGCCTCTCATTGAACAAAAGATAGAGGTAAGCCTTTCTCCACCTTCTCCTTACCACCACTACCAGCAAGTCCTTCTCAGGAGCAAGTCTCTCTCTTTCTTTGCACCCCATAGCAAGTGCTATGACTGTGGTTACGCCCATGCCACCATGGACCACTGGCGTTACACCTGACAGATGACCTCGGAGGTATACGTCAGGAGGATCTTTCAACGTATACTTCAGACATATTTCTACAATGGATGGCGACATTCATCCTCTATATGTTCCTATGGTAAAGGGTTTTCATGAAACTTCTATACTGATAGCCTATCCTCTGGATAGGTCATCAGTATCTAGTTGCTGGGGGTATGAAACCTGGGAATCCCACCGATCAGCTGTTTGAAAAGGCACCAGTGCTCACAGTAGCACCGCAACCTTCTTGCAGCTTAGCCTAGGCCACTGATGGCGAACCTTTTAGAGACCGAGTGCCCAAACTACAACACAAAACCCACTTATTTATCGCAAAGTGCCAATATGGTAAGGTAACCTGAATACCAATATACAGTAGTATATCTTCCATGTACTTTATCATGTAGCTATAATAGCCTGCCTACATTCAGTGCTCTGCCTGTGCCATTCATAGTGTGCCCTACGCTGATGAATGGCAGGAAAAGCACACCAGGTACACCATAGACTTTTTCCAGAGTGCGGGTGCCCACAGATTGGGCTCTGAGTGCCGCCTCTGTCACCCGTGCCATAGGTTCGCCACCACTGGCCTAGGCCATGTGATGTCATGTTCATCTGTCAGAGTCACTTATAGCTGTGCCGGTTATAAAAGATTTCCCCATTAAGCTCTGAAAAGAAAGAATATTCGATGTCCTGATTATATTAGTTGCACAAGATTTCTAAATTCTATCAAATACAATGATGTCATTATGCCACTCCGTCTATTTAAAAGCATACAAAGGAAACATTCAGTGTCGTGGGGTTTGCACTCAGTAATATTGTGCCATATTTTAATTGTATGCGTTAAAGTACTTGCAAAGCAATCTACAAGAATTAACCCTTTACAGTTTACATTCATATTTAAGGTATTGGACTTTTTTTTTTTATGTGCATGATGAAGGGTTTATGGGGTCAAATGTCTAATCGTCCATTCACCTATATGGCCAAGAATCAAGCATACAATTATAGGAAATCTGAAGCCTATAATATTACTTGCAGAGGGAAGCAAACCTTCTGCCGAGCACCGGAGCACAATGGAAGTCAATGGGAGAGCCAGAGCATTAAACCAGGCACCCCCTGCTCTGAAGAAGGGAGGGTGTCTGGTTCACATGAAAAGGTCAGAAATGGATGGAAACACCACTGAAATGGTTCGGGGACAGCATGGGGAGGATGTATGGATGCATCTTGGACTCCCAGGGAAAGTGAATAAAATTCGTTGGTTTGGCGAAGTATCTCAGGGTTTCTGATAATACCCAGGGAGCGCCACATCAAACCCAATATTTTCATTAGAATTTTGTTGCATATCTGTATTGGATTAACAGAATGTCGCACTTACTTCCCCGGGGAGGAGGGTATAGGATAAAGGTCAAGACACCTATACCTTTACCTCCTCTGCCGAGATCGCTTCACAAGATGTAACAGTGGCTTCCTGGTCCCCAAAAGGATGACACCGGGGCTCCGACGTAATGAATAAAGTCTTTTATTGGTTCAGCTCGACGCGTTTCGGGAATTAATCCCTTTCTCAAGAGCTGCTGAAGCCCCGGTGTCATCCTTTTGGGGACCAGGAAGCCACTGTTACATCTTGCGAGGCGATCTCGGCGGGGGAGGTAAAGGTATAGGTGTCTTGTTTCTTCGCACTAAGGGAAAGGGCTGCCAAAAATTACAAGGAACTGGCACTCCAATACACCATTTATTACACATAAAGGAGGGCATCATACACAGCCTTGAAAAATTATGATTGATGGCCTGCTGGTGACCCTCAAAAACATTTGGCGCAAGGGCCTGCTGGTGACCCTCTAAAACATTAGCGGCGAGGGCCTGCTGCTGATCTGACCATCTAAAACATTAGGGGTGAGGGTCTGCTGCTGAGCTGACCATCTAAAAAATTAGGGGTGATGGCCTGCTGCCGAGCTGACCATCTAAAAAATTGTGTGGGCGAGGGCCTGCTGCCGAGCTGACCATCTAAGAATTTTTGTGGGCGAAGGCATGCTGCCGAGCTGACCATCTAAGAATTTTTGTGGGCGAAGGCATGCTGCCGAGCTGACCATCTAAAAATTTAGGGGAAAGTGTCTGCTGTTGAGCTGACCCTCTAAAACATTATGGTTGAGGGCCTCCTGGTGACACTAAAACATTTTGGGTGAGGGCCTGCTGCTGAGCTGACCCTCTAAAACATTAGGAGCGAGGGCAGCCTAATTAGCATGTTGATATGATGGAGGAGGAGGAGGACGAGAAAAGGAAGATTGAACCATATACCCTTTTTTGTGGTGGAAGGGGTGCATGGGAATACAGTGTATTCAATACACCATAAAAGCCACATTTAAAGTGTCTTTATGTACAGCCGCTTTCCTCTGGTGAAGTAGAGAAGGCAGGGGCAATCCAGGCCTTGTTCATTTTTAGAAGAGTCAACCGGTCAGTTGACAGGCGGATGCGCTTATCAGTTATTATGCCCCCAGCAGCACTAAATACACGCTCTGACAAAACGCTAGCGGCAGGGCAGGCCAGCACCTCCAAGGCGTAGAGCGCCATTTTGTGCCACGTGTCCAGCTTGGACACCTAATAGTTGTAAGGCACAAAAATTTGGGGCATTGCACTTTGCATTCTGCATTGTCTGAGAGTGATTGATGCATGTGTACTCTGAAATTGGGCGGGCAGTGGGGCCCATACTAAGTTTTGCTATGGAGCTCTATGAAATCTGTGTACACCTCTGATCTGATCAGCACACAATATATGTGTGCCAACCAGCCCCACAGGAGCAGAGCGGAGGATGGGAGTTGAAGTGGCTCTGACTGCAAAAAGTCTATCACAGTGGCTCTCCTCACACTGTTGCTCCCTGGAGCCAGGGCAGTGAAAGGAGGGTGCACCTCTTCTTCCCTTGCACATAATGTGATGGTATTTGGGGTGCCCTTTGCGTTGCGGTTTTTGGTGTGGGTGCAAGGCAGGAGATTTTGGCGCTGTGGCCGACATCCTGCCCTCAAGTGTTACCTGAAAGCTGCCAGCTCCGTGCTGCTGCCCAGTGCTCCAGTCTGTATCCTTAGAATGTGCACAAGTTTACCTCTATCCTCTTAAACGCTCAGTGTGCTTGCTTGCTAATCTTTCACCAGCCAATGGCTAGGGGTCCCTGGGTATTTAAGCCATCCTCTTCATCCATGCCTGAGCTTCAAGGTTCCTTGGTACCCAGCAAAGGTGTAAGTCTAGTGTTTCAGCACTTTGCCTGCAATTTGCCTGTTTAATCTCCTGCCTTAGTATCCAGTGTGTCTCCAGTCCTGACCTGCCCTGCATGTGTGATCCTGAATTTTTTGTGTTGTTTGTATTTTGAGTGAACCTAATTTGTCAGCCCTTGTCTGTATTTCTGCAAACACCCAGCCTGTCCTGCCTGTGTCTGCACTATCGCCCTGCGTGTCAGTCTATCCTGTGTCTCCGTTCATCTACACTTCCAGTGTGCTTCCTGGACCTCAAAACCAGCAATCAAGTCTAAGTGACTGGTTTAGACTATACTTGCTGTTTTTGTGCGTTTCTTGTTATCCTGAGCTCCTGGTGCTTGCACCAGGGTCCATGAGCCCAGTGGGCCAGCTGCCAACTATACGTGAACTATCCCTGGACTATCCCCGGAAGCAGCAGTCTGTTTGTCCCCCTGCAGAGAAGTCCAGATCCTTGTACAGGGGTTAAAGGGTGAATACCAGGGAAGCGCCGGAATAAAACCCTTAGGGTTTAGCTGAAAGCCAAACCAGTTAGTTGGCACAGTGGTTCCCCACTCACTGATGTCCTAGCAGTATTCCCCTCACAGCAGTAAAGTCTATAAGTTTTTAGGCAGCAATGTAGCTTACTGACAACGTTTGCTAGGCCGTTACAGATCCTGGAACTTCCTCTCTCTCACTGGAGTAGTATAGAAATGGTGAGCTCTTTCTCTCGGAGAAGGTGATCCTCTGAAATTTAGGTTCCAGTGTGGAGGGAGCACAAGGCACAACTCTGCCTTCCTCTGCAAACTGAAGACATTCACTCACTGAGCTGAGCTAAGGGGGAAGTCAAACAGTCCACACCTCAACCCCTCCTAAATGGGGTTGCATCACGGTTCGTTAACCCCGTAAGACCTATACAAGAACCATACTGGGTATACATGGCATTAAAGAACAAAACAATTTGCAAGTACCCGGCTCTGGGTTACCGTATTTGTTCTATGTATCTCCCAATGTTTGGGAAAACTGTACAGCCAGCTTCAAGCGATATTCAATATTCCTTATTAATTACAGTAAATCTATTCAGTTAAATCTGCACTGAAGGCGATAAATTGGACTCCCACATTTATTCTGTGCCTCTCCTGAAGAAGGTCAACAACAACTCATAGGCATTTTTTTTATTAATGGTTATTATTAAGCTTTACTAAAAATCTCTTACTTTGCAAATCCAAATGTATGTAAGATTATCTGTACGCCCGCTGACATAAGCCACTGCTCAGCGCATTTCTAAGTCAATAATGAATGGAGATTATTACAGTCTGAATGATACTCTGATTTATTACTGGAAACAGAGGAAGAAAAACCTGGATGATTGGAAAGAAGTGGTTTCTAGCCGGGCTCAGGAGGATCTGTAAATGCAGCAACAATTTGCAAAGCTTACATCATGCTGCTGTCATATCCCAGATAAAGTGAGGTAAATCAGGGAGAAGGTCCCGCCAGGACTGCAGGGTAATAACCCAATGCCGTCACACTTCCTCCGCTGCGGCTTCTGCTGATGCTCCTCTCAATGACAGGAACGAGACGACATTAGCTGCCACTGTTTATCAAGAGCAGACGTATTCCTGACAGCAGGGCAGAGATGGAGAAAACGAGAGAGAGGATGAGCCGCCTTCATCCTATCTATTAATCGTACTATCACAATGAAAGGGTCAATAAACCTGAGGGTCTGTAGTCTGTCCAATTTCGTATATGACCCTTGACCCCATCACGGGACCCTTCTGGCGCTGTAAGGTTATGTTCACACAGCGGAAAATACACATCACTAAACTCCAGCATGTTTTTGCAGCAGAAATCCAAGGCTTAAATCTACAAATGTGAATACTATGAATCCAAACGCGGATTAGCCTCATTCAATGTGTAGACAATGCGAAGCAGAATACACATGGTTTTCCCACATGGAAAATCCACCATGTTAACATATCCTTAAAAGGCAGACATGAACTTAAAGGCGTTTCCCAAATGTTTTTCTTAACGTCATCAGTACATGATCGGTAGGGGTCCGACACCTGTGATCCCTGCCGACCAGCTGTATGAGAAGGCACCGGTACTCACAGTAGCGCCGCGGCCTTCTCTCAGCTTTTCATAGGCCACGAGACGTCACGTTCATCGGTCACATGGCTTGAGCACAGCTCAGCCCCATTGAAGTGAATGGGGTTGAGCTGCCATACCAAGAACGGCCGCTATACAATGTACGGCGCTGTGCTTGGTGAGCGGAGAGAAGGTAGTGGCGCTACTGCGAGTACCGGTGCCTTCTCAAACAGCTGATCGGCGGGGGTCCCGGGTGTTGCACTCCCAGTGGATAGGTCACCAGTAAAAAAAACTTTAAATTCATGTTTGCCTTTTTAGAACATGTAACATGGCAGATTTTCCATGTGAGAAAAGCACATGTATTCTGCTTCGCATTGTTTCAGAGGCAGGGAAGCACATACCCTTTTTACTGTCTGAGGCAAAAATTGAAACAGCAAACCCCCCTTCCCATGCCAAATTTTTTACCTAACCCCTTCCCTCCAGCCAGAGGTGCAACTTGACCAGCATGCACTTTCTATTATCCCAGTCTTTTCCTATGTGGCACAAGGGTCTTTGGGCCCCCTCAGGCTCCTGGGCCTGGTAGTGACTGCTACCTCTGCACCCAGTGGTGTACATAGATAAGTAAGGGCCCTATAGCAAGGATCATACCAGGCCCCCCATACAGGACAGAAGGGTTTCCGCCTAAACCCCTTTCAATGACCCTTGGGCCATTTTTCCCACTCTCTCATTTTCTAAAAGTTGTTCCTTTAGAAGGTAGAGTCCTGACCAAGTCTTCACCCCCAGTAGAAGAGGAGATGATCCCCCTCTTGCCCTGGCCCTATAGCAGTCGCATGGTCTGACGCTATTGTAGTTACGCCCCTGCTTGCACCCCTTATAGCTACGCCCCTGAGTGTACAGTTAAAAGTGAATATACAATTGTAACATGGCCTGGTAAACTCTACTGAGCAAACCAACTTTTTTTGTCAGAGCTGTCTGGGAGATAACGGTTTGCACACCACTATAATAATATATTTTAAATAGATACAGCCCTTTTTGCCATTCAGACCCCTTTTAACACATGCCCACCTCCTTTACGCTGCCCCTTACTATATGTTGGCTGTGACTGATTGGGCACCAGACACAGCTATTGTCTCATTTCTGGAAAATGCCGGGAGGCTACCACCAGGGTCGGACTGAAGTCCATTGGGCCCACCAGAGGAAATGATTATGAGGGCCACCCTCTGGGCATACAGAACCTTAAGGGCCCTGTTTTAGTAGGGATCCATTATTGTCAGAGCTGGGGCCCCCCAGAGGATCCTCTGGTATTCTGGTGGGCCAGTCTGACCCTGGCTACCACAGTACATAGGAGATTTAGCAGTCTGGAAGGTCTCCCCTTTTTTCTGGGAGACTCCTGGACATTCCAGGAGAGTCATAAAGCATGGCAATACCAGGCCAGTCCAGACACATCTTTGTAAGGTTTAGGACTGCAGTTGGTTTATCTCAACCTCTTACAAGCTTCTAATAGTGCAGGTCTAGACCAAGGCATAGCCAGGGAGAATGCTAAGGGGGTTTCAACAAGTCGCACCACCTTATTCACGGGATAGCTACAGGGCTAAGGCCAAAATAAATTTGTACCCTGTGTAACATAAACCCTAGGTACGACTCGATGTGATTGTGGGGGCCGGGGTTTGCAGTATCCGACTATGTGCTATATGTGGGCACTTTAAACTTTTGCTGCTGTCATATTTAATGTATTATATTTACTAATATCAGGCTGGCATTGTCATTACATCTATTCTCCCATAGGTGGTGCTGGCACTACATACTATATATAGCTTGGGGTTTGTCAATAAAGTTAGTTGAGTTCAGTGTGTAGAAAGGAAACAGAGAGGAGAAGCAAGTGCATGGAGGAGCAGAGCAGGCTCAGTCCAAGATGTAGTAGCTGCCTTTCTTCCCTCTAGGCCCTGATCAAGCCTGGAGAGGACAGACCAAGTAGTCACAGTAGCCCAGCACAGATAAGTGAGTCTATGTACGAATATAAAGCAAGTCTAGTGAAGATTAAAGCTGAGTCTAGCCAAGGGACTTCACAAGCACCAGTGACCAGGAGGAACTTAAAGGTACCTGGACACAACTCGATGATTAGTGCGCAGAATTATCCTTTTTCACTAAATGCCTTCTGGGACATAGTCAACCTGAATATTTCAGGAGAGCATCCTGCATCAAATAATGTAGCAGAGAATTTGCCTGCCATTATATTCAGTACCTGAGTGCTAGAGATTGGACTTAGGCTGGGTTCACACCTGAGCGTATTCGATAAGCGCTTTTTACAGGCGTTTTTATCGGGCGTTTTTTATTGGGCGTTTTTAATGGGCGGAAACAAGCAAACGCCCATTTAGGCGTGTTCCCGCTGAAGTCTATGGGCGGGAACGCGCGACAATACGCCCCAAAGAAGCTCCTGTACCTCTTGGGGCATAGGGCGTTTTACAGCGCGTTCGTACGCGCTGTAAAACGCTCAGGTGAGAACCATGCCTTAGTGTAAAACTATTTAAGCAAGAATTGTCATTCTGCCTGTTAAAGCTAAAGTCTTGCCGCGGGTGGCCGCCTGCTTCTTATAGCAAACACTCGTGGCTCATGTCTGCAACCGGCAGTAATGCAGATCGTGGACATTTAACCCCTCAGATGCCGTGGTGAACCCTGACCACGGCATCTGAGTGCACTGAAAACCGAAAGCGCGCTCTTCCAGTGGTGCTCCGGCTGGTGCTCCGGCTCCCCCGTGCAGCGATCGGAGGAGCCGGAGCTTTTGTGCAGCAGCCCATGTCTTTGTGAATGACAGGAGGCTACTGCATAGTATTTCCTATGGAGCCCTTTCCTGTAATAGGGCTCCATAGGAAACAAGCAATTTTCTCAGACTCCATTGGAGTCTATGAGAATAGCAATCTAATGATTGCATGTTATAGTTCCCTATGAGAACTATAAAAAAGTGTAAAAAAATAACTAAATCACCCCCCTCTCCCCAAAATAAAAATAAAAGAACTAAAAATATAAAAAAATACACATCATGGGTGTCACGATGTGCAAAAACTCCCATAGTATAAAAAATATATTCCCCATATGGCAAACAGCAAAACAGAAAAAAGTGTCCAAATGGCTGATTCGCCGTTTTTGGTCGCTTCATTTTCTACAAAAAATTAAATAAAAAGTAAACAAAAGGTCATACACACCCCAGGATGGTATAAATGAAAAGTTAAGATCGCCCCGCAAAAAAATGAGCCCCCATACACATAATTACAAAAAAGTTACAAAATATGGCGACAAAAAAATAAAACATTTTTTTTACCACTTTTAATTTTTTTTATCACTATCAAAGCGTAAGAAAAACTATACATATAAGGCATCGCCAGATTCGTACTGACCTGTATAATAAAAGTAACTGGTCAGTTTTATCGTACATCGAATGTCGTAAAAACCCGTAAAACTGTGGTGGAATTGCATTTTTTTTTGCAATTTCACCCCATTTTGAATTTTTTATCCGCTTCCCAGTACATCATATGCAATATTAAATGGTGGCGTTGTAAAGTACAACTTGTCCTGCAGAACAGACAAATAAAAAAATTATGGCTCTGGGAAGGCAGGGAGCGCAAAACAAAAAAAAAACAAACAAAAAAAAACTCTGGGGGTGAAAGGGTTAACCTAGCATGACATCAAAGTGAGATTATTTGTGCTTTTTTCACAAGACTACACAAAAGCAGGTATTATCTTTGCAGCCCATAACAGTCCAATGACAAATCCAGCTCTGCTGCATTGGTACATTTATAAGAAATAACACTGCACACAGAGCCTAGATCTGTTTTTCACGACAGTATAATATTCTTAATTTACAGTTTCTGGTAAGAAAAACAAAACAGAATAAGATTGTGCAGTTTTTCGATACATTTAGTATTTTTTAACTTTGGTCTCCATAGCAGCGCGATGCAACACGTAGTTGCCATGACAACATGACCTGACTGTTTAAATTCAGCACCTGACTGCTAAGACGCTGTGCAGCCGTCAAGAATGTGAACAAGGATGAGAATGCCCTCCAGTCAAAATGCAAAGATACACCATGAGGTGGGGGGGAAACAGACAATGTGAAGATAGAGATGAATCCTGATGAGCGTCCAGCATGATGGGGACCGGCGGATCACAAAGCGCTCGGCGTAATTATTGCTTTTTGATGCATAGTCTTCAAATGTCGACAACAATAAATGACAGACGGCTCGCTTAACTTTTAAAAACCCTTTTAAAAATCTGCTGCATCATTAATAATTAAAAATGAGAAATCTTCAGATACAATATTCATTATGGGGAGGAAGCAGAGACCTGAGCTGCATCCACATCTGTTCCAACACAAAGTAAAATTCAACACGTAAAAGCACAAAATATGATAATGTAGCATAAAACCAGAAGCATTTAAACATTCACACATTTTACTATTACGTATTTAAAGGGGAATGATAAATAAAGCAGCTGGTATCAGTAAAGGTCTATGAACTTGGACTACCATCCACACCTACCAAAGGACCTTCTTCTGGTAAGACCTGGTTCTAACACAATAATAGGCTCCAAAGGTTCTGCAGAAGACAACCCCATTCGTAGCTGTCAAGTGGAAGACCCAAAAGAATTTCATCAGCACTGAGCCGGAGGATCCAATTGGCTGTCCGTCAAGACACTGGACAATCCTCGACCCAAATTAAGGCCCTTACTGGTGCTGACTGCAGCCCCATAACCATCAGATGGCATCTGAGACTGAAGGGCTTCAAAAACAAAAAACTTCTTCAAAGACCTCGTCTCCTTGAACACCACAGAACTGCTCTTTTGGACTTTGCAAGAGAGCACCAAACATGGGACATTCAAAGGTGGAAGAAAGTTTTATTCTCTGATGAGAAAAAATGTAACCTTGATGGTCCTGATGGTTTCCAACGTTACTGGCATGACAAGCAGATCCCACCTGAGATGTTTCCTACGTGCCACAGTGGAGGGGGCGCCATAATGGTCTGGGGTGCTTTTCCCTTCAGTGGAACCATGGAGCTTCAGGAAGTGCAGGGGCATCAAACGGCCGCTGGCTATGTCCAGATGTTGCAGAGAGCATTTCTCATGACTAAGGGCCCTCGTCTGTGTGGTAACGACTGGGTTTTTCAACAGGACAACGCTACAGTACACAATGCCCGCAGGACAAGGGACTTCTTCCAGGAGAATAACATCACTCTTTTGGCCCATCCTGCGTGTTCCCCTGATCTAAATCCAATTGAGAACCTTTGGGGATGGATGGCAAGGGAAGTTTACAAAAATGGACAACAGTTCCAGACAGTAGATGGCCTTCGTGCGGCCGTCTTCACCACTTGGAGAAATGTTCCCACTCACCTCATGGAAACGCTTCCATCAAGCATGCCGAAACAAATTTTTGAAGTGATAAACAATAACGGCGGAGCTACTCATTACTGAGTTCATGTTTGGAAGTTGGATTTCTGTTTTGGGGGGGTTTAGTTTTTTTTTGGAGGTGTAGTCCTAAACTTTTGATCAGCTGAAAAACAGCCTGTTTCAGTTTATTCGTTGTTTTCATTAAATTGAATGCTCAAATATTTTTTTTCTCACTCCCATTTCTTCTTGTTGCATGTTGAAGCTCTACTTGGAACCTTGTTAAGATCCAGCCATGCTAAATATGATTTTTTGCCATTTTTAAAGTGGTCTTAAACTTTTGATCAGGACTGTATTCCCAAAAGAAGATCTCTTTTGGTTGCTATGGTCTACAAAAACAGTTTTTCATTTAGGCAGTTTTATGAATCTCCCCATTCACTTATTACATATTGTATTAGTGGATATATATATATATATATATATATATATATATACAGTCAGGTCTATAAATATTGGGACATCAACACAATTCTAACATTTTTGACTCTATACATCACCACAATGGATTTGAACTAAAACGAACAAGATGTGCTTTACCTGCAGACTGTCCGCTTTAATTTGAGGGGATTTACATCCAAATCAGGTGAACGGTGTAGGAATTACAACAGTTTGCATATGTGCCTCCCACTTGTTAAGGGACCAAAAGTAATGGGACAATTGGCTTCTCAGCTGTTCCATGGCCAGGTGTGTGTTATTCCCTCATTATCCCAATTACAATGAGCAGATAAAAGGTCCAGAGTTCATTTCAAGTGTGCTATTTGTATTTGGAATCTGTTGCTGTCAACTCTCAAGATGAGATCCAAAGAGCTGTCACTATCATTGAAGCAAGCCATCATTAGGCTGAAAAAACACAACCAACCCATCACAGAGATAGCAAAAACATTAGGCGTGGCCAAAACAACTGTTTGGAACATTCTTAAAAAGGAATGCATCGGTGAGCTCAGCAACACCAAAAGACCCGGAAGACCACGAAAAACAACTGTGGTGGATAACTGAAGAATTCTTTCCCTGTGGAAGAAAACACCCTTCACAACAGTTGGCCAGATCAAGAACACTCTCCAGGAGGTAGGTGTATGTGTCAACAATCAACAATCAAGAGAAGACTTCACCAGAGTGAATACAGAGGGTTCACCACAAGACGTAAACCATTGGTGAGCCTCAAAAACAGGAAGGCCAGATTAGAGTTTGCCAAACGACATCTAAAAAAGGCCTTCACAGTTCTGGAACAACATCCTATGGACAGATGAGACCAAGATCAACTTGTATCAGAGTGATGGGAAGAGAAGAGTATGGAGAAGGAAAGGAACTGCTCATGATCCTAAGCATACCACCTCATCAGTGAAGCATGGTGGTGGTAGTGTCATGGCATGGGCATGTATGTCTGCCAATGGAACTGGTTCTCTTGTATTTATTGATGAGGTGACTGCTGACAAAAGCAGCAGGATGAATTCTGAAGTGTTTCGGCAATATTATCTGCTCATATTCAGCCAAATGCTTCAGAACTTCTTGGATGGCGCTTCACAGTGCAGATGGACAATGACCCAAAGCATACTGCAAAAGCAAAGTGTTTTTTAAGAGAAAGAAGTGGAATGTTATGCAATGGCCAAGTCAATCACCTGACCTGAATCCGATTGAGCATGCATTTCACTTGCTGAAGACAAAACTGAAGGAAAAATGCCCCAAGAACAAGCAGGAACTGAAGACAGTTGCAGTAGAGGCCTGGCAGAGTATCACCAGGGATGAAACCCAGCGTCGTCTGATGATGTCTATGCGTTCCAGACTTCAGGCTGTAATTGACTGCAAAGGATTTAAAAGTGAAAGTTTGATTTATGATTATTCTTCGGTCCCATTACTTTGGTCCCTTAACAAGTGGGAGGCACATATGCAAACTATTATAATTCCTACACCGTTCACCTGATTTGGATGTGAATAACCTCAAATTAAAGCTGACAGTCTGCAATTAAAGCACATCTTGTTCATTTCATTTCCAATCCATTGTGGTGGTGTATAGAGCCAAAAATGTTAGAATTGTGTCGATGTCCCAATATTTATGGACCTGGCTGTACTTTCTATGTTATAAAGTATATTATAAGTATATTACACCCCTATCGATAGCACACCTATATTAGTCCTTAAAAGGACTTTTGTGTCCCTATTAGCTAGCGATTTGTGTCCCTAACAGTCTGTCCCTGCTCCATATACCTGACTGCATATTAAGGGATCGCTCTCTCACAGGGAGTCGCAATCACAGACCTCCTCTGACAATGGGTATCAAGTCCAAAAAGTGCTTTATTTTGGCACTTCAGCACCAGCACAAACATAAACATCAAAAATAAACACCTGCCCGCCTGGGCTCTACCTAATACACGTGTTGTCTCTACCTCACCTATAGAGCGCCGTTCACTAACAGGATTAGATCCGGCTTCCTCAGCCATACACGGTCCAGCAGCCTCCACGCTGTGACCACACCAGCACCCTCCCGACTCTGACCATGCGACCCTCTTTCCGTAGGCGTCGCTGGGCCCCCCAAACTTCAGGCTTTACAAGACCTCGTGGCCCCTCAGGCCTCCTGGCTGTGACCACACAGATCCTCTCAGGCTCCCCTCTCTCTCAGGCTTCCTCAGGCTCTCTTCCTCCCTCTGGGTGGGATATACACTCCTCCCCGCACTTTTACTGTACACATCACAACAATATATATATATATATATATATATATATATATATATATTCTGTATAAATAGAAGGTGGGTCCTCAGAATTATTTCTTCTTGTGAGCATTAAAGGGATTCTGTCATTAGGTCTGGGGCTGTAGAGATACGGACATGCATGGCTAGATCGCCGCTAGCATGTCCGCAATATATGTGTCCTATAGGGCTGTGTGGTTTTAATTTCTTTAAAAAAGGATTTTTTAGATATACAAATGAGCGTTGAATGTGTCCAAGGGGCTGCACTAACCTTACTTGTGCCCAGCCACACCCGCCTGTGAAGGAGCCCAGCA
This sequence comes from Bufo bufo, assembly GCF_905171765.1. Classification (NCBI taxonomy): domain Eukaryota; kingdom Metazoa; phylum Chordata; class Amphibia; order Anura; family Bufonidae; genus Bufo; species Bufo bufo. The sequence continues at coordinate 187,282,916 of NC_053397.1, read as the reverse complement.
CCGCCTATGTCGCCTCCTTTTATCAACGATACATGCGCAGTGTCGGTATAGTGTTCCTTCCCTGTGCCGGCATCAGCCTCAGGGAAAGAACTGCGCATGCGCGAGCTCGCGCATCGCGAGATTACGGCTATCTATCGTTGATGAAAGGAGGAGACATAGGTGGTGCTGGGCTCCTTCACAGGCGGGCGTGGCTGGGCGTGGCTGGGCACAAGTAAGGTTAGTGCAACCCCTTGGACAAATTCAACACTCATTTGCATATCTATAAAATCCTTTTTTAAAGAAATTAAAACCACCCAGCCCTATAGCCGTGCATGTCCGTATCTCTATAACCCCAAACCTGATGACAGAATCCCTTTAAGAGCCCCAAACCAAGACTGCCCATTCCTGTTTCACTATATATTTATTACATGATCTTCATGCCCTTCATGCATCATCTATCTCAAATCAGTGGTGATTCATAGTGTTGAGCGTGAATATTCCAATTGCAAATTTTAATCGCGAATATCGCCACTTCGAGAATTCGCGAATATTTAGAATATAGTGCTATATATTCGTATTTTCGAATAGTGTTGAATATTCTAATCGCGAATTTATCGTGAATATATTACGTTGCCGATTTTTGCAATCAAGTAAAGAATGACTGGAGATCACGAATTCTCGAATTTGTGAACTTATGGCCAATATTAGGTCAAAAATTTGCGAAATATCACAAATTCAAATATTGCCTATGCTCGTCATCACTAGTGATTCATAAATAGAAGAGGCCATGTGATAGCACAAAATCCCATATTGTAACCCCTTATGCACACAGCCTAGTTAGGTACTTAAAGGGGTTGTCTTTTCTAAAGTACACTGCTTTTTAACAGATATGCTGATGTAGTTGCTTACCTTATATACATCTTTTTCAAATTGGACACTCGTGACCCATTTTCACCATGTAAACCGATCACTCTGGTTTGTGTCCATCCTGTATGGAGCACTTCTTATTGCTGTATCCAACCAAGCCCATGATGCACTTCTCCTTCCTTTACCACAGCTCGAGCACCGTCCCTAACAATGCCCAGCGAGTTTATAGCTCCTCCTACCCAGCTAGTTACATAGACCCTCCTCTATCACTGCCCCTAACACCACCCAGCTAGCTTATAGCTCCTCATACCCAGCTAGTTACATAGACACTCCCCTATCACCATCCCACCCATGGACATAACATAACAGGAAATAGGAAAGAGCTACATGGACATGGTCATGTGACCACAGCCCAGAACAGGAGATAGGAGCAATAAAGGTAAAAGAATGGGGGTGTTGTCATACCGCCTAGAAGCTCAGCTCTCTCTCTCTGCAACTACCACACCCTCTGCACTTTGATTGACAGGGGCAGATGTTATAATGTTTTACTGACTGGCCCTGTCAATCAAAGTGCAGAGGGTGCAGCAGTTGCAGAGAGAGCAGAGCCGCTAGGTGTAATGGTAACGCCCCCATTGCTCCTAGAAGCTAATTTACATATATTAAAACATCATTTGTCTCAGCAATGCGGGCACATATGAGCATTGGAGAAACACAGATGCCTTCGACGTACATGTAACAGGCCAGCCAATTTCATAGGTACAGATGACCTTTAATTAACTTCTAGAGCATGTTCTAGACCAACACCAGTCTAAGCCCCGTCACCACACCGAGCTAATGGTCATGACTGATAACTAATAAGCTTTAATGAAATGTTACAGTCCCTTCTACTCTTAATTAGTGCCAAATCTAAATTAGTATTTTGTTTGCATGACAATATTTCACCACCCACAAGAACACGACGTTTGGAAACCACGATGTGTGGCATTGTTAGGATTATGAGAAGACCTGTTCCTGTGGTCAGCCATAATCATCTCCGAGAGTGGGATACATAATCGTGTAATCGTTTTAGCCTCACGTCAGCAGTGAATGCACCAGGCGTCTTGTAGGGCAGTAAACTCTTCATCTCCATTTCCAATCTGATAACATTGCAACTGTTTTGTTAAGGGGACGCGGTATCACATGGCGTAGACATTTTAAGTATTTCCTGACAACTACGAGACAGATGTTGGATGTGATTCTGGATGCTGCTGATAACGATCTTAAGGAGCGTTCTCCTCAAAGTCTTTGTGCCTTCATGCATATAATTGAAATTATACATTACGTATATTCGAGCTGTGCATGCTTTGGAGCATGGTGGGGGGTTTGTTGGTCATGAACTGCCTATCATTTTCTCATTACAATGCTATAGGTGACACGGTTCCACATTTAGATCCTATTATTTGCACAAGACTACTCCACGGGATGGGACCATTAAATGCTTATTAACTGCATACCTACCAAATTACATCCATACTTCATACTGGTAGTCCACATATTACAGAAATCCATAGCAAATCAAGAGTTCCGGAAATAAAGTGTGCAGGCGCATTTTTTTCCCTAATGATAGGCGTGACTCAAGCCTTTCTCATTGCTAAGGCAGAAGGTGAAATGGAGATGGAGAAAGGTATGGCTCATGCAGGGCGCAGTATTGGGCTTAGTACTTGAATGGATGGATAAAAATAATAGAATTCAGGGGTAAGCGGAATCCTGACTGACTCCGTAGGAAGGGTGCTGATCGGTGGGTGCAAGGGAGCCTTTGGTTTACTCCCTTATAAGTAGGGGCTTTTAGTATGGGGCAGGCAATGTCAGGGGTGCACCACCAATGAGGCCAGGTGAGGCGATCGCCTCAAGCAGCACCAGGTAGGGGGGCAGCAGAAGGGCCATGGGCAATGAGCGCTTTCATTGTGGCAAAGGGGTTAGGGTATGAAACTGGCATGGGGGGGAGGTGCCGTTTTAGTTTTCATCTCAGGCAGCAGAAAGGCTAGGTGCACCCATGGGCAGTGCGAATACGTCATTGTACCATCTGCAATTCTGCACTGTTCGGCAGAAGCCAGGCTAGAACAGGCCAGAACTGCACCACTGAATAACAGTGGGGGATTTGGGACAAGTGAGCATTGTTATACAGGGGGCACTGTATATAAATTACTTAACCCATGGGGTACTGTATGTCAATTACTCAACCCAGGAGGATATATCTATAAACTATTTAAGAACCCTTTACATGGGCCAAGAATCCGCCAAATAATCGCTAATGAGTGTTCATAGGAACGCTCATTAGCGGTTATCTGGCAGTGTAAATATGCTGCCCAAGATCTAAAATATCAGTTGTAGTACATTTGTGGGCAGTAGGCCAAACACATTCCTTAAATAGGTTGTCCCATCTCACCATTTCCATGGCGGAATGGGGCTAAGTGCTGGCCCTAGGTGGGCAGGCTTATAGGAACAGCAGAGTGGACTGGTGCGCCGCTGTTTCCTTAAGGGTCCATTCACACGTCCGCGAGTGCTTTGCGGATCTGCAAAACACGGACACCGGACATGTGCGTTCTGCATTTTGGGACCGCACATGGCCGGCACTATGATAGAAATGCCTATTCTTGTCCATGGCTGCGGTCCGGACAAGAATAGGACACGCTCTATCTTTCTTGCTGGGCCGCGGAACGGAAGTGCGGATGCGGACAGCACACGGTGTGCTGTCCGCATCTTTTGCCCCCCCATTGAAATGTATGGGTCCGCATCCGTTGGATGTCGGATGTGTGAATGGACCCTAACTCTGATTGTACTGACTGGGAGCTAGCTTGTTCTACCATGCTGCTTCTATAGGTCCAGCGGAAACGTCAAGATGGGAGAATATCTTTTCTATGGGATAACCCCAATTCTACACCTACTATTAATGACAAGGATTACCCTTCAGATAATACATTCCCCTCACAGCAGCAGTAAACTAACAATAGATTATCTATCTATATTGTTTTATCTCTGCATTGCTACAACATTTTAGATTACATTTTCAATGCTGTTGAAATAAAAAAGTAAAACAGCCAACATTCTTTAAAAATTAGTTTTCTATGAATATTTTTTTTTAACAAATATAACCCTTTGTGTCCCTTAAAAGTCCTGGGAAGCCCCTTTAAAAGAATGCATCAATGGGAGCTAAACCTAATGCCATATTAAGTCGCTGCCCCAAACATCTGAAACAATTGCAGAGTCTACACCAAGAATTCATTAGGAGGATGCTGATCATGTTTGCAGAAGCTGCTTATTCATTACGCAGAATTTGTTAATCATGAAGACATTACTTAGATTTGATAAAAATGAAAGGATGAATCATTCACTGTCATAGGGAGATCACCTGAAAAAAGGTCACGAGAATCTCAATAGAAGTAGCTGCTGCTGTCTACAGTTTGCTAATGATATCTGGGTCAATAAATGTCTTCGAGAAGTGTGTCAGAGCCGGTGAGAGCGCTGTAAGGCTCAGACACTAATTCCAGACTATATTCTGGAGCAGACTGAGCACGAACACGAAGGCTCCTCTGTTATGTAGGTTTTCTCTAGTATCGACTGGAGAGTGCATACGTGAGTTCTGTGTATATAGGTGGAGGTGTACTAAGGCTGGCTTTTCATACATCTGTTTTAACTCAACATTAGCTAGAGTGAGATGCAGCAAATTTATTATGAGGCGCATGGAGTAATAAAGTTGGTGCATATGGGGTCGTCTGGATCCAAGGGGTGGACTGGGAACTTAAAGGCTATGTACACCTTTTGGGGCAATTTTTTTTAACCCCTTAAGGACATAGCCTTATTTCACTTTAAGGACCAGGCCATTTTTTGCAAATCTGACCAGTGTCACTTTATGTGGTGATAACTTTAAAACACTTTTACTTATCCAGGCCATTCTGAGATTGTTTTTTCGTCACATATTGTACTTCATAACACTGGTAAAATGGAGTAAAAAAAAACACATTTTTATTTATAAAAAAATACCAAATTTACCCAAATTTTGGAAACATTTGCAAATTTCCAAGTTTCAATTTCTCTACTTCTATAATACATAGTAATACCTCCAAAAATAGTTATTAGTATACATTCGCCATATGTCTACTTCATGTTTGGATCATTTTGGGAATGCCATTTTATTTTTTGGGGACGTTACAAGGCTTAGAAGTTTAGATGCAAATCTTGAAAATTTTCAGAAATTTTCAAAAACCCACTTTTTAGGGACCAGTTCAGGTCTGAAGTCACTTTGTGAGGCTTACATAATAGAAACCACCCAAAAGTGACCCCATTCTAGAAACTACACCCCTCAAGGTATTCAAAACGGATTTTACAAACATCATTAACCCTTTAGGTGTTCCCCAAGAGTTGATGGCAAATGGAGATGAAATTTCAGAATTTCAATTTTTTGTCAAATTTTCAATTTTAATCCATTTTTTCCACTAACAAAGCAAGGGTTAACAGCAAAACAAAACTCTACATTTATTGCCCTGACTCTGCGGTTTACAGGAACACCCGATATGTGGTTGTACACCACTGTACGGCCCCACATCAGTGCGTAGAGGGAAAGGAGCGCTGTGTGGTTTTTGGAAGGCAGATTTCGCTGGACTGGTTTATTTACACCATGTCCCATTTGAAGCCCCCTGATGCACCCCTAGAGTAGAAACTCTGAAAAAGTGACCCCATTTTAGAAACTATGGGATAAGGTGGCAGATTTTTTGGTACTATTTTAGGGTACATATGATTTTTGGTTGCTCTATATTACACTTTTTGTGAAGCAAAGCAAAAAATAGAAATTCTGAAATTTCATCTCCATTTGCCATTGACTCTTTCACGCGAGTTTTCCCGGATTCAGTGCGAGTGCAATGCGTTCAACTCACGCATTGCACCCGCACTGAATCCGGACCCATTCATTTCTATGGGGCTGTGCACATGAGCGGTGATTTTCACGCATCACTTGTGCGTTGTGTGAAAATCGCAGCAAGCTCTATTTTGTGCGTTTTTCACGCAACGCAGGCCCCATAGAAGTGATTGGGGCTGCGTGAAAATCGCAAGCATCCGCAAGCAAGTGCAGATGCGGTGCGATTTTCACGCACGGTTGCTAGGGGATGATCGGGATGGGGACCCGATCTTTATTATTTTCCCTTATAACATGGTTATAAGGGAAAATAATAGCATTCTGAAAACAGAATGCATAGTACAATAGGGCTGGAGGGGTTAAAAAAAATAAAATAAATAATTTAACTCACCTTAATCCACTTGTTCGCGCAGCCGGCATCTCTTCTGTCTTGTTCTGTGAGGAAAAGGACCTTTGATGACGTCACTACGTTCATCACATGGTCCATCACATGATCTTTTACCATGGTGATGGATCATGTGACGGACCATATGATGAGCGTAGTGACGTCATCAAAGGTCCTATTCCTCACAGAACAAGACAGAAGAGATGCCGGCTGCGCGAACAAGTGGATTAAGGTGAGTTAAATTTTTATTTTTATTTTTTTTAACCCCTCCAGCCCTATTGTACTATGCATTCTGTATTCAGAATGCTATTATTTTCCCTTATAACCATGTTATAAGGGAAAATGATACAATCTACACAACCTTGAACCCAAACCTGAACTTCTGTGAAGAAGTTCGGGTCTGGGTACCACATTCAGTTTTTTATCACGCGCGTGCAAAACGCATTGCACACGCTCGATAAAAACTGAACAACGGAACGCAATCGCAGTCAAAACTGACTGCAATTGCGTACCTACTCGCGTGGGTTTTCCATAACGCATCCGGACAAGCTCGTGTGAAAGAGGCCTTAAAGGGTTGTAAAATCAGTTTTGAATACCTTGAGGGGTGTAGTTTCTTAAATGGGGTCACTTTTATGGAGTTTCTACTCTAGGGGTGCATCAGGGGGGCTTCAAATGGGACATGGTGTCAAAAAACAAGTCCAGCAAAAACTGCCTTCCAAAATCCATATGGCATTCCTTTCCTTCTGCGCCCTGCCGTGTGTCCATACAGCAGTTTACGACCACATATGGGGTGTTTCTGTAAACTAAAGAATCAGGGCAATAAATATTGAGTTTTTCTTGGGCTGATAACCCTTGCTTTGTTACGGGGAAAAATGGATTAAAATGGAAAATTATCCAAAAAATACCTGTTTTGGCACCGTTTTTACTTTTTATTATTTACAACGTTCATCTGACAGATTAGATCATGTGCTATTTTTATAGAGCAGGTTGTTATGGACTCAGGGATACATAATATGTTTACTTTTATAAATGTATTCTTTTACACAATCTGTAAGTTTTACACAATATAATTTTTGAAACAAAAAAATCATTTTAGTGTCTCCATAGTCTGAGAGCCATAATTTTTTTATTTTTTGGGCGATTGTCTTAGTTTGGGTCTCATTTTTTGCAGGATGAGATGACTGTTTTAATGGTATGATTTTGGTGTGCGTATACCTCTTTGATCACTTGCTATTACACTTTTTGTGATGTAAGGTGACAAAATGATGGCTTTTTTTACACCATTTTTATTTTTTATTTTTACGTTGTTCGCCTGAGGGGTTAGATCATGTGATATTTTTATAGAGCAGGTTCTTATGGACACGGCAATACCTAATATGTATACCCTTTTTTATTTATTAAGGTTTTACACAATAATATCATTTTTGAAACCAAAAAAACTTGTTTTAGTGTCTCCATAGTCTGAGAGCCATAGTTTTTTTATTTTTTGGGCCATTGTTTTATTATTATTTTTTTTAATCAGGGATACATGTGTTTTTTTTTTTTTTTTTACTTTTTTTTCACTTTTTTCACAAGATGCTTGTGCCAAAAATTGTGACTTTTTAATGCTGATATTCTGGCACAAATGGAATGGTAAATTCCTCCCATTGTTGTTTAACCCCTTCAGGACCTTGTGATTATACGTTTTTGTTTTTTACTCCCTGCCTACCCGAAACCATAACATTTTAATGTAAAACAACATTTATATCGTTTGTGAAAAAAAAGATTCTTTTTTCTTTGCATCATCATATTCTGACCCTATAACTTTTTTATAGTTATGTCTATGGACACATTCAGGACTCGTTTTTTTTGCTGTGGCGATCTGTAGTTTGTTATTGATACCATTTTGGTGTGTGTATGTCTTTTTTAACACTTTTTTTATTCATTTTTTTGTGGAGGGGAAGCGTCAAACGGCAAATCTTTTTTTAAGGCTCGAGGCTATCACAAGGAATGAACAGCTTCACTGATTTCAATCTGGGGAAGCCGCTCAGGCCCCGGGTGACTGCTATATTAAGCAGCAGGCACCCAGAGGCTATGGCTCCTACTCAGCTTTTGAGCGGGTGCCATGTTTAAATACTGGACTTCTGCATACATATATAGCATAGGTCTGGAAGGGGTTAAGGTTCCTGTCTTGTGCCCTCATTAACACATTCATTTGCGTGGTGCCCACCCACTACTGTTTAAAAAAACACTGTGATCAAAAATATATATAGAAAAACAGTCGGCACTGCCCAGTGTGCTCTTAGTATACAGCAGAATTCACATTCATAGGGATCGTCATGCGATAGAATCAATGGTGCTCTGCCCAATAAATGTCCGTAGCAATAACACAATTGAAAAAGAAAAAAATGGCGGCACTCACCGAAAAATCGTCATGCGATAGAATCGATGGTGCTCTGCCCAATAAATGTCCGTAGCTATAACACAAATGAAGAAAAAAAGAATGGCGGCACTCACCGTTCGGTGAGTGCCGCCATTCTTTTTTTCTTCAATTGTGTAAACACTGTGATCAACAACACCAGAAAGAAAGGGTGTTCCCCTTATTCCAGAAGAAAGGAGTGTTCCCATTATTTTGTGCATAGACACAGTGCCACAAGATAAGTACATGTATATATTAAACTTAAAGAGATTTTCCAGGACTTTAATACTGTTGTCTTATCCTTAGGATAGGTCAATATCTGATTTATGGGGGGTCCAAATGGTGGCACTCCCTACTGATCAGCTGTTTGAAGAGGCTGTGGCTGTCTGATGAGTGATTTGACATTGTTCTAGTCCAGTAACATCATATTCATCCATCACATGGCCTATGTGCAGCTCAGTCCCATTGAAGTGAATAGGTCTTTGCTGCAGTACCAAGAACAACCAGTCTACAACACACAACGCTGTGTTTGATATGCTGTAAGGAGGCCTTAGGACTCATCACATCAAACAGCTAATTGGCGGGGATGATAGGACTCAGACCTCACTGATCACATATTATACTGAGAATAGGTCATCATTAGTGATGATCGAGCATGCTCGGCCGAACACCAGTCCGGCTCGAGCATCGCGATGCTTGGCACATCACGATGTTCGGCCGAATACCGCGTGTGCTCAAGCGCCATGCTCGAGTCTCCTCCCCGCACTCAATGTAATGCCGTAGCATGTTGGTTACTGGCATTACAGTGATTGGATCGCCGGAACGCGTCATCGGGTGCTATAAAGTAACCAATGACACGTGGTTCGGCCAGTCTTAGTCAGGGAGAGCTGTGGTGTAGAAGGGACAGACAGTGTAGGGAATTTAATTTTATTTTTTGGTTAGGCAGGGTTGGTATTAGAGACCTAAAAGTCCTTTTAAGGACTATTGTTGTGTCTGGCAGCAATATATATTTTTAGCGCAACCTGCACTAAATTGCATGCAACTAGAGACCCAAAAGTCATTTTAAGGACTATTGTTGTACTTGGCAGCAATATGTATTATTAGCGCAACCTACGCTAAATTGCGTGCAATTGTTAGAGAAACAAAAGTCCTTTTAAGGACTATTGTTGTATCTGGCAGCAATATATATTTTTAGCACAAAGCTTGCAATTGTTTGGCCGCTGGAGACAGCGATATTATCTGCGCTACATCTCCTGTGTAATGTGTGCGCACCCTAAAAATATCTGTGACATCCAGTGTACTTCTTCCGTAGACGCTGCGGACAGTGATATTACCTGCACTATGTCTCCTGTATAACGTGTGCGCATACTAAAAATATCTGTCACATCCAGTGTACTTTTTCCGTAGATGCTGCGGACAGCAACATTATCTGCGCTACATCTCTTGTTTAACGTGTGCGCATACTAAAAATATCTGTGACATCTAGTGTACTTTTTACGTAGACGGTGTCCACTGCGGACAGTTACATTACCTGGGGTACATCTCCTGTATAACGTTTGCACATCCTAAATATCAGTGATATTCAGTTAAATTTATTTGCACATACACTTATAAAACCTGCGCTACTGTATGTGTCACATACTTGCAAGCATATATACCATTTAATATGCAGAAGACGAGCAGTAAGGGACGGGGAAGTGCCCGGGCTGCTGATGGTGCATACAGAGGCCGTGGCCCTGGGCACAGTGAAACTGTGCCTGCTGCCAGAGCACAAGAAACACACTCATCCACGATACCTAACTTCATGTCCCAGTTTTCACGGCAGCGCAGGACACCACTCTTGAAGTCAGACCAGTGCGACCAGGTGTTTGGCTGGCCAGTCGGTTAAGCACCACACTGTCTTCCACAAAGTCCAGTCTCAGTAGCCAAGAGTCTGGTCAACAGAATCCTCACCCTGATCCTTCTTCCTCCCACCATGGAGAGTCTTGGCAAACAAGTGATCCCACAATCGGATATTCCGAGGAGCTCTTTTCATCGCCATTCCTTGATTTGGGCCTCTCGCCAAGCCCGCTTGAAGAGGGACATGAGGGGATCATATGCACTGATGCCCAAACTCTTGAGCATCCACAGTCACAAGAAGATGACGGTGGGGAACGGCAATTAGTGTTTCACGAGGTGGATGATGATGATGATGAGACACAGTTGCCAATAAGTCAACAGCAATTAGTGTCTCAAGAGGTTGATGATGAGGATGAGACACAGTTGTCAATAAGTGAGGTTGTTGTTAGGTCAACAAGTCAGGAGGATGAGCAGAGTGAGGAAGTAGAAGAGGAGGTGGTGGACGATTAAATCACTGACCCAACCTCGGAAGATGGCAAGCCGAGCCAGGACAGCAGTACAGAGGGAGAGGGATCCGTAAAACGCTGGAAGAGGCAGTGGGGTGGCAAAAGGGAGAAGGCGGGCCACACCAAACAGGCCCGCAACTGTTCCCTGGAGCACCCCCTTGCGGCAATCTCCCTTGCCAAGGGCTAGGTGTTCCGCAGTCTGGCGCTTTTTTGAGGAAAGTGCGGACAATAAAAGAATTGTCATTTGCTGTACCAAAATGAGCAGGGGCATGAACACTAACAACCTCACCACCACCAGCATGATCTGCCACATGGCATCAAAGCACCCTAATAGGTGAGCCGAACGCCTTGGTCCACAATCAGTGTCTGCGGTTCACACTACTGACTCGTCTTCCCCTGTTTTACGTGCTGGCCAATCCCCTGTCCAAGACACAGGCCCGGATGCTTCCTGCCCTGCACCTGGACCTGGACCTTCGCAAGCACCATCAGCTAGCACATCTACTTTTGTGTCCCAGTGCAGCGTACAGATGTCCATACCCCAGGCCTTTGAACGAAAGCGCAAATACCCAGCCACCCACCCACAGGCCATAGCACTAAATGCGCACCTTTCCAAATTTCTGGCCCTGGAAATGTTGCCATTTAGGACTCAGTCCCCAGCCGCCACAATATTTCCCGGTGTGCTGTCCCCGCCTTACATCGGCATGTGTCCCGTAACATCACCCATGCCCTGACCAACGCAGTTATTGGGAAGGTCCACTTAATGACTGACACATAGAAAAGTGCTTGTGGCCAGGGACGCTACATTTCCCTGACGGCACACTGGGTGAACGTTGTGGAGGCTGGGAGCAAGTCGTACCCTGGGATGGCACAGGTGCTACCAACGCCAAGGATTGTGGGCCCTACTTTCATCAGGATTTCCGCCAACACCTACATTAGTGGCTGCAACCCCCGCCCCCTTCTTCTCCTCCACTTCCACCTCTGAATTATCATCTTGCAGCACCAGTCAGCTATCAGTCAGTAGCTGGAAGCAGTGTAGCACTGCAGTGGGGAAGCGGCAACAGACCTGCTTAAACTATGTTTAGGTGACAAACAGCACACTGCCGCAGAGCTGTGGCAGGGTATAAGGGACCAGACTTAGCTGTGGCTCTCGCCACTCAACCTACAACCAGGCATTGTTGTGTCTGATAATGGCCGTAACTTGATGGCGGCTTTGGAGCTCAGCAAGCTCACACACATTCCATGCCTAGCCCACATGTTCAACTTAGTGGTTCAGTGGTTTCTCAAAACCTACCCCAATTTGCCTGACCTACTGGTGAAGGTGTGCCACATGTGTGCCCATTTCCGAAAGTCATCTACAGCTGCCGCAGGTCTGGCAACGCTGCAGTAGCACTTGCAATTGCCAGCTCACTGACTGGAACTCCACGTTCCACATGTTGGCCAGGCTTTGTGAGCAGCAGAAGGCAGTAGTGGAATACCAGCTGCAACATGGTTGTCGCCTTTCCAGTTAGCTTCCGCTCTTCACAAGTGATGAATGAGCATGGATGTTTTGTAACCAAGTATTAAAAAGTGAAAATTTGATTTATAATTATTATTCTCTCCTATTACTTTTGGTTCCTTAACAAGTGGGAGGCACATATGCAAACTGTTGTAATTCCTACACCGTTCACCTGATTTCGATGTAAATACCCTCAAATTAAAGCTGACAGTCTGCAGATAAAGCACATCTTGTTTGTTTCATTTCAAATCCATTGTGGTGGTGTATGGAGCAAAAAATCTTACAATTGTGTTGATGTCCCAATATTTATGGGCCTGGCTGTATATTATAGTGTAATTGTATTGTGCAGCAGTTGTGTGCGGTTCTGCTGCGATACAGCAGCCACACAAAGTGCCAAACGCTATTGGAACAAATAATTTCTACTGGTTTGATTTACCAGTTGCCCCCCAAAAAAACTGATTGAGGCAGGTGTGTAATATACCAATAATATACTTTCTATATAGTGCATTTAGGTAAGGAAGCTTTTGTCTGCGATTTTGCCGCGTTACCGCATCTACACAGAGTGAAAAACACTATTTGAAGAAATAATTTCTACTGGCGTGATTTACCAGTTGCCCCCCCAAAAAAACTGATTGAAGCTGGGGTGTTATATACCAATAATATACTTTCTATATAGTGCATTTAGGTAGTGCAGCTTTTGTCTGCGGTTTTGCTGCGTTACCGCATCTACATAGAGTAACAAATACTATTGGAACCAATAATTTCTACTGGTGTGATTAACCAGTTGCCCCCCAAAAAAACTGATTGAAGCAGGCTAATTTTTGGGGCCTGTACTGGCCGACAGTTACATATTTATCCTGTGACTGCCTAATGTACCTCCAGCCACAGAATCCAAAGTTCTTTTCTGTCAGGTGATGCCTATTGGCTAATTTTTTTTTATCTCTAGCTACATAATCACACCCCTGTCTCACTCCTCTGCCTCTCATTATGGTGGCGTATGAACCGCATTCACCATAAGGACCTTCTAATGTCACAGGGTCATGTGACTGTGCCCCCCACCCTGTACTGTGCCCCTCACCCCATACTGTGCCCCCTTATACCCTGCATTGTGCCCTCTTACCACACCCTGTGCAGTGCCTCTAGTCATTCCCTGTACTGTGCCCTCTTATACCCTTTTATTCGGTCACGGTATGGCGGTGTTATCCGGTCACTGTGCAGAGGTGTTATCTGGTCAATGTATGGCGGTGATATCCAATATCTGGATGGCTATAACTGTATCCCTTTCCCTGCCCACGCCATCCTTTTTTAGACCTGGCATGAGCGGGGAAAAAAATATGCAGATTGCAGTGCTAAGGACCTTGGCGCCACAATCTGTGTCAGAGATACGCCTAACATAGATGTATTTCTATATAATAAATGACCACCTAATTGTATTATTATTCGGGGGCAGGGCTAATATCTTTATATTATATAGATTCTAGTGTATTATACTGTGCCCTGTATTTCCCAGTAGAAAATTAAGCACAGTCCTCATCCCTGACCACCAGGACCAGTTAGCGCTCTTTCAGTACATGGCGGCCTCCCCTCTCCGCCACGCTGCTCCGCTGTGTACTGGTGCTTATTCTGACAGTAGGGCTGGGTTCACATCCTATTTTTGCCATCCATTTAATGCATACCAAAAATGTATGCGTTAACAGATGCCTCAGACTGATGCCGTACAGTGGCGTCCGTTCACCATACAGTTCCATGGTAGAAAAAAAAATTACGTTAACGTATGCATTTTTTAAATAGACTCTGCAAGATACAAAAACGTAGAGTGCAGCACATTTGTATATATCAAACCAATAGGAAATAAAAAATTTCTAGGCTCCAGCAAGGCACATTTTTGAGAGTTTCCCTTTAAGACGCATAAAAATGGCCCCTGATTAAAATACATATTTTTGGTGGGAATTTTTGCCAATGATCCCCCTCTGGTATATCACTGTCCATGATGTGGGACTATTTGTGTAGTTCTAGTAAGTGTTTGCTGGCTGCAAATATGACCTGAAGGTTTTTAAGGTTCGCATGCCATTAAAGTGAATGGGGCCCTCAGCGAACTTGCGGTTCACGAACATTTGATTGCGTTCGCAAACCGTCCCGGCCGATGTTCGTCCATCACTAATGAGGAGATTGAGAGTCATCCTCCTGATGAGGACAGCGAAGTCTTGTCTGTTGGGACTCTGGCACATATGGCTGACTTTATGTTATGCTGCCTTTCCCGTGACCCTCGCGTTGTACGCATTTTGGCCAACACCAATTACTGGTTGTTCACCCTTCTCGACCCCCGCTACAAAGAGAACTTCTCATCTCTCATTCCTGTGGTGGAGAGGACTAGCAAAATGGTGCAATACCAGAAGGTCCTTGTAGAAAAATTGCTCCACAAATTTCCAGCTGACAACGCTGGCGGCAGAGTACGTAGTTTCTTGGGCAACTGAGGAGAGGAGATGAGGGTAACACACAGCAGTTCCAACGGAGGCAGGGCAACACTCTCCAAGGCCTAGGACAGTTTCATGACACCCTGCCAGCACCCTCACCCTGATGTGCGGCCTAGTGTCATAAGGAGAGAAAAGTTATGGAAGATGGTGAAGGAGTACGTAGCAGACCGTGTCAGTGTCCTCAATGATCCCTTTGTGCCTTACAACTATTGGGTGTACAAGCTGGACACGTGGCACGAACTGGGGGTGCTGGCCTGCCCTGCCGCCAGCGTTTTGTCAGTGCGGGTATTTAGTGCTGCTGGGGGCATAATAGCTGATAAGCGCATCCGACTGTCAATTGAAAATACTGACAGGTTGACTCTTGTCAAAATGAACAAGGCCTGGATTGCCCCTGACTTCTCTACTCCACCAGCGGAAAGCGATGGTCAACTCAGCAGCAGGCCCTCACCCCTAGTTTTTTAGATGGTCAGATCAGCAGCAGGCCCTCGCCCCTAATGTTTTAGAGGGTCACCAGCAGGGCCTTGATCCTAATGTTTTTGAGGGTCACCAGTAGGCCATCAATCATCATTTTTCAAGGCTGTGTATGATGCCTCCTTTATGTGTAATAAAGGGTGTATTGGAGTGCCGTTTCCTTGTAATTTTTGGCAGCCCTTTCACTTAGTGCATAGGCTTTATGAGTGTAGGAGTCCCACTACCTGAACAATTGTACCACAATGTGAATGAGGCCCTCCTTTATGTGATATACAGGTTGTATCGGAGTGCCTCTTCCTTGTAATTTTTGGCAGCACTTGTACTTTATATACAAGTAAATATACAGGAAAGAATATTTCCTAGCAATTTTTCCTCTAAAATCTATTTTATCTTCGGTTTTGTGCGTATTATTGTCAGTCTGTAAAATTGGCATAATACTCGGACAACATTGTTCCTAGCAGTGACCTGGGAGTCCAAGATGCATCCAGACATCCTCCCCATGCTGTTCCCGAACCATTTCAGTGGTGTTTCCATCAATTTCTGACCTTTTCATGTGAACCAGACACCCTCCGCTCTTCAGAGCAGGGGGTGCCTGGTTTAATGCTCGGGTTCTCCCATTGACTTCCATTGTGCTCGGGTGCTCTGCCGAGTACCCGAGCATCCCAAAGTTTTCTACTCAAGCACAATATTATAGTCCTGGAAAAATCACTTTAAAATATCAGTCTAGTTTTCAGATCATGACTATGACTGTGCCATATATATATATATATACGATGAAGGCAAATAAATGTCCTCAATTTTAAATAAAACATCCAAAAAATGTCAGTCAAACAAAATCATCAATATGTCTTATTATCTGGATGATGTCAGTGAAATGCTGTCTATGTGGCTAAGAGGAGCTCTGATCCAAACTGGCCTATAATTTTTTTTTGATTATCAGCCACAAGATTAAACAATTAAAAATGACAAATTCAGATACCCCATTAACATGTAGATTTGGGTAATGGAGGAAGCTAGCAGCTGCCAAATCTTGGAGGAAACAATTGAATCAGACATAAGTTCCGATCTGTTAAATATATTTACCCCCAATGAACAGTTAAAAAAATAAGAAGACAAGCACTACTAGTTAGAAGATGGACATAAAAATGAATTGATATTATCCTCTATTCCCTATTACATATTTAGCAGACAAAACCATACACGGACAGCACGCTAATATATGCTTAGTTGCCATAAAACACAAATTGAATTGCTTTCCAGTAAATAATTGTGTTTCCAAAGGACATTAGCCATCTTCTACAAAAATAAGGAAAAATTAATTTTAAATGTGAAATGTTCGGCATGACTCTCATACCCTCTATTAATAGTCATCTGTAATAGAGAATAACTGGAAATAGTTTGCACAGCGGGGGCAAAGGGCTCAGTGTGACAGGGAACTGCAGGGGAGGAAAAACACTGAATGCACTAGGTCTGGAGTACAAGATGTGTCAGCACACTGGGATGTATAGAACATTTGCCAGTGATCAATGAAGGCTATGGATACCTTGGGGTGGGGGGTACATTTTAAACTGAAAATCATGAGTTTTTGGATATTTTGTGCTCTAGTTGTCTTCTTCCGCTTCTGTATATTCTTATACATTGCAAGCTGCTTGGTCTCATTCAGTGGAAAATCAATCAGATCAGCTCCTGAACTAGTTCAGCCTATAGCTTCCTAACGCAAATCTAAGCTAACATTTTTGCAACCAGGTAAAATAAACTTAAATTAAAATGGGTGTCAGCTTTATGAGCGTTCAGGAGAGCAGAAATAAGGGCAACAGACAGAGCTGTCCTAAAGCATGGAACTGAGTAGCCTGCAACGTGTGAAACTACATTCAGGCTGCAGAAGAAAAACCGTGCCAATATTTTATAAACCCAATTGCAAAAAAAAGATTTTTAGCCCATAATACATATATTTCAGTAAAATAAATAAAAACATAAGGTATCCATAGCCAAGAAATTGCAGACTCGTTGGACTGGGTTAATGCACACTGAAAATAGAAATACTTGATAGGTGTCAATGGACAAAATATTCAGCAGCTCTGACAATTATCTGACCGACTTCAAAGTTTTCATGTTGAATTACCATACTCATTATGATAGTAATATGTTAATGATGGAAGGCAAAACAGGAAAATGGCTCACAAACATCCATGGAAAAGACCAGGCCAGATAAATGCCCTCAAGATGGTCAACTAAACCAACCAATGGAATTAGATTTACTGATTGTTGTACAGTGTTCTGTGGAAGGAGCTATATAACATGATATGGCCCTGACATTTCTAAATCAGTGCAGACAGAGGCATAGCAATTGGAGGTACCGATGCTGCAGTTGTAATTGGAGCCTGTGGAGACCAGAAAATATTTGCCCCTTATTAATAATAAATGAAGCATGCATTTTGCATTGGTGCCAGGAATTGCTCTGAAATAAATTACTGTACATCAAATCACCCCATGGCCATAATTATACACTAGCTGTATAAGTATGAAGACAATTTGCGTACCACCTAGAGACATTGTAGACACCCCCTTAGATACATATGCCACTGGTTGAGAATCTAGGCTTAGTGTTAATGCCTGTAAGCTTTCCTAAGCCAAACAATTATTACAGTCCTGAGGACAGCGATATACCGTAGTTGAATTCAGGAGGGCACCTACGGCCATCAGCCACGTGCATAAGTACCCGATGCTCTTAGCATTAATTAATGCTGCAAGCACTATATCCTTATTTACGCAGCTGCCGGGGGCGAAAAGGGCTCAGGTGATCCCCGTGGCATCGGCCCACTGTGAAATTATCCTGTAAGGTCTATGGCCTGTCCACCCCTGGGGTCATCAGACAATCATGTTCTAGTTTCTTAGAGGAATGCTAGAGTGAAGAGTGTAGAGTATGACAGAGATGAGAACTTATTAGGTTCTTCAGAGTTGGCAAGTATAAATACAGGTGTAATATACTGCATGACTGCTTGAAATGTTTAATGGGTTGACTTGACAAAAACTCCTCAAAAACTATCTATCTATCTATCTATCTATCTAACTATGTCATATCTATCTATCTCTCTAGATATCAAAATTTTGGTTATTCAGTTTGGAAAAAAGACTGCATGGGAAGATCTAATTACAGTATAGTGATCTTTATGTTGATCTTTTTAGACTCAGACCTGTTACCAAAACTAGAGGGAAGAAGGCATCACCATCACCATAGACAATGATTATTTACTTTCTTCCTATTCTGCTTTCTTCTTTACTCTCTTCTTCTTCTTCATTATTCTTTTACTGTAAGAACTGTAAGATTGTGGAGCTCTTTCCACAAGAGGTTGTCATGGTTGAAAAAGTTTAAGAAGGGCCTTGAATACAAGTAGAGATCAGCAAATCTATTCTGAAATTCAAAAGTTTGACCCAGGAGAATGGAAGATAGGGAAGAGAGAGAGAGAGAGAGAGAGGGAGAGAGGATGGAAAGGAGTAGGAGAGAGGGAAAGTGACTTCTCCAGGCAATCAGAGCACTTTTATTTTGGTTAGAGTTTTTTGGGACCAGAATTGAATTGGCTGGTGATTTGACTGAATCAGACCAGAATGAAATTTTAAGAAATGTTCTCATCTTTTAATCACAGTTTAAATGTACTCGGTTCTTTAGATGGAACGTTGATTCAAGGATTTATTATGATTGGCATCTTTGTAGTTGTGAAGTAATTTTTCCCATAATATAAGGCAATTGTTGACCACCTCTTTGGGATTTTTGCCTTCCTCAGGATGAACACACTAAGATTATAGGTTGGATTTTATAGACCTGTTTTTCTTTAACTCTATTTATCAATCTATCAATGTATCTAATATTTATCTACCTATTGTAAGGGACACGAGCTGCAACAAGATGTGAGATGTAAAAAAGAGTAAAGGACAATACACTGACAAAACCTGTCAAACCTCTCGTGTAACTAGGTATTGCTCGAGAACACCCCTTCCTGTTACAGGAATGCTTAGAAGATGCTCATGTTAATGGATTGTCTCTTAGGCTTTGTCTGGCCCTGTTCAGCTGCTGCCAAGAGAACAATTTGCCATTTGGAGCTAGCAGTGCAGCCAGCCTACTGGAAATGACAATGTTTAAGTCTCCCGAGGTTCCTGCTCCAGCCTCACATCTGTAAATCAGTCATTGCAGGACATGAATATTCACTTCTTTCCTGGCAAACACAACTCTCATTGCTTTGCCTAGGGATTAAAGCACTGTATAAACTTTATTATAACAATGCATGGAAATATACATTCTATGAATACCAATGAAGATGAGATACATATGGTTATTAATCTATCAAAGCTAATTTTAAATAATTATTTGAAATACTCATTTTCTTCTTGTCTCTTCAGTTACATAAATGATTAAACACTAATGGAAATTCTCATCTAGTATTAGCACATAGCATATGACTGGATTAGGAGTTGCTGTGAAATGGTATAACAGAGATTATTTTGGGAATTGCAGTCTCTAATATAGTATAAAAGTGATGGTTTAAGGGCAGAGCCAGACGTAGCGGGCAGTGGGCGGTCGGGACTCAGTTGTTGTTGGGCCAAAAACTGTGCAACCATTAACAAAGTACAAGCAACTGACAATTTTTTTTTCTGAATGACAGAAAACAATGGTTTTCGGCCACATAGCAGCTGCATCTCTACTCCTGATTGTGATGAGTGGTCCTACCCTAATGCCTGGCCTAACTCCCACCCGTTAGCAAGTGTAATACACTGCTGATATCTGAGGGTGGTTTCAAACTATGCTTTTTTTAATCAGAAATGCTGTATTTTTTGGCAGTTTAATTTATTTATTTTTTTTAGCACAAATGCTGCAGCTAGATGTTACACACTGGTCAATAGGACATGTGTTTTGACCAATAGGAAATGCATTTTACATTGGGACTTTTTAAGATAGTGTCCTACAATTTTATTTGTTCCTTGTTTTTTTTTTTTCGAAATACCAACATGCTTTAAGTGTGAGTGTTAGCTTTTCAAACAAAAGTCTGAATAAAATGCAAGTAAAAAACTCCACCCTCAAAAATGCTGCCTGTGCCAAGTATTCAACAAGTGACAATGGCAAAGAAATGAGGCCTGTATAAAGACTGACACAGATCACGTGAGAAACACATCAACAAAAAATGTAAAACTGACTCCCAGGACTTTAAGTATCTCAAAGACGACCTCCTTAGGATCCCTTAAGAATAAGGATCCAGTTGAGATTACAACTTCTGCAACCATTGGAGCTACTTACTTATCAGTATAACCTATGTGCAGGGCTGGTTTTAGGCAAAATGTGGCCCTGGGCAAAATCAAAAGTAGGGCCCCAAATCTTGTAATAATGTACTAACAACACAGTCACATTTAGTTGATTCACTTGAATAAAAAGTGCTCAAGTTATACACACCCCAAAATAGTATTGTCAAAAACGACAATCGTCACGCAAAAAATGAGCCCCCATATATCTCCATAGACATAACTATAAAAAAGTTATGAGGATCAGAATATCGCGATGAAAAGAAAAAAACTATTTTTTATGAAGTGAGTCCTGTGTATTTAAGTTTTAAAATGTTTCTGTGGGGATTCAAACTCACAACCATCTACATTAAAGGCAAGAATCTTAACCACTGGGCTATAGAGTTCAATGCTAATTCATTGTTGAAAAACCTCATATACGTTTCTCTTGTATTAAAAACCTCATATAAGTTTCTCTTGTATTAAAAACCTCATAGAAGTTTCTCTTGTGTGATACAAGAAAAACTTCTATGAGATTTTGCAGCCATGACTTAGCACTGAGCTCTACAGCCCAGTGGTTAAGGTTCTTGTCTTTAATATAGATGGTTGTGAGTTTGAATCCCCACAGAAATATTTCAGAAATAGAGTCTAAATTAGACTTGTATACACAGAGTATCCCAAGCATACCCCTTTCACATTTATAACACTGACTACATATATGGACACATCCATATATGGAGTCAGAGCAGGGACTCCTAAGCCGGAAAATCCCCCACTCTGTAGTCCTGACTGTACAACGATCTGCCAGACTGAAGCAGGGGGCCCTTTAGAGGATCGGGGTTCTGGGCAATTGTCCAGTTTGCCGGCCCTAGGCATGTGACTATGTTCTCTTCTATTATTTCTTGGTTGCAGCTATTTTGGGGTAAGCTAGGTGACAAGTAATATGTTTGGTGGGCATTGCTCATATTTCCATTGGCATCCAGTTCCATGGAGCACTAAATGGAAAATCTCTCTAGTTAGCTGGTATTAGCAGGCAAAGTAGGAGGCCACAACTAAACTTATAGTATGTATGTATGTATGTATGTATGACTGAATAGTCTGAAAAAGCTAGGAGTAATAGCAAATATAATGATTGCTACCTAAATTTTTCAATTTTTTTTTAAAATTGGTACTATTTCAGTGTACCTATGATTTTTATCGCAATTTTGGAAGGGAGGGTGGCCAAGCTATTGTAATTCTGCGTCTTTTTTTTGAGATTTGCTATGTCATTCATTGTACAGTGACATGTAAATTTTATTAATTACTTAGGTTGATGAGACCCATAACATGGTTATTTTGCCTTTGAGGAAGTTGCACGAGGGCTTGTTGCAGAATAGCTTTAGTTTTTACTGCTATCATATTGGGCAATTTTTATATCTTTAAAGAAGCACTCCCACAAACATTTTACTTAATGTAAACTGTAGTGAAGGTAATTTTTTTTACCAGTGACTTTATTTGTAAGTTATAACCTATCTTCTGATCCTCAGCTGTGTCATGTGACCAGCACTCAGACATTCCAAATAACACAGCATCTTATTTGTGGACAGGAAACCAGTTTCTCTATGTATTCCTATGGAGGCCTCAATGTCAGTCTCATAGGAATAAATAGACAAGTCACTGTGTCAGTTGGAGATCAGAGTGTTAGTCACCTGACACAGCTAAGGATCTGAAGGGAGGTTATAACTCACAAATACAGTCACCGGTAAGAAGATTATCTTCACTACAGATTATATCACACAGCATTGTAACAGGTGATAGAATAAACATTTTTGTGGCTGTGCTTCTTTAATTGTAAAAATCAGTACAATATCACTGTAACTACAACATTACATTGGTAGAACCAGCTATACATTGGAAGCAGTCCAACTGGTACCATGTGGCATATTAGAACCCTCCTCATATTTGTGTGCTCTGCCTTCCCTCTGTAGAATAATTTGCAGCATGCAGGCATATATTACTAATACATATCTGCATATTTTATGTTTATGATGTAAGATAAAACCCCCATTCCATCAACCATCTTAATATCACTGTCGTTATTTGCCAGCTTTCTTTGTGCATCCATGCTCTGCCTTTAAATTCGTAAGAAATTGCTTAAAAAAAACAAAAGTGCAAAAGCACAAGTTAGTATTATGTGTCCGTTGACATAATTGCCAGCACCTCCAGATCACTGGCTAATGCTCTGTGTCTCCATAGTTACTGCTTGAAACAAGACTGTGTCCATGGAAACCAAACCTGCGCTATCTGTGGCTTTTCAATTTACATACAATTCTTAATGTCTCGGTGGAAATCCTTAAAGAGAAAAGAAATGGGATAGTGAAAAAAAATATCTAAAGGGGATGTGAACGCAACAATTTACCCTTCAGAAAAACAAAGGCAATGAAATATTGCCCTTTGCACGCAGAACTACAGTATTTCTTCATGTGTCATTTCACAATGTATGATATCTGTGTCCAGCCTGTAAATGAAGCAGCTCTGCTCTCCCTTTCCACAGCAGGAAGGCACAGCATAATCTCAAGGACCATTCAGCAGTTTAATTACCTCCATCCAATCTGATCAATCAACCAAAACCCTTGTCTTGCTTCTCGCAGTAAACAAGTACAAATTCATTAGGCCATTAACGGTAGAGCTTACAGTCATCCAGACAATTTTTTTTTTACAGTAAACCAAAAATTAACGTTTATATGTACTACTAATGTAACATACTGTCAGATTGCTATTTACAACCAGTTTAAAAATACCAGGTCATGGCAGTCGACAGTTTAGCAGGCACCTAACTGGGTAAAAAAGCAGGGGCAGAATAAGTGCATCATAGGCTGTCTACCCAACTCGAGCACCTCCCGCCATTTTCCCCTGACATCCTCCCTTCCATGTGCTGCCCAATAATAATTTTTTTCTGTATGAAGAGGCAGCAGCGCTTTGGCCATAGGACTGCAGGTGATATCTATTACATTATCTGTACTCAATGAGTTATCACTGTGTTATCTGTTATCTGTGGTGTTACATAGGACTGCAGGTCATATCTACTACATCATCTGTACTCAGAGTCTGAGTACAAATGATGTAGTAGATGCCACCTGCAGTCCTATGTAACACCCCATATAACACAGTGAAAACTCTGAGTATAGATAGATGTCACCTGCAGTCCTATGTAACATCACAGATTACACGGATAATGTACCAGATGTTAGCTGCAGTCTGGCGCTGCCTCCTCCTTTCTGATGCACTGCTCTTCTGACCTCCTCCTTTTCCGACTAGGACGCAGCAGCGGTGGCAAGAGGGAGGAAACGGAGACTGTCAGCAGCTGAGAGCGGGCATTCAATGGAAGCTGTGCAGCCGCACAGCATAGAGGGACATTGAGCTGACGAGATTTTGGGGCAACGTTGGGCCCCACAGAAATCCACCATTGTAAAGAAGGCACCATGAACTGCAAAGAAGGACAGTTAAAGAGGCGAAATGAAAGAGGTGTGTACAGGTCAGAAACAACAGTTCTACAGCTTATCATGAGGAATGTTGATAAGAACCTCAGGGGTGGGCCAAGGAAAGACACACTAAGTCACATGATCCCTAACTTAGCAGCTTGGACCAACAGCCTTAGATTGTATCTGTTTCTTGGATATCAATACATACTGATAATTCTAAAGGTGTTACACAATGCATTGACCAAATTTCCAAAACCAAGATCAACTGACTAAAATATTTAACCGCCAGATTCTGTTTAGGCTAAAAAATGTACATTACAGCAAAATTACTATTCCTACCATGATTGGACGTGGACATTGTTCTACATAATTTCATAGCTACAGTAAGTGCATAAGGCAAGCTAGACAAATTTTAGATACAAACCTTCTGGCAAGTGACCTACGACATATAAGATGCGAAGTATATCTCACCAATTAAAATTAAAGGGGAACTCCAAGGTGTGTAAAAAGCATATTTTTCCATAATAAAAGTCCCGTTGGAGGGGATTATCTGGGTTGTTTACAGTGCGGTGACAAGAGTTCTCAGTTTCTCTATAGGAATGCTTTGAAGCACTGGTCACGTGTACTCTTTTTGACTGCCTGGCAAATGAAGATGGTGTCCAGGAACACAGGAGTGTGAATAAAGAGATGATTTTACATTTTTATTTTTATCTACTAGTGTTGCACTGGATTGTTCAAGGGACAGGTGCAAAATCAGCACCATAGTACTGAAATTTAAAGACTGAGCTTCTGTACAGCCTCAGAGCACATACAGCTCTGCCATGGCCGTAGCTATAGGGGAAGCAGGGGAAGCTCTTGCTTTGAGGTCCAAACTAAGAAGGGGCCCATCCAGGAGGAGTACTAAAATATTTTATTGTCAGGGCCCCCTTAAAAGTATTATAAAATTACATTATGTACAGACACTGTAGGAAAAGAACAGATCGGCTGCCGGGCCTGGTCTGAGAGAGTGATCTTGACTAGCCACAGGAGTGGGGGTTGCACAGGAGGAAGGGGTTGCGAAGAATTTGCTGGGGGGGAGGCCAGTTAAAAAATTTGATGTGGGGCACAATAATTTCTAAGTACGCCATTGACTCTTGTCACTTGTAGCTACTGTATTTTGCTTGAGCCATTGTTAATAGCATCTAGACATATACTTTTACAGTGGCCAAATGAACCATAGTCTGGATAGATGTTCATTGACATTTATTTTATAGTCATGCTCTGTGAGCTGGTCATTGTGCAGGGAGGGGGATGACTGCTCAGAAGTGATCTCTAAAGAACAGGAAGCATCAGACTGTTGTTTGACTCAGTGGTCAGTATGAAAATTATAAAAACTGCAAGATTTCATGATTTTTTTATATAGATAATGACATGGAAAAAGTTTATTTTTAAAATGTGTTTAACATAAAAGTTAAATAGGTTGTCTGATCTCAGGCATTGAAGCCATATTTTATCTCTAGGATATGCCATCAGATAGGTGCTGGTCCCATCTCTCCAGAACAGGCCCCTCAAAATGAAGGAGAGCACATCGCACATGCACAGCCACTCTCCATTCACTGCTATGGGAGGGGTTTAGTTGACAGCTGGCTGTCCCATAGAGATGAATGGGGTGGTGTCCACGCATGCACAGTGCGCTCTCTATTCACTGGTATAGGTCTTCTGAAATTAGCTGATTGTGCTCACTCTGCAATTTTAGGACCTCCCATAGTAGTAAATAGAGAGCACCCACGTAAGTGCTGTGTGCTCTCCTTCACCTTGGCGGGCCCGTTCTGGAGATAGGCGCATGTCCCAAAGGCATATCACTAGGGCATGCCCTTTAATTTAAATGGTAGGCAATTTTGTAATGATGTATTCCCTTCAGGGCCGGACTGGCCCACCAGAGGATCCTCCGGTGGGCCCAAGCTCTGACAATAATGGATCCCTAGTAAAAAAAAAAGGGCTCTTAAGTCCCTTTCAGATGAGCCGGTGTCACGCTCTGGACTCGGAGCACAGCACCCGTCCTGAACTTCCAGCACTGCTGGGATCGCATAGCATTATATTGATTTATGATGCTATGTAACCCTTACAGTTCTGGAATGTATTGGATAACACTGACAGAATTATTATGTCAGTGTTATCCAGTACATTCCAGACATCTAAGGGTTACATAGCATCATAAACCCATATAATGCTATGCGACCCCGGCAGTGCTGGAAGTTCAGGATGGGAGCTGCGCTGCGAGTCTAGAGCGTGATACTCGTTCATCTGAAAGGGGCCTTAAGGTTCTATATACACAGAGGGAGGGCGCTCAGAACCATTTCTTCTGGTGGCCCCAAGGGACTTTAGTCCGACGTTAATTGCCTTTAACATTTCTTGCCTTCAGTCTATTCTTTTGCCATCTTAATCTAAAAAAAAACATGTGAAACAGAAGCTCTAATTGATTCAGCAGTAAACAACTTAATAAAACTATCAATCCATATCCCCCTTTGCAATCAAGCAAGGTTAAAAGCAACGGACAGCCCAGAGGTGTCGGGAGGAATACTTCTGAGCAGTTTGAAGACTATGTGCATAATAGGAGAAATGTGTCTAATGAGTTTATGATATATATTTCTAACTTAAGCCTCCTCCACAGTGAGCTCAGGGAACAGCACTCAGCTCACAATCTGCTCCAGATGAACAGGCGGCTGATGTCGCGTCACTCAGCGCGGCATATGGGCTTTGAGAGCAGGTGAAATCATTCAGAAAGAGCATAGATGTATCTCACACCTACAGTACAGCTCGACCAAGTTCCCAAAATCCTCATCAAACACAGTTTTAGATATGCGCCCATCAATCTGTCAGAGTTTCTCAGCTTTATTGGTGCAGACAACATATCACCAGCTGTTTGTCAATTGCAGTTCTGCCGTTTTTTTTTCTTTATAACCTAATTCAATCTCATATTATTTCTATGAAACACGAGGGGGATTTATCCACATTTTCAAAAGATGAATCGTTTTGCAAGATGGAGAAAATTTCTGTAAATTTATTGAAATGGTGGACTTTTGTGCCAAAAAAGACACACAATGTTAATTCATTTTAGCATATTTTATGGCTCCCGTTAGCCGTGTCCTTTTTGCTACTTTCAAAACTGTCAAGCTAAGTGCAAAAGGTGTATAACAATAACGGGCCCATAGGTTCTCAGCACGAAGCATCCAATTCTCACCTGAACGCAGTCGTTCCAAGAGAGAGTATCCGCCTAACATGATGTGCAGTGGAACATCGAATATTGTTTTTCTTCTTGATTCGGCCTAAATGAGACAAAATCTGCACGTTCCTTTGTGAAAAGGTCTCTCCCTATGTGCACATAAATAAGGGAGAGTTCACATCTCCGTTTCATTTTCTGTTCTTCTGATCCGTCAGAAGAACAGACCAAAAAAATAAAAGAGGATCCTGTTGCACATTTGGCATCCGTTTGAGTCATTTCCATTAGAGACCCGTTAATTTAGATAGAAAAAAAAGTCTTGCATGCAGGACTTTTTTTCTGTCTAAAAAAAAACCCATATCTCCGATGGAAATGGCTGAAACGGATGTCAAATATGCAACAGGATCTTTTTTTTTTTTCTTTTTTTTTACAGGATCCGGTTTATAATCTTTTCTGTGCTTCTGATGAGTCGGAAGAAAGGAAAAAGAAACAAAGATGTGAAATCTCACTTATTTACGTGCACATAGGGAGAGACCTTTTCACAAAGGAACTTGCAGATTTTGTCTCATTTAGATGGAATCCAGAAGAAAAACAATATTCGATGTTCCACTGCACGTTGCGTTAGGCAGATACACTCTCTTGGAACGACTGGGTTCAGGGGAGAATTGGATGCTTCGTGCTGAGAACCTATGGGTCCGTTATTATTATACACCTTTTGCACTTAGCTTGACAGTTTTGAAAGTAGCAAAAAGGACACGGCTAACGGGAGCCCTAAAATACACCAAATGAATTAACAATGTGTGTCTTTTTTGGCACAAAAGTTGTTGTTTCAGCCAATGATTGGCAGAGCACAATTCCTACCCATGTGAAAAACATGAGCAGAAAGTCATGCACGGTGGGAACCCGTCCACCGAGACGATCACTGAGGTAACCTAAAATGGTTTATTTTTTACAACCATTTTAAAGCCACAGGGCAGGATCTGTAACGTGCTGGAATTCCTCTTTAACACCACTGTATAAACTGGAAAGCATAGAGCTCCCTTTTGGTCTTTTGTAAGTCTTAGGTTAAGACTAAATGAATTATCTCTCTGAGAGGACACGTCTGTTCAAGGATGTTTAATATGAGCTGGATTTTCATTATCATTCACCCACAAACCAGAGATTCAAAAAGAAATTAAGCAACTTGAAAGTCAGGTGGTTTTGGTGAATACAAAAATCCTAATTTAAAACATCTCTTGGGTGGTTCGTGGGTACATTTCTATACCCTGCTTATTAGAAAGTTTTCAACTCTAGGGAACCCCTTAAAAATGGTAATCTTCACTCAAAAGGTACAAAGATTCTGCACAAAAATATGGAAGCAGAGTTGAGTAAACAGATAAATCTAACCCCTTGATATTATTTTCTAGGTTCCAGACTGATACTGATCAAGGACTATGATTCATTTTGAGTAAACTACTGCTAGTCAGGACTGGACTTCCACCCAGCTACAGTTGCAAGTTCACTTCCACAGTAACTATCAATCGAAGATGTCACCTAGCTGTATCTAATATGCTATAGCCAAAAAATGTCTTTTGATATGGCGGTCTTTCCTCACCGTTTCCACACATGCTCCAGTGCATGCTTTATTATTCTCCCTTTCGAAGCATTGCTCATCATCTCATCACTTGGATCTATAATATAGTCTCATAGGCAATCTGTGCCACCATGCGCATGCTGCATAGCAACAGACTGAGCTTCCTTTGGCTGAACAGAAAAAAAAAAACACTTTTGATCTTAAACTTACCATTCCACACATAAATCATGAGTAAGGTCGCATAGGTTATTTGTAAATTAACCCAAAAGAAAAAGACCCTACAAGCAAGTACCTGGTTCCAAACTCTGCACTACATGGGACTGTCTTCAGCTGGACATTTAAAGTCCATTGTTATGTCAGAGCCTAGTAATTCTCTAGCACTCTGCTGGGCCAGTCCTATCCTGAGCATAGTCTATACCTACTCATGTTGACGACAGTTCTGGCTTACAGATGACTTTCCAGAATAAGCTGTCATGTGTCTGTATACATAAGTAATAACACTGGCCACTAGACTTGAATTCTGCATTTTTCACTAGTTTTCCCCTATACAGGCTCCATCTCTTATTGTCAGTTTTCCCTTAACTTATCGCCAGAGCGGGTGGAGCCTAGTGGCTATGATGTTTTCCATACACAGCACACGTAGAGGACATCCCACTCCCCTACCTCTTTGTAGTATGCTTTCAGAAGCAGCAGCAGAATAGGAGCATTATACAACAGTATTGAGCAGTGTTACTGTGAACCCAGAACTGGGATGAAATTAAAAGAGTACTAGAGCTTTCAGCAGCATCTCTGTGTTTGTCTGTCTACCTCTCTGTAGCTGCTTACTCCTCCTCTTTCCCTCTCCATAGACTTATATGGACAACATGTAACCTGATCCCTCAATGAGCTGATGGTCGTCTCTTTAGACAGATTTTAGCCATGAATAGAGATAGATCACTATGGGAGGCAAGGGAAGAGAAGAAGTGGCTCATAAGTGGAAAAAGAGGCATTTTTCTCTAATAAGATGTTTTATAAGGTTTCTTATTTTCCCTTGTACTACTGATTTACGCAAAGTTTGCTGAAAGAATCGTACTCAAGTCTAAATCTCCATATAAAAAACATAAAACAAAACAATAGCTGATCTTAGGGAGACAAGCTACAGAAAACACTGTGGAGCCTCATTTAAGAGTCTCGATAACTGGGGCTCCACGGTTATTTTGCATATAAAAAACATGCTTCATTTCACGAACTAGATCACAAATGATAAACCTTCTTACATTTATGCACAGAATCTGGTCTTGACTTTCCTCCCTTCTGTTCTGTTTCCTATAATGAGAATAAATATGCCTGTCTTGTAATTAACAACCTTGTTTTGCTAATCCTTATGTGCATGACGATAGCTGCAATTAAATAAAAATATGTGGATGATGGTAAAGAAAAGGAATAAACAACATCTTCATATCCTCACTCTCACAGTTTATAAAAGACCCCCCCAACATGCAGCCTCAATGCTATACCACCTCTGAATGTCATCCACCAATATCATTTTGTTTGTAATTGTATTTTCAAGCTTTAAATAGTAGAAAATATGATATTGTGGCCGTATGGGGACTTTGACATTAGAAAGCAAAAAAGTGATGGCCTAGGGAACAAAGAAAGGGCAGCACAATGAAAAGTCTATTCAGCGGGGTCATACTGTTTTCCAGCCATGATAGTCAATATTGGAATGGCAGGGGGCTTAAGGTGAAGTCACAATTCACAGAAATAGAGATACAGGAATCACATAAGCGGTAAATGGTTAGGCATAGTGGGTAGGCAATCATTCTTCACTTTCCCTGGAGAAATATGTTCTTATGAGGCAATACACACTAAAATGAATATGAATACATGTCAAACCAGTGTAAAGACGGAGGGAAGCAAAGCAACAATCATGG
Source organism: Bufo bufo (assembly GCF_905171765.1). Taxonomy (NCBI): domain Eukaryota; kingdom Metazoa; phylum Chordata; class Amphibia; order Anura; family Bufonidae; genus Bufo; species Bufo bufo. The sequence goes on along the minus strand of NC_053397.1, from coordinate 187,252,200 downwards.
TCCAAGACAAGTAAAAATACTCTCAAAGGAACCGTGACTACCAATGAGCGCAATTGTAGATCATAATGGCCCGCACATAGCAAAAACAGAGTAAACAGGCTGCAAAGACAAGGACTTATCTGAAATTCATCATACAGAAAGGCTCATTTTCTCACTTTACACCCACACACATTCATATATTCACAGGCCAATTATCCTTCATTGCAGGAAAAAGAAGACGGATAACTGGTTTATATACCTACTGAATCCTGAGCATAGTGAGGCAGTGGCAAGGAAATAGCGCGGCCCTGCCAATAAGGAAGCAGGAAACCTATGAACAGGGAACTCACTCTTTGCCTCTCTGAGCACTAAATCTGGCTCAATGGTACTAGACAGATGGTAAGCTATTCCATGATGGCTTGGCTCCTTGGTCTGTTTTTCATGTGCTTACCTTGGTGTATCTGATAGAGCGTGCTAGATAACCATTTTAAAGCTCACATAAAACGTAAGGTGCTTGAAAAGAACATTACAAAGGTTTTAGACACACAGATCAGAAGTCAGTCCCCAATACTTTGTTAATATGGGATTCTTATCGGATCAATACAAATCTACAACTACAAGAATATTTATTTTATCGAGATATCAAAGATTGGGTCGGTTTGATAAAAGATAGTCTAAGGTAGTCAAGTCAGGCTGGGAGTAGTAAATTTGCAAGAGCTGGAGAGAAGGGGAAATTAAATATCTGAATACCCCATCAAGTAATGAGTGAGGGTGCCTATCTTCTAGGCTATGTCCGTAACATGGCCGCAATCTTAAAAACCATCATATTGGATCAAGGGCAAATTTTCCAATAGGAGGCGGTCATGTAGCACACAAAGAAGAACAGACATCGATTGCCGCAATCGGATTTGCAATATCTTTTGTGGTTCAAAAGTTATCAACACACAAAGTTCAAAACTTCAAAGTTCTTTGTTCAGCACCAGGACTAACCCATGTCATTGAACATGTCAAATAGCTGTGCATCACAGGGAATGTTCCCAGTTGTTCTTGCAACTTTCTGTGTTGATAACTTTTGAACCACAAGAGATATTGCAAATCTAATTGTGGCAATCAATTTCTAGGAAAATTCATGTCTTCTTTGATATGCTACATGACCTCCTTCCCATTGGAAAAATTTGCCCTTTATCCAATATCACAGCTTTCATTATGGTAGCCATGTTCCGGACATAGCCTAAAAGATAGGCTCTCTCCCTCAAATAAAAGGATGTCCTGAGACTTTTGACTACCCCTGTAGATTGGTCCAGTGAATTAAGAGTGATCAGTGCAGAAGGTGAGGTGAGGAGGAGTAGAGTCTTATAAGCGGAGAAAGAAGCTTTTTTCTGTAAGTAATATATATTGCACAGTTTCACTGATTTTACTTTTGATTTATAAGGACAAAAAATGTGTTTGTAGAACAACTTCCAAAAAACTTACCACCATTTCCGTACTACATGTAGACAGGGACCAAAAAGGAGAAAGTTCATGATTTCAAAAAGTGCCTGTATTTAGTAGTATTTTTTTAAGTCATAGCTCTCAACCTTTCATTGCAGATAATCAACCTAAATGTGACTTTCCTACACAATGTGTTGACTGAAATCCCATGTCCTGCTGCTTCTGAAGCTTTAAAATCTCCGTAGAGTAGTAGATATAATATGGATATTCAATTTTCTAATAGCCTCAGCAAAGCACATTATTAATCTCTTTAATGTATTATTGAAGAGGATAAACTATTTAGCGTATTAGAAAATGTGTATTTAAAAAAAAAAAGCCAATATCCACCTATGAACACAAATGGGTATCTATGTGTTCTCTGATCTTCTCTTATCTGCCAATCCCCCCCATTGGGATTAATTTAGTGTAGGCTGGTGTGATTTCACAACTTTATACAATTCACAACATTCCTGAACTAAAAACTCTTTGCTTGAGAAGAAAGACTGCTAACCTCCAAAGAACATAGTGTATGTCTCATAACAGCAAAAAAAAAGACTGCATCTGTCATTATGTCAATCAGCAAATTCCATACACATTATATCATCGATCTACACATATTTTCAGTATACGACACTGTTCCCAAGACTGTGGGTTTTAGGATTTAGCTAATCCCAAAACTAACAAAGTAGAAATAATTCTTAGAATAAATGAGTTGGACCAGGGGCAAACTAAATAGAGAAAACAGCCAGCTATGGTCATGGGACAAAAACACAGTCATAGTTTCCCACTGGTTGGGCAACACAGCACTTCTTTATGACTTGTAGGTACTTGCCTCCCATCATGGGTCCATGCATATGTTCAGAAATATGCAAAAAAAGGGGGGTTAGTCAGCACCTCCCAGTGCGCAGGTGCACGCTGCCATGGCAAAGACCTAGAGGAAAAAAAGAGACAATGCAGCAGCACCCTGCAAATCAGATAAAGTACAGCAATGCCATAGTCACAAAAATAATGATTACATGTTGGTACCTGCATCCCTTGTAATGGAGGCCATTATGGCACAAAAAATGGAAAAAGGCAGAGTGGATCCAACATGCATGTGGATCCAACACTCCCTGAATTTTATGGCGGTCATTATGGCGCATAACAGGTAGTATTTAGTGTTAGGACCCGTCTAACAGAGTTCGCCTTGACGTTCGGCAGACGGGCTCAGATGGTTTTGTACAAAATGCATTGGCCAAGCATCTCACTTTATAAATAAGTGTAGCATTAGCACCATAATTTTTGTAATCATTATTTTTGTGACTATGGCATTGTTGTACTTTATCTGATTTGCAGGGTGCTGCTGCATTGTCTCTTTTTTTCCTCTAGGTCTTTGCCATGGCGGCGTGCACCTGCGCACTGGGGAGGTGCTGACTAACCCCCTTTTTTTGCAGATTTACAATGCTGGAGATGTGGCACTCCAGCGAGTCGTGCACTCCTGATTAGCCTGTCTGCCCCATAGGCTGATTTTAATTACTTTCAGTATAAAGCTGTAGCCTGCTCTCACTACATTCATTGGAAGCTGTCTAGCACCAGGAAAGGTATAGAGTGGGCTCGGCATGCATGTTGGTACCTGCATCCCTTGTAATGGAGGCCATTATGGCCCAAAAAATGGAAAAAGGCAGAGTGGATCCAACATGCATGTGGATCCAACACTCCCTGAATTTTATGGCGGTCATTATGGCCTATAACAGGTAGTATTTAGTGTTAGGACCCGTCTAACAGAGATCGCCTTGACGTTCGGCAGATGGGCTCAGATGGTTTTGTACAAGATGCATTGGCCAAGCATCTCACTTTATAAATACGTGTAGCATTAGCACCATAATTTTTGTAATCATTATTTTTGTGACTATGGCACAATGTACTTTATCTGACTATGTACTTTATCTGATTTGCAGGGTGCTGCTGCATTGTCTCTTTTTTTCCTCTATGTTCAGAAATAGTTATCCAGTCTAGGTCTGGCAGATTGAGTTGGAGGACAGACTAATAGCATGGACTGATTCTAAAATCAAGAGCAAATTGGGTTACTGAAAAGATGGTTGCCAAAGGTCTGGCAAGCCTAGTAAGAGAAGAAAAGGTGGAAATATGACCAAGAAAAATTCCAGTGAATTCAAAAAGCCTCAAAAATGATAGAAATGGGAATTAAGTACAATGACTGGAGCAAGTGCCATGAAGTGGTTAAATAGAGACTGGATTCTGATTTACCAGGCAGGTAGAATGAATGGTGCACATACCCTCTGGCATCCCTGTTAGCCCTACTTTATGACCATCAAGTACAGAGCCGTGTCAATGGCTGCTAGCATATGATGTGGTATGCAGGTAAGTTTTTCTAACCAGTCGGAAGCCTATTCAATAAAAACCATGAATATTGAACACTGAAATG